>NC_072010.1:131002320-131302320 GCF_027791375.1 Indicator indicator | reverse complement strand
TTTTCTTGTGAGTGAAATTACAGATATCAAAGCTCCAGGCAGGTTCCTGTATTTTCTACAAGAACCTGTGGGTTCTGCTGTCAGAGTTTTGTGTTCTACAATTTCTACTAGCGTCCTATCTGCTCTACCAACCACTTGAAAGGCAGGATCAAGATGTGTCATTCCTGACCATTGTTTGTCTAACCTGTTATTGAAATTCTCTGATGATGCAGATGCCATTTAGCCATCCAACATTATGTGCCAGTGTTTAGTGCACCTTGGGTTTCCCATTTTTTCCTCATATCTGTTAGGACTCTTCTATGATTCAGTTTAAGCTGTGTCTTGTTTTTGGGAAGCAGTTTATTTCCTCCACCTTTGCACCAGCTTTCCATATACTCTTATATTTTTCTCCTACATTTTGTTCAGTGTTCTCTTCCTAGTGCCAAGAAGCCTCGGCTTGCCCTTCCTTGAAGGTCCTGCTTTCTAGACTTCTGAAGACTTTTGCTGATTTCCTGTGGATTTTGCCCTTAAAACCTTACTAAGGTTAGTTTGTATGATAGCAGCTGCTTCCTTCTTTACTCCCCCAAACACTGTCTTGTGATAGCACCTTTGGTTTGTTTTGCAAGACTTATCCTTGACAGACTTATTGCCTGACCAGTCATAACTCAGGTACTTATTCTTTAAAAGGCAAGAGACCAGCTCTTCAGCCTTCTCCTCTTCCCAGAACAAATCAGATGAGAATATTCTCATCAATTAATAAGGAATAGTATTTTCTTTCATTCTTCTTATTATAGCAGTCTTCAAGGAAGTCAGAAAGTGAGAATATGGGGTGGGATGTTGGGTTTAAACATTCTTCTGAGAGCTGTCAATAAACCAATCAACTCAAATATGCAGTGTGTGTCATCCCTGTATGAATGCCTGGTCACATCTGTCTCTGCAGAGCTTGTCTTAGTGACTGTACCATGAACCACACAAAGGATCTGAGCATCTGTGCCAAGCAAAGGTCAAAAAGAGCTCAATTCTGGCTAACCACTGCAAGACAAAGAGTCGTTGCTATTCCACTGGCCTTTTGCTAGAGCCATCATTGATGGGTCATCAGATAGCCAGCGGAGGTCAGGGATGGTTTGGTATCTTGTAACCAGAGATTGATAAAGCATGTCAAGAAACAGAGCAACAGAACAGATTGGCCTTATTCAAATAGGAGTTTCCAGTTAGTTCATTAGCTCATTTAGTTTCATGTAATTGTTTCCCCTCTAAGGACTCTTCTCCCATCTCCAAAACTGTCCTCCTGGTTGTTAGAGAAATGCCTCCCCTGCCTCCTATAGAATTTCTACTTTCACACGTTTTCATAACCTTCTTTTCTGAGTATGTAAGTAAGAAAAACAGAGCACTACTACAGCCAGCAAGGTTCCTTGTTCTCCTGTGAAAAAGAAGGAACAACAGCAGCTGTAGAGGATCCATCTCACTTCCCTGCAGAATAACACTAACCGGGACGAAGCTGTGTGATGGACTGCTCTCCTCAGCTCCTCTTGAAACAATAAAATGCACAAACATTCATAGCAAAGCCCTGTATTGTTGCTTCATACATTCTCAACAACCTGCCAGTGCTGCTGAGAGTCACATAGAACAAAAGCAATGCAGCAATGAACAGCCCTTATGGGCACAATTTCATCCTTGAGAAGTCTCCTTCAGGGGCACCACAGGCAGGCATTGGGGCACTGAGTCGGAGTGTTGGAGATGGAGCATTGCATCTCTGCAGAGTTTGTGCTATGTAGTGCTACTGGGATGGAAGCACAGAGGGAAATCCACAGCTCAAAGGTGGGAGTTGGGGGAAGAGGACACTCAGGTGTTACTTCAGGCCTCCTGTGGGTGACTGCTGGCTGGTGCTCACCTATCCCTGCAGAGCAAGAAGACCCCCAGCTCTGAGATTTGCATATGTAAGTAAAAGCCTGGTTTGAAGCAGAAACAAGGATTTTGCTGCAGTGGTGAAGCGAGGCTCCTGTAATTCTCATCTCCCCTTTCACCAGACTGCCACTAGATTAATTCTCATATCTTTTGCTGACAGATTTACAAATTGCCTTATTAGCTCCTGTGAGTCTGCTTTCTTCCACTCAGTGTGTGAGAGCGAACAAGCACAGACAAAAATCACAGCAGGCAGGAATTCCCACTCTGAGGATTTGTCAGGTACACAATGGGACGTTGTAAAGAATTCATGCAACAACAACAACAGTCTTGGTCAAAATAATTATTTATGCTGGCCAAAGAAAGAAATATACGGTTTGACTAGTTATTGGATATTGATCAGTTTTACAATCTCATTCTCCTGGAGCCTATCCACTCAAACTTTATCTACAGGTACTCTGTGCATGTTGTGCTACTGCAGGGTTGCCACTGAAATAGTCTCTTCTTTCTTTGTCATTGCCTTGCATCATTAGCTTTGTGTTAGCCAAGGTCCAGTTGTACATCAACAGCTACTGGTTTAAACATTATGCATCACAAAAGTGTGCACTGAAATGTAAGGCACAGCTACAGCTGTGCATGTGTTTTCAAGGTGAGAATGTTGCCTGCTTTCCTCTCTGGAGCCGTTCAGCTGGTCTGTGTTTATTGGCTAGCTGCTAACCTTAGCACCTGTAGGCAAGCAGCTCTGATCCGGGGCAGGGGATGCTGTGTGTCTGTTTTTAAGAAAACAGACGGGAAACTCAGCAAGGCTTTATTAGGTTTTATAACCAGGCTTCTGGGATTTTGAGTCACATGTTTTATACAGTCCCTCTCCTTACTGCCTGTGGTTCCCAAAGCAGGTGGAGGGGTCCTGCATGTGTTAATTATCTGGTTTGTATTTTACTTCGTGGGTTGGCTTGTTAGTTTTTCTTGAAAGCATCAGCTGGGAAGCTCTTGTGTGCAAAATGTCTTTGTTTGTAGCGAGACAAATTCCTCTGCCTTTCTCAAAACTCACTGGACCAGAGCTATAATACCTGTGGGCTGGAGCACCCTCGGGTGAGTGTCCATGGTACCTGACGAGGTGTAGGTGTTAGCATCTTTAAGCAGGAAAGTGTATGTCTGAAGGGCAGGGACTGTTACTGGAAGGTCAGCTGTCAAAATCTCACTCTGAGTGTGCCTTTGCCATCACTGATGTCACTGTGATACTGTGATATGCTGAGAAGGCCCCTGCTTTGCAGATGAAAGAAACGCAGACTTGGTTTTCATGGGAAATCAGCAGAGAAACCAGCACCTATGTTTAATTTTCATAATGTACAGACAAATGTGTGGCATTTCCTCAAGCAGCAACGAACCTGGTTCAGTGCATCCACACCACCAGTGAGCTTGGCTAGGGAAGGCTGATCACCTTATGGCATCAGCAAGACATCAACTGTATCTGTTGTATCAGAGACCTTCAGTCTCTGAAGGCAGAAAAGAGAGTATTTTTCCCCAAAGTGTCATAAGCAGTAGCATGGGACTAGGTCGTCTCCTCTGTGAAGGGAGAGCCCTCTTTGAAGAGACCAGCACTCCTCAAATATTTGTAAGCAGCTAGTGCCAGAGCTGGTCAGTTTTTCAGTAAAACCCATGGCCTTGGTACCTTCTTCCCTCAGCAGGAATGGGTGGAAGGCTTCACCAGAGAACTCCAAACAACTTTGTGCCTGGAATTTGGCAAGGCAAAAATGCACTGTTCCCCAAGAAGCTGTAAAACAAAATCTGGAAGGTGTTTGTTCATTTGTCTCTGTGTGAATGGCACCTACCCTGTGCACACCCAAAGCTCTGCTGAATTCCTCGGAAAGAAGAAAATTATTGTCAGACATTGTCCCTTTAAAACTTTAATTGAACCAATTAAATGACCCAGCATCCAGACAGAGCTGTGACAACTTTGGCTAAACAGAGCCCACTGGAATGGGAGTTTTTACTCTTTGAAATAAAATGTATTTGGGAACTCGGGGTGCATAAAACTGCAGATCAACCTTTCTGATGAGCTGGGTACCAAGAAGCTCACCTCACTTGGGTGAGGTGTAAGTGATGGTGTTAATGCTGAATTACTCACCAAAAGTGATTTCCTTTCAAAGGGAAACTCTCCAGCCTTTGTTCACTCACCATTCCATTAGAGATTCCTCTGATCAAGCGTTTCTCTCATCCATGCAGCGCAGTAAGAAACATTTCCTTATGTATCCAGATGTCAGTACAGGTTTTCAAGGTTAGTGGAAGGCGTGGGGTTTGTTTAAGCTGTAGTTCAAACTATAGCAAGTGGTGTACCTGATGTTACCCTTGCACTGTGCTAGACTTTGAGGTGTCAGTAACCGGGGCAGCCTCTGTGTGATTTGTTTATAAGTGTCCTGCAATAGCCACAAAAATTACTAAAAAGACAGAAAAGGGATAAATTCCTGCCCATTGTCACAGAAAATGCAATCTATCTTTGCTGACTTAGTGCCTGTTAGAAGTGTTGGTTATTGGCTTTTTATTGAGCACTGAACTAGGATCCCTGCTTTACTTGCTGGAATGTTGTCCCTGTTTCTAATAACCCAATTTGTAGGGACTTGAGAATTTTAGGGATGTTATTTAGTCATTGTGGCAGTTTAGGCTGGGTGCCCCCTGCCACTGCTGCATGAGATACACCTCTGGTGTCCTGGGTGCCCACCCACAGGGGTGGACACAGGAAACGACATACTTCTACCCATAAATCCTGCACCCTATAAGGCCATCTGCAAAGTCATTCTCTTCCTCTTTCTTCCCTCTCTGCTCCCCTGGGAGATGTCCTCTCTTATCGGGTAATGCCGGGGGAGTATCCTCAAGGCCTCTTAGGCCTGTCTAGGCCTAATGCCAGGAGGAGAATGGAGGGGGGGGCAGTCTCAGACCTGGCCAGCCTGAGACTTGCCTAGCAGCAGGAGGGGGAAGAAAGAGCCCTGGGGGGAGTTTGGGTTTACCCTCAGGTGGGAAGAAGGGAAGGATTGGGAGGCCTTTGGGAATTCCGTGAGAGGTTCTGTATGCTTTGGGATACTCTTTGTCACTATGCTTTGTAGCTTGTAGTTCTCTGTAGCTTCACCAATTGCTTTTCCATTTAAACTTTCCATCACTCTCCAATCCATTTGTGTGAGTCTCATTCTTTTGTCCCTTTCGGGGCAAGAGACGATTTGTCTGGCCCCAAACCAGCACAGATTTTTGGTAGCAGAGGATGGTTCCTGTGCTGAACTCTGCAAATTGGATTGGAGAAGAGCAGGGGTGGAAAAGTTAAAATGGTATCTGGGCATTGTTGGTTTTTGGTGGCTGGGCTCAAGGTTTTGTGCTGGGGCGACCGTGTGGGCGTTTTATGGGTTCCGAGGGGACACCCTTGTGCGTAGCCGTGGCGTGGAATCCCTCCTGCTGTTCCGAAGCGGCAGCGGCGATTCTATAGCTGCAGGCACTGGGGAAAAAAGCTTAAGAATGCGGTGCCTGTCCCTTTCCCTTTTGTTCACCGCGGCGCCAGTGGCGAGCAGAGCGGCGCGGAGCCGAGGAAGGGGGAGGGACAGTCGGAAGCAGACCAGGGTCGGCTTGTCCCGCGGCGGTGGGGGCTAGCCGCAGCGGGGCGGTGAGCGGTGGCTCCCGCAACTCAAGAAGGCGAGCGGTGGCTCCAGTTCAAAAGCTGCTTCCGAGGACCCAGGGAGCGAGTATAGCTTTGGCTGGAAAAGCCGCTCTTGTGGCCCGAGGGGTGGCGGCGGTTTGGATCTGTACTGCGGCTGCAGAGGTGGTGGCGGCTCTCGCTGTTATCTCTCCCCTGATTTTTCGGACGTGTTCTGAAAATGGCGCCTAACACCTGGCTCCGCCTCTCTTCTCGGTGGGTTGCAGTGCAGCCACTCCCTCTCCGGGGGAGGGCTGTGTAGCCGGATGCCTCCACACCTCGGCATGCGTATGCTCAGGGGGAGCGGTGTGCCTGTGCGTGGTGTGCATCCGTATTAGCCTCGGGCCGCAGCTGGAAGCGGTCAGCACTGGGCTTGGGAAAGGTCCGTGCAGTTTTGGAAAGTCTCAGCGTGCTGTTGCCTGCAAGGGGTGGAAGGAGTCGAGTCGGTGAGCCTGATTGCTCAGACTCAATTGCCCCGAGGGGTGGAAACATGCCGTTTGAGTGGATGGAGAAATGCTTCATTGAGAAGTTATGAGGTTGTTTCCAGGTGGCCAGGATGCTCCATCGGATCCATGAAGAGTTCACCGTGCAGAAGAATGAACTCTGCGTCACTGGGAGGTTCCACAGGATGAGGGAGAAGAGCTGGAATGAACTGTTACCTGAGCCCGAGGGAGACACTCTTTGGAAGGACGCCCAGATGGAGACTTGGACTTTGCCAGACATGCCATCTGAAAGTTGTTTCTAATTTGATGATATGTTTTGGGTGCAGGAATTATGGGTATGAAATAAGGGGTGGAATGTGGCAGTTTAGGCTGGGTGGCCCCTGCCACTGCTACATGAGATACACCTCTGGTGTCCTGGGTGCCCACCCACAGGGGTGGACACAGGAAACGACGTATTTCTACCCATAAATCCTGCACCCTATAAGGCCATCTGCAAAGTCATTCTCTTCCTCTTTTTTCCCTCTCTGCTCCCCTGGGAGATGTCCTCTCTTATCGGGTAATGCCGGGGGAGTATCCTCAAGGCCTCTTAGGCCTGTCTAGGCCTAATGCCAGGAAGAGAATGGAGGGGGGGGCAGTCTCAGACCTGGCCAGCCTGAGACTTGCCTAGCAGCGGGAGGGGGAAGAAAGAGCCCTCGGGGGTTTGGGTTTACCCTCAGGTGGGAAGAAGGGAAGGATTGGGAAGCCTTTGGGAATTCTGTGAGGGGTTCAGTACGCTTTGGGATACTCTTTGTCACTATGCTTTGTAGTTTGTAGTTTTTTTGTAGCTTCACCAATTGCTTTTCCATTTAAACTTTCCATCACTCTCCAATCCGTTTGTGTGAGTCTCATTCTTTTGTCCCTTTCGAGGCAAGAGAGGATCTGTCTGGCCCCAACCCAGCACAGTCATATACCTCCGGTCTAAGTTGACTTCACCACCAAGAAGCCCTATCCCATGTGGAATCATTATTTAACAACAGAGGGATAAACATATTGAAGTGCTACAGGTATCTTTGAGAAGCTTGCAGTCCGAGTGGGATTTCCTCATAGTACCCTCTCACCCTCCTGCCTTGTTCTGCTCCCAGGGGTGAGCTCTGCACGTGCCCAAGCAGACTCAGGTTGGTTCCAAAGGGGAATCAGAAAGGCTTTGCATTTTATATAGAGTCTAGTCCTTGGTACCTGGAAGAATTTACAAATCTCCCAAAAATCCTTGAAAGTAAAAGAAGCAACCTGAGTATATCTACTGCCAGAATGTCATAAGGTAAGGGGAGAGACTCTGTGTAATTGAGAAAAATGACCCCTCCAATTTTATGTGGTTAAATTTAAAGTTTTATTTGGTAAGTGAGCAAAAACAGTGCTGGGCGGCCGGGGAATCTCCTGTTCCTCAACGGCTCGCAACTGACAATATCATACAGACTCCTTTTATAGGGTAGGAGTTCAGCATCATCTCAGTCTCTTTGCATTGTTTCAGTTCCTTATCTCTTGTTCTGTATACTTGGAGCCAGTTTATCATTCTGCATATGCTTAGATATCCGGCAAGGAGTCATGGATCCAGCTTAGGAATGTTAGAATACAGGACTTTGACAGATACACAAAGCTGCCTACGATACACAAAGCTGTCTGTTGTAGTTTAGTTACAAGGTCTTCGCAAATAAGCAAAGCAACCTACATTCCACTATTAAGCTTTTATAAAAGATAATTATTAATCTAACATCATTTAAACTTAACATCATATGGTTAACAGATAATTCCATTTGTATTTATTACAAAGAGTTCGGATTAGATACATATTTTATGGGTAAGAAATATGTGGAAAACAATTATTGTTGTGAAAGAGTAGGTGGTTCATTACATTTTAAAGTCAAGGAATTTGAAACTCTCCACTAGCTAGGCACAGCAGATTTGTCCAGGCCAGGACAAGGGTAATGGTGAAGTGGAACTCTTCTCCTTGCCATGAGGAGGGAAGCAATGTATATGATAGACATTATGTAACAGCTACATATTTAGTATCCACTCCTTAAATCTTGTTTTTCATATTTCAGTGGCTTTTTAGACATCCCAGATCAGCTGCTTTCATTATTGCTGTGATTTGAACTTGAGCTTTTTGTCTGTCTGATACAGGAACTAGTTGAAGTGCGAACAACCCAAATTCAGAGACCTGATGTCTGAACGCCACAGTTAAACACTCATTGCCCCAGATTTCCCGCTCCTTAACATTGGCTGCTGGATTTAGCAGATAGGATGAGAAACTCTTTGTCAGAGCACTAACAGACTTTACAAATCCAATCTGCCCAATCTGGAGTCTCCCTAGCTGTATTCACAGCCCATATCAACCTCCCAGGGCCTTCAGTTTCTGCTGCTGCGGGTCAGGTCTACAGCTCCCCCACAGCTCTTCCCTGGCCTGGGCAATGTCTTATCAGCAGAGGTCTGAATAGAGGAGACAAGGTGTGAAGCGCTCTTCCCTGGCTCTGATGACAGCAATAACCACCTATTGTCCCTGGCCCCACAGGTATTTACCGGTGTGGGGAGAAGCCTTCTGGGATTTGGAAAGGTGATAAGGGGGCTATTTCACATTTTGGCTTGAACAGATTGTCTAGGAAAGGGTGAGCAGAGAACAGTCAGGGTGCTCACATATGATTAACAAATAATTTCATTTTTATTTATTACACTCTGCACCTGCATTTCCTACCTCTGACTCCCTTTTTTAATGGCATAACCTGAAGTATCACTTTAGGAAGAGGGCACAATGGGAGATTACAATCAGGATATTGTTCTGCTGAAACTGACAACAGCAAGAATTTAAAAAGAGCCATTTGGGGAAAGCAATTCAGAACACTAATTGGTAAAATGATTATGTTATTTCAGAATCTCTCCCCCAAAAAACAACAGGCAGAAGATATAGAAACCAGAAGTGTAGGATTTTTGAGATTAACATTTCCAGGTGAGGAAATACTTCAGGAATAAAAATTCTACAGTTGTTGCCTGAAAGATTTTCAGCTATCAGTGTATTAAAACAGGAATTGGGATTCTGTGCAAGGCTGTAGCCTCCACTGCTCACAAAGCCTCTTTGTAATGAGACTGCTGAATGCTCTGCTTGCAGTGCCAAGGAACTGGTGAGTGAGACTGAGTTAGGGAATGGGTTGGGAGGAAGAAACACCTTGGGCTGAGGGTGCAGTTTTCTCCAGCCTTATGACTATTCAGAGCTTGACAAATGTTTCCTGTTCCTGATGTGGGATGTGCCATTGTTCCACTCACAAAGCCAAACCCAATGACCCTGTCATGACACCTCTTTAAAGAGAGTACCTTGTGACTATCAGGAATTAGGACAGGAGATAATGAAGGCCTGGAGTTCTCACAGCAGTACTTATGGCTTTGCATACCATGTGTCTGGCTGGCCATGTGATGAAGGCCATTATTCATGATTTAGATCTGTGCTGGATTCATTCTTCCAGCCCTGCTCATGCTGTGCTGCACTTTGCCTGGCACATGTTTTACTGAAGCCTCCACTGCTTGCCAGAAATGTCAAATCCCTTTCCTCAGACCTGCCTGGAGAGCCTGTGGGACGTGGTTTGCTCAGTCAGAGAGAGTGTGGCTGACTCTGTCCCTCGTTCTGAAGGCACCGTGTCATTTTTCTTCTTCTCTTTTGGAAGCTACAATAGAATAGCCAGGGAAATTACTGAGTCTGATAATGATCAGCCTGGCGAGTGACTGAGACATCAGGGCACTAATTAGACCTCCTTACACTAGTTTGTGCTTTGTTCCTGTGAAGTGTTTGATATATACCCTAGAAGGGAAGCAAGAAATGGTGCATAGTGGCTATCATTAGCACTATGGGTGAGTAAATAACGTTCTGAGGCCTGTAGCAGTAATTGTCTCTTCAAAAGACTTCCTTTCCTGCTAATGAAGGGCCTATTTGAGTCATTGTTATTACTCCTACTGATTTCTATAGAACCAGAGCAGGCTTCTTGTTTTCTCCTCTATTAACTGGAGGCTGCCTTTCCTACCCTGTCCCAGATGCATGCAGATGCAGCAGTGTGTGGGGAGCACTGAAGAGAAAAATAGGGCGAAGAAGCTGTCTGTGAGTCCCTCTTTCAGAGCTGATAAGCAAATGAATCTAGACCGAGGCAGAGGCAGATGCTGGTAGCTGCTTTATAACACAGAAAGGAAGTGGTCCTCCTGTTGGGCTCTCAGCCTCTCTTACGCAGAACCCCTCTGGATCCTTTGCCTCACACTGCTGCCCTGGTTCCAAAGTTGCTAACTCCCCATTCACTCTGTGTCCTCTCCAGCTCCTGATTGCCCCTGCTGCTTCTGTGCCTTGTGCTGAGGTGCTGCCATGTGACAGAAGGACCTGACAAAAGGGCTGCCATTCTGTCCTTCCTTCTGCTGCCTGAGGGCACAGTGCAGCTGCAAGGTGCCAGGAAGCTTATCCCGGGATGTGTGGGTCAGAAAGTGTAGCACAAAATGTCTGACCCTGACTTCCATTTCCTAGCATCTCTCATATCCAGATGTTTTTATCAGATGAGGAGTGACAGCAGAACTTTCTCTCCCTTTTCTGTGTGAGATGAAGTGCCAGGGTTTCTAAGCCTGTGGAGTGGAAGGCTGGGTGCAGTCAGGAAACACTGCAGAATTCCTGTCCACGTACCTGCCTGCTGCAGTGGTGGGAGCAACAAGGGGTTTAGCTGCTGTGGCTGGACAAGATAAAAAGCAACGAAATCATAACCCCTCCTGTGCCAGAAAAACGGCACCAAAATAGTTTTTATTTACTGCTTTAAGCCCATGCCAACCACATAGCTCACTTCCAGTGCAATACAAATAACCTTATGGGCTTGTAAACCTTTATTTCAGCATGGGGAGTTGTATTTACATGTGTGAGTCAGGTAACTGAGTCAGGTAACTAACCCTGAGTATGGTGCCTGAAGGAATTGTGAGTTTTTGTCTTGCTCCTTGTTAAACCCATGTTTGTATGGAACACTTGCTGCTGTTTGAATACATCTATCTACAACCATTTTGGGTTTGGAGCATTTGCTTGAAAATTCCTTTTTTTTAGCCTTGTGCTAAATTGAACTTGCTAGCAGGTGGAACCCTTGCCATTTGGCAGGAGAGACTAATTGTATGATTGTGTTTTAGAATTAGGACATAAGTAAAAATTGCTATTGCCCTGCCATAACCTGTTTCAAACTGCAAAAGTATCTCAGATGTGCGTTGTGAATCTTCTTATTACTGCAGCTGAGCCCCTGCACATTAGAAGCTTGTAAGAAGGAGAAAAAAGGACGTGTAAGAAATTAATATCTTAATTTCTGCTTAAGCAAGCTGTAAGCAGTTACAGGAGGTTCTCCCTGAGCGAATAGACCATACATTTAGAATCATAGAACGTTTGGAGTACATTTGTCAAAGACACTATTGGGTTTTTTTCTAAGTTAAGAGCTTTTATTAAAAATAAACAAAGTAACCTTGCTATCAGCAGGGGGAGAACTCTTTCTCTGGGGAGATAGCTTAGCTTTCAGTTGTCACTTTTCAAGTTCTCTTGCCATCACCATATCCAAGAGACAGAATCCAGCCACAAGCTACGTCAAGAGCAGAGCCTGGCAGTGAGGTGCAGTGATTGCCACCCTTGTCTGGTGAGCTGGCACCATGTCTGCTGCCAGGTGTCACTCACCTTCACCCTGTGAGCGTTGTTGGCTCATGAAAAGTAGCAGCTGTGTGGGGTTCTCCTCCAGATGCTTGTTAGAATCACACAAGAACTTAGGATGGAAAAAGCCTCTCTGGAGACTCAAAGCAGGGTCTACACTAGTACAAGCTAGAACACATGGCTAAGGCCTTCAGCAAGCTAGTCCTGGATGCCTTCAAGAGGTCTGACAGCCTTTGTAGAAAGCCTGTTGCAGAGTGTGACTGTGAGAACTTCTTTCCAACGTCTCATCAGAACTGCCCTTGCTTCAACAAATGTCTTTTGGCTCTCACCTTTTCCACTATGCATTTTCTAGAAGGCCGTGGCTCTGTCTTTCTTTTTAGCCTCTCATTAGCTGGTTGAAGACAAAAATAAAATCACACCCTGAGCTTTCTCATCTTAAGACTGAACAAAGACAGTTCGCTGAAACTCTCCTACAGGTTTCTATAGATAATAGCGTAACAAATTTGAGGTTTTGGAAAGGTGGTGAAAGGGAGGAAGATTGATAGGTTATCTCATATTGCATAGAATACATGCTCAAGAAATATTAGTTCAGGAAGTAGAAATGGCAACACACCTGGAGAGCAGGTTTAATTTCATGGTTCTTAAAGGTCTGAGGCAGAAGGGTTCTTACTTTAAGCACAATTGGCTGTGCATCTCTGCTTGAAATAGATTTTCATGCCTCTTAATGTGTCTTTGTCTTCTACTTAAAAAGCCAAAGAAGGGTTTATAAAGCACATGAATGTATTCTGCTCTCAGCAGCTTTTCACCTAAGCATCCACATCACCTCCTCTTCTTTTCCTCAAAATCCTTTCACCGACATCTTTCTTCTGCAGAAGAATTTGGATGTGTGTGCAGCGCAGAAGCTGGTGCGTGACACTGATGAACAGATTTTAGCTCCTTGACAAGTGTCACAAGACAGCCCTCCTCACAGTCACTGGCTGTGTTACAAGCAGGTAGCTACTCTGATTTTCAGCCACGAGTCAGAATATTTCATAGAATCATAGAATTGTTAGGGTTGGAAGGGACCTCAAAGCTCCCTGGGCAACCTGTTCCAGTGTCTCACCACCCTCATAGGGAAGAATTTCTCCCTAACATCCAATTTGAATCTACCCATTTCTATTTTTGTTCCATCCCCACCCAGTTCTATCACTCCCTGATGCCCTAAAAAGTCCCTCCCCAGCTTTCTTGTAGCCCCCTTCAGATTCTGGAAGGCCACAAGAAGGTTTCCTGGGAGCCTTCTCCTCTCCAGACTGAACAGCCCCAACTCTCTCAGTCTGTCCTCATAGCACAGCAGCTCCAGCCCTCTGCTCATCCTCGTGGCCCTTCTCTGGACACCTTCCAGCACCTCTAAATCCTTCCTGTACTAGGGGCTCCAGAACTGGATGCAGTACTCCAGGTGGGGTCTCACCACAGCGCAGTAGAGGGGGAGAATCACCTCCCTTGCCCTGCTGGCTATGCTTCTCTTGATGCAACCCAGGATGTGATTGGATATTTTTAACTCTTCGTATTTTAAAACATTCCACACAAGCAAATATCTATGTTTTGAATTATTCCCCTCACAGGCATCAGTCTACATGTTTAAAACCTGACCTAATTTTTCTGCGTCTCATCTTTTTTGATTCCTTCTCCTTCCATTTAATTGCAATGTTTTCTATTCCAACATAACCTGTAACATGCTGTTGACTCATCTGCCTATGGAAGATTTCAATCAGTTGAGCAGCATCTCTTACACCTTTGCCTTGTTCTGATCTGTACTGACTCCTTTTCAATATTGCTGCTTCTTCTTGTAGTCCTTCACTGTCTTCATTATTCCTCTAATCTGTCATTTCGTGCAAAACAAACTGGTAGTTTTCACTCTTCAGAATAATTACTGCCCTGAATTTTTAAACAGAGAAATGTTTGGAACCAATACAGATAAAGAAATGTATAGCTGTGGAAGTGAACTCCTAGAAGTCTAAAGAAACTGTACCAGTGAATTGACAATGTTCCATGTTAAAGCTCTGAGGTGTCCTTCCAGGTTTTTGCAACAATCATGCTTGAAATGTCAGTAAAACAATTACAGACATAATGTTCAAAGAAATTACTTTTCCATATGTATTAATTAGTTCAGCCATTTCTCCTTTCACTCCTCATGCTTGTGTGTCTGTGCATGCGATTTTTCAGTAACAAGATGAATGCACTTTCAGCTTGAGATGCTGTAACAAAAGTATCTTCATCAAAGAAGGCCTATCAAGGGATACCTGGGCAGAAGGGGGAATGTCTGAATTTCTTTGTACCTGGTTGTTTCTTTTTCCTTATTTCTTGCTCTCTGTTTAACAATCCCACTGGAAGAATGTTTCTGGTAAACAGACGGGAACAGCCATGTGGGACTAGGAAGAAGATGTCTTAGAGCTAAGTCTTTACAATCTTTGGAGGTAAGCTTTAAAGCCACCTTAGTGTCAGTGTGCTCCATGTGGACTCTTCCATGCCCAGCCACAGGCACTGTGCACACCTTGCCTTCCAGTGTGTGTATTCTGTGCCCTGCTCCACTCACTCACTTACCACAGGCTGTGGCACTTGGAGAGGGGCACAGCAGCTTGTGTACCATCTCCTACACAGCTAGATATCAGATGCTTTACTACTAGTGGTGAACAGTTTTGAAAGCAGTTGGAATAACAGAAATATAGAGTAAATTAGGTTGGAAGAGACTTCAGGAGGTAATCTAACTCTGTTCTTTGCTCAAAGGATATCTAATTAGATCAGGTTGCTCAGGGACATGTCTAATCAAGTCTCGAACATCTGCAAGGATGGAGATCCCCCAGCCTCTCTGGACACCTGTCCTGGTGTTTGACCACTCTTACTGTAAAAGTATTGCTCCAGGCTGTGCCTACTGCCTTCTTCCTAATGCTGTGCATCTCTGAGAGGAGCCTGGTTGCACCTTCTCTGTGTGTTCTAATCAAGTATCTATAGACAGCAATACAGCTCTCTTCAGACTTTAGTTGGTTACTTGGATCCTCCTGCTTGCCGTGCTTGAGGAGAGCTAAGACTTGCTACAAATATCGCTGCTCTGTGACTCCTTGTGCTTAGTACTGCTCTGTACCTTAATCCACATGATCTTACAACCCTCAGAGATCTTTCACAGGCCATTAGGCTTCCATTAAATAAACCCCCCTGTACATTTGGCTCCATAACCACTTTGGGTCAACAGATTCCTCAGGGCATCTGTATATGCAAATAGCTTAAACTGCATCTTTAAACTGTTGCTCCCGAGTATCATCTAGTACTGATTTCAGACCTTGTTTCTCAGTAGCACACTTTTATAAGGTCCCTGAAGAACCCCTGACAATCTTCCTTTAGTCTTGCCAAAGGAAATCATTTTCTGCCATGTGTAAATTTGCCTGCCTCACCATTCTGGTCTTCTCTCTGTGATTTTACATGTATTAAACATTTGGGGTTCTACCATACATTGGTCCTGTCCTGTTCCTTGATGTCTTTTGAAGAATGCTTTTTTAAATACTGTGTTTGATTATTGTTTTGCCAAGATTAACTGATAGTGAGATAAAGCTCTGTGATCTGTAATTCACCTGATCCTTCCGTTTGAGATCTTTTTTAGGCCTAACCTAACAGCTGCTCATTTAAACCAAAGGTTGCCTATGTTGTTAGCTGTTAAAGCCCTTCTGTCTGGAGCACCTGCAGAGTTTTGGGCTGCGTGCCAGCCAGTCCTGGTGAGCTGTTGGTGTTCAATTTGTCAGTTTGCTGCAGCTTCTCTTGCACTTCTCTTTGTGGCCAGTCTTCACTACTTGAAAATTCTGGTCCTGATTAGTGAGTATGTAATCATGTCATGAATTTGAGGGAGGGATTGGTCAAACAATTTTTTTAGTTTATTTCCATCATTGCTTCTTTGTAGTTTTTGTTCATCTTGTCTTCCTAATTCACTTACAGTGTCCTGTTTCTGTAACAGCTGGAGGGTTTAACCTGGTTTGTGTCACATCTGGCAGTTATTCTCCATGGTCTGTCTTTGCTCTCCTTTCTCTTCCCTGCAATTGGCAGTGGTGGCTTTGCTATTTTATCAACTGACTTCTCTTTGGTCAGGTTTCTGTCTTCTGAATGAGGCTGACTGCTCTTGAGTAGATTTCTAACTTTGCTACTTACTCAGCTAATTTCCTTGCCTACTGCCTTATTGTTTTGTTTTTTTTCCATAAGGATAAACTTTCAAGGTATTTTCATTGTGACAAGAAGAATTCAACTTTAAATAATGTTCTGGGGAAACCCCAACTAATCATTAGCTTCTATTAATTAAGGGTCGTTATGCACTGCACCAGTGGAAACTGGAAAGGAAATACCAGGTGAGAGACTTTCCAATATGAAGTGTCCAAAGCAATAACCCTGAAGTCAGCTTTAACAACTACTACAGAAAGGGGAAAAAATTTCAAAGCACTTGACAGTGGCCTTTGAGGTGAAAGATTCATACTGAGGGAGGAAAAACCCAAATCCATCCCAATCCTAGACACATGAACCCAGTTTCTGGGTTTCTAGATTGCTACAGGGTACCGAAGGTGCTGTCTTGTTCAGGTTCTGTCAGTCTCTCTGTGTGAGTGTGTTCATCCAGACAGGATCAACAATGCTGCTTGTATAGGAGCTCTACAGTGTAAAATAACTGTTCTAAAGATTACTGAGGACTTTGTGTTGTGATTACTCAGAAATTCTCATTGATTTGTGAGTTTTAAGAGTAAAGCATCCTTGTATTTATTATACCAAGAAGGGAATACTTCCTCCAACTCAATCCCAGCCTAAGAGAGCTTTTGTTATTTCTGTCAACAACAGAAATCCAAAAGGGCTTTTCCTTCATAACTTACAGGTTTCTTGCCCTACAGCAATTGAGGGTACTTAATGAGCTAGTTTCTGAGCCAGTTGTAGGATGGAGAGGTATTTACAACAACAAAACCAAGCTTGCCAATGGAAGTCTCAAAACCAAAAAGCAGTAATTTTCTTCCTCTCCTTATTTTCATCATAATATTACAAATGAAGTTACCTTAATTCTCTTGGAAAGGCCTTTGTAGCTACAAACCCAAGTGCTTATAACATGAAGGGAGTTCACTCCTACTGCTGGCCTTTAATTCATTTTGTACCTCTGCCACTAGGTCTCAGAAGAAAAATAAAACTTGGTGGAGAAAGCCACTGAATTTTGGGGCATTTCTAATCTAGAAATAAAAATCTAACCTTTTGAATGGATAAATAGGAGTGAAAGAGCTTTTGATCATTTTGCTTTCTGAAATGCAGAAGCTTTGCAGCACTTCAGCTTCATTAATGAAATGATTTGAACATGTCTGGAACCATAGTCTTCTCCTTGGGAGTTTTCCTGGACTGGTTTCCCACTGAGCCTGTGCTGATCCCGGTGAAGCTGCATTGCAGTAGTGAGCGTTGGCCTGTGTGGTACCTGCCAGGTGCTGCCCTGAAATAGGAGTGCAAAAGCTGCATCATTGCACAGGCAGGCAGAGTGGCTGCTGTTCAGGAAGGAGGAGTGCTCCAGTATTCCTTATGCTGCATCCTCAGCTCTCCTCCTATCCACACAAGATACCACCTGTGCTCCTGAGAAAACAGAGACTGCATTGCAGCCAACCACTATGGATGCTGCACAAAGGGGGAATCTGCTTTGCATGCTCTTTCCCTTGGATTCATCTCTTCCCTCTGGAAAATCACATTTACTAATGTTTGTTTTGTCTGAACCTAGAGCTTGTAGAAATGGAGGTACAGTGTCATGGTTTGAAACTGTCTTTTTAATTTTTTCCTTGCAAAGTTCAGAACAGAGAAAGTGAAAGAATGTAAACAAGTCACTACTGGGTGTAAGAAAGCAAAATACTGATTGTTCTAAACACTTCCATTGGATAGATAGAAATGTTTAAGAACTATTACCCAAAATAAAGTGGGCATTCTGCACATTCTGCGTTCTGCAGTGGAGGCAGTTGCTGGGCTGTCTGGCTGCTGTTTCTTCTTCTCTTCTGGCTGAAGATAACACGTACTGACCTAGGCAGCTAAGTTAACAACTTTCTGCTTAACTAACTCTGCTTCTCTGTCCAGGAGGGTCTGGGGGGGAAGCTCCTGGAAGAGGGAGGCCCCTTTGGGAGGGTCCCCTTGGGGGGAAGCAAAGGGAGATCGTTGTGCTTTTCTGTTGATTGTATATATTTGTGAATGTTGTGAATTTTGTATATTTGTACATAGTCATTGCATTTCATCGTAGATTTTAGACTCTGCTTGTAAATACAGCCTTCATTTGCTTCCAGACTGGGCTAGCCTGGTTATTGTTGGGGGCGGTGGGGGGGGGGAATTTCAGCTCACACCGACACATACAGTCAAGAAGGGAATCCAGATAGGGTTGTTTTTTCTCCAAACAAAATTGGAACACTCCTGAAAAGCTGATGTTTCAAGAAGGGTACTGAGCACAAGAGCGAACTGGCTTTGAGAGCTTTCCTCACAGGAAATCATGTTTCAAGATACGTGTGTATGAAATGGCAGTCTTCCTGGTTATACATTCCTCAGTGAAAAATACATTATTCCTTTTGAAATAGTAGTAGTTGGCATGGAAATATTAAAAATCACAAATTGAAAGAGAACCTTCACAGGTTCTTTTTCTTCCAAATTATGGGCTGGGGGAAATACAGAGTTTGAGCATTTGTTCCAATCAAGCAGCAGCTCAAGTTTCCTGTCAAGGATCCTATTTCTTCTCTTTTGCTGGTGGAATCACAGTGCTCCTTTCAGCCTCTGCAGTCTGATAGAAGCTTGATATAACAAGCAAAACAATTTCCATGCTTCAGGTGACATGATTCGAGTGGCTGAAATGAATAATGATGAGTAGGGTTTTCATTGTGAAGTCAAGTGAGCAGAAAACACTACAGCAAGAATCTGTCAAACTAACATAAGCACTGGAACCTCATTGTTCTGACTCTGTGGCCATTGCCTTAATGCCTTATTTATTTATTTGTTTGGTGCATTTAATGGTCTAGGTCTGTGAAAAGCTAAAGTGTTTTCAGCTGAAACAATCTATTAGCATGTCTTAAATGCCTAATTCAGTACAGTGTTTCAGTGCAGCAGCATGGTGGTCTCATGCAATGTAAGTTCCCTGGAGACCTGAAGCAACTGGTTTGTAGTGGAGTAAGAACAGGCAGCTGTGTTTTCTGTGGAGAGAGGAAGAAAGGTGGAGAGCTGAACCCTCCAACAAGAGCACACATGCAGCTATTTCCTGTGTCTGCAAGCACTGGTTGCACAAACAGCCAACTCTCCAGGGAAGTTTCCAGACTGCAAATTTCCCCCAGCAGATATGTACTATTAGTTTAATAACTTATGCATTGCTTTTATATTCCAATAGGGTATGCCAAAGCATCTTGGCTTTGTGTATACGACTCAGAAAGGGTTGTATGCATCCCAGCTCCAAGAAGAAAATGTGGGCTCTTAGGTAATTCTTCATGGAGATGATCAAAAAAGTAGGGCAGTAGTCTAAAGTTGCTGAGCTTTACTTTTGAGAAAGAATTTCTCAAAGCTCCTTTTCAAAAAGAACTATTTCTGGTTTAATGTTTGAATTTTATTATTGGAGATAGGCAAAATCAAGATCCCATCCCTCCCAATGCACTGTCCCCATGTCATTGAACCACAGGCATCTGTACCATGAACACATTCCAGCCCTTGTCTTCTGGTGTGACCAAACCCAGAGGCTGGTTCACACTACCATCCATCCTTTAAGGTGCTGTGGCTATGCCTCCTAAGCAATAGTGTATCCAGCCTCAGCTTGTGCCCTCTGCCAGGAGGAATTCCTCAGACTCCCAGATACTTCTTGTAAATCTATTCTTTTATTAATCAGTTATTCCCTGACTGTAAAGCACTTCCTGCGAAGGGTAAACAGCAGAGATGCTAATGCCTCTGAGAAGCTAAAAGGAATCAACTGACAAATCACCTCTTTACTCATTCACCCCAACTAATTCCCATACCTAAGAACTAAAACTGTCGCACAAATGATGATTAGGAGTTTCTCTGATGATCTTTATATCATGCACAGAGTTTGAGAGCCCCACACAAACCAGAAATGCTTCTGTGGTTTCACCACTGTTGGACATCTTTGCACCTTTTCAGTTGTAACATTTTGAATTTAGAAGCTGCAGTAGCTTTCACAATGAGAAGTTTGCTGAGGACATCATTTCATGATGGAATTTACTTCAGCTCCCTCTACTTTATATCCTGGTGACCTATTGCATAAAAGTCTACCAAGTCAGGATAAGCCAATGTAATACTTTCTTTACAAACTTGCCAAGAGAAAAACCAAGCCCTTAGTGTCATGATTTTCAGACATCTTCAGAGATCCTGCTACTTTCCAGGGATGTGATATGGATAAGAAAGAGAAACCTGCAAACAGAAGGATTTTTAAGGATGTCTTTCTATCCTTTAATGTAAGGATGCATTTGACTTGTGTCTTGCACATCTGACCCTTAGCCTTCCTAGTCTTTGAAGTGATTCATTGAAGTTATGCTTAATCTAACCTTGTCTATGCTTATGTCAAATTCTAACACCAACAAAACCTGAAAGAGGGCAAAAGGGTAGGTCTTCAGAACAACAGGAATAAAGGACTATGGGCCAGGGTAGCCTTGCTTGCTGAAGCTCCTTTTCAGGGACATTGATGCTGCCCAAAGGGAAGCTGACCCTGTAGCTGGTTGCTTGCTTTTTCAACTCACTGGATCAACCTGGACCTACAGAAATGGAGCCCAGACCACAGACAAATCCACACCGAGTCCTTCTATCCACTCAGAGTCTGAGCTGGTTCCTATTTAGTAGAACTCATCAGAGAGAGCAGGCTATTAAAAATCAAGCCAAAATTAATGCTGGTAAATATGTGATCAGAGCAAGACAGGGTCCCCAGATAAAAGATCAATAATGGCTGAATGGTCTGAACATATTTCCTTTGATTCGTGGGAGTATGGCTATAGCACAGGGAAATGCCATTGCTTTCAGATTAAACAAATGGCTCTGTATTGGCTGTTGAAAGCAGCAGATGTTCTGCAAATCAGCATTTCCACAAAGGGACAGTCTTGGAACTGTTTTGTAAACAGCCCAGTTTAAATCGTAATGCACGCACTTGGAGATGGCTGCGTGGCAGAAGCTGCTACAGATGGCCCAGGAAGCTGTGCACAGCAAAGGGCATCTCACCCAGCTTTGAAAGCCTGAAGCTGCACAGTTTGTGGGTTGGAAGAGGCAGTCTGAGTGCACTTGCACGTGCTTGTGTGTCTTCTCTGGGTGCATCTTTCTCACACAGGTGTGAGAGCTTCCACCTGGCATATAGTCTCAGGAAAAGGAGTGTTTAAACCCTTTTACAACGTCCTCTTCAAAAATATCCATCCCAGTGAAGAGCAGAAAACACCTCTGGAGAAGGCAGCTCTTCACGTTTGGATTTGTTTTCTTTCTGCTTTTCATTTACAAGGACAAAGATGGCAGAAGGGCTGAACAGGTTGATGCTCTGCAATAGCCTGTGCACCTCTTCTTTATGAAACAGAAACAAACATTGAAGTTACTTAGTTTTGAAGTCAGTGACCTTCTGATTTGCTTATTTCAGCAGTCAGTGTCAGGAACAGTGACATTTTCAGGCAGCACCCTGTTCTTCTGGTACACATAGGACTCAAAGGTGAAGCTTTAGTTGTGTGTGTTTTAAACTGGAGATACATTTCATTAATTGAGACTGTATACAGGCTGCAGTTTGCTGGCCTTGAAGCTGGAGTTGATGCTTTCTTTATTACATAAGTCATACTTTCAATCTCACTGACTTCCTGGGCTTTAAAAACGTACTTCAGTGCTCTTCTGGTGCTTCCCAGAGCTGAAGCCCTTGAGAATTCTCGTTGCTCACTTAGGGGCCCATGAAAAAGCAAAGGCTTATTTATCTGTCACTTATGAGGCAGAGAAATGGAAATACCAGACTGGTTCAGGTGGAGTCCAGACAAAGGAAGAACCATTATGTCTCTCTCAGTAAAAGTAATATGTATGAAAAATGGATTACTGTCAATTCTCACTGATTCGACAGAGAAAATATGTTGGGGAGAAGCTGTTTGTTGTCATGCATAATGCTGACTGAATGCCAGCAAGGTAATGTGCAGGGGAAAACAGGAGGAAGTTAGACTGACCCCAAAATCTACATTGCAGTGCAGATTTCCCATTTCCAGAGAAACTTTGTACTTTGAGATATATTTATGTGGATCACGCAAGGCACTGCTCTGGCCCTTAGGTAGCACATGCAGTAGTGTCATGGAACCTCGAGGGACACCTCTGACAATTGTTGTGCTAAAGCCTTTCTCCTTCAAAGAGAGCAATTTGCTTTGGATTCAGATAAGGCTGCATCCTGAATGCAAATATGACCATAATTAATACAGGAAAGGGACAGGCATAATGCTGCACTGTTATGGCTGCACTGTAACATCCATTATGTTTATAGGGAGCTCCTGACAGAAATAGCTTGCCTTCTTAAATAGCACTAATGAAAAAAGGGAGACAAAGAGTCATTGATAAACTGCCACCACCCCAATGTCCTTGCACTCTAACAGCCCGAAATAGCACAGTGGTGATGTATAAACCTGTGGAATTACAGCAGGGAAACATGAAGAGTACAAAAGCTTGCATTTCCAAGGGCATTCCCATTATGTAACCACTGCTGTGAGTCAATAGACTTCATTCAGTATGTCACTGTCTGATCATTAAAAGGGGAGGGTTACTGAGGATCTTTCACTTTATTGCTTTATCAAGGAATCAATAAGAAATTAGATAATAAGAGTTCTTAGCTCCAGAATCATCAGTTTTACATTAGAATTTCTTAACAACCAGAGCAAAGTTTCAGTTTTCTTTGACAGAAGCAGTAATGCCTGTTGGTATTAGCCTCACCTGGCTTAGTGCTCTGTGCTCACTGGTCTGTGTGAGCCCCCAGATTAATTCTGTTCTCAAACCCCTTGGCTAGGATGGATCCATGGCTGCTTGAGGAAAGCACTGCAGTTGTCAGAGCTGATCTGATGGCCTGGTCTGCTGTAGTGACTCCTGCACCGTGCATGGTCCTGGTGCCCTGGACTGAGCCCAAATGCCTTTGACTTGGCTGAGGGCATAGCCAGCCCTGTGCACTGAAGGAGGACAGGACAGGTTGTGGAGCCCCTGCTGTCAGCTGAATGCCAGGCTGTGGTGGAAAGTAATGGTTGGCCCAAGCAGATGCCATGTACTTGACATGACAGCTATTATTAGTGACACTGAATAGAGTCATCTTAATGTAAGAATTACAGTTCTGAATGCACTTCCTCGGTTTTAAAATGAAATTACTTTTACTTTAAACCCAAATGCTCAGAAGCTGGCAAATTTTATGCAACTGATTTAAGGCATTCTGTAAGAGCAAGGGCTCACAACTGCCACAGGAGCATATCTGATTTAATGCTCTCTAAGTGGTATTTGCTTTCCCCCTGGCAGATGTAATTAGTGTTTCTCTAACCCCCCTCAGAGGGTGATTTGCCTTAATTTACCACAAAAATACTAATCAATTCTTTTTAGCTGTGTCATGTATCTATAGTACCGATCAAGAGCCTGCTGCATGGGTCAAGCCTGCACTACTAAGTAAATGCTAAGGCTGACTTTGTTATTTCTGCTGTTGTGGTTATTTTTGTAACAGAAGGCTCATCCTGGCACATCTTGATGTGTTGGGCAGTATCTCAGTGGAATTTAACTGGACTGCTTGCATAACTGAGGTGGACACTGCTTGGCCACAAACTGGCTCTGTGCTACCACTGTGTCTTGGAGTGGGAGAAACATCATCTGGTTGAGATCCCTGCATTCTTGCAGGCTGGTTCTGCCCTGAGGAGCCTGGCAGGTGGCTCTTGTCATCTGTAAGGGGCTGAACCAGCTCCCCAGCATAGGCCTTGCACTGGCTCTGTCTGTTCCCCTGGATGCTGAGTCCTCGATGGGGGACAGGTTCAGCTTTTTCCTCTTGCTGTGGTGCTGCAGCGCGTTCAAACCAGCAGTCTCTATGTTCAGGAAGATGAAAGCAGGAAAGAAATCCTCTTTAGCTCTCCAGTCAGTCTGAAATAGAGAGGTCTTTGTGCTTCACGCACCTGTGCGTACAGGGTGTATGCTTGCAAACACACCCCTACCTTTATTGGACAGAAAGGTTATTCTGGCTGGTCTGCATTTAAGATATCGAGTGAAAGGAATATATGTGTGAATGGCACAGTGTGTGGGGAAAAAAAAAAGTAGGCTGTGATGACTAAAATACTACTTGGTCAGTGTGGTAGCTGTACCTTTAAAATTTTCCACAGATCTTGAATGGAATGTGGTAGAATGTAAACAAATCACCACTGGGTGTAAAAAGGAAAATAATGATAAGTTCTAAACAATTCCATGGAACGGGGGACAAATCTAAGCTGGTTGTGTGGGCTAACTTTTTATCTCTTTTTGACTTCCTTGCTCTGGGAAACACTAACTTGCTTCTGGCTGGCTTTCCTGCCCTTGACTGTGTTCTTTGCTTTGGCTAAGTAGTAAAAAACAATTCTCTGCTCTTTCTCTTGTCTCTTTGTGTCCGGGGGGTAAGGAGGAGAGCAGGGAAGGGAAAGCTATTAGCTATTAGAATCTCAAAAGAGGGCTTCACAACATTATGCAAAAGCCCTCCTCATCTGAGCCTTGCAGAGCATTGCATGGGTCTGTTGCCAGCACAGGAAACCTCCACCTCTTCAGGAAGCTTATGTTGAGAAGGTAGCAGCAGCCACATGGACATCTACCACATCCTATAGTAAATGCTTTTAAATGGAGTGCTTGAGCTCATCTGGAAAAAGTAGAAAGGACTGTGTCTGACCCCAAAACCAGTATTGCACAGCTGGAAATCATTTGCAGTGGTGAGTCTCAGCTGCTCCTCATGGCTAGTGACAATGTGGAACAAAGGAGTGCAAATCACATGAAGAGCTGGACAAACAGAGCCATTGTGAAGCTGAGATTTTTTTGAGGCCACTCACAGGTTGATGAAAGGTTTGAGAACAGCACCCGTTTAAAACCTGCATGAAACAGCTGTCTGCCGAAACAGCTGTCTGCCATAACAGACCTGTCTGGAAGCAGTAGGATTTTAATCTGTTCTATGGAAACTGGATGTATTTTTCAACTGATTTGAGTCTTCATGGTCAGAAAATGCAGACGAGTTGTATGGTGTGAATGCAATCAAAATAAGGCTTGAGATGCTGACTCTTTAGATCATTCTTTCTCCTGCACTTAAGATACTGCAGTCGTGAGAAATTCCAGATTGCACCAGCCAGGGGGACTCTTCCCTAACTAAGCCTCCCCTGGATTATGTGGCTGGGCTGTTTGTAGCAGCATCAGCCTCAGGCAGAACTCTGTATACTGCTTTAAAACCCTCTGAGAAAATCCTTCCTCATTGCAGGATTCTGGGAGTATAGCTAAGTATTAGGTGTGCATGCCTGTGCCAGAGGAAAACACACATTACTGCTAGGTTGTTTGTCAGCAATATGGAAAGAGTTTACCAAAATTAGGGAACAGGACAAAAGTCATCTTTCATTTGTACAAATTGATTATGATTAATCTAATTAATGTCTGTATCCCGTTGTTTCTGGCAGTAATGAACACACAGGATTGTGCCAAACTTGTACTGTGAATCTGATACAAAGAGCTTTGGCAGCTTCGCATTCAGCAATTCACAGCAACATGCTGAACCCTAAGAGCTGCTCCTTGTGGGATGATGCAGTCAAACTAGAAGGAGAAACTGTCATTTAAATGGTCTGGATAAACGAGCCCATTGCCAAGGGCTTACAAGGTTCACTGCCATTTTGAAATGGCAGACAAAGAGCTGTACTTTTTACTTGATATCACAAAGAAGTCATCATTCCAGATTTTTCCAAGCAGATGTACCTTTGGAAACAATAATTTACTCAATCCCATTCCTTTGGTATGTCTGGGCAACATTTTCCAGCAGAAACAGGAACTAGCAGGGTGCCTGTGCAGGTACAGGATAGGTGATAGACAGCCATAAATACTCCCAGCCTCTGTGCTTGCATCACTGCCCTTCTCCAGTTGCTTTCCTTATCTGCTGGAATGGCTCATTTGGGCTAAATTCACGTGCTGCATCCCACAAATCACATAAGGTTGGCTTTGAAACATGGGTGCCCCCCAGCCATCATCACCACGGTATGTAGCACAGCTATTTGGGAAAGTTTTCTTATTCCCCTTGTTGTTAACGTGTCTGTGACCAATCATGAAGGGCTCATGTTCCACAGGAGTCCCCTATGAGAGGTTTGTGTTACCAGGGGTTTAAAGAAGTGTCTGAATTTCTCCTCTGGAGGGAGCCTAAGTCCTGAGTCGTGGGTTGGTTTGATTTTTCCTTCAGTAAGGCAGAGACTGGTCTCTCCAAAGAATTCCCCCATTCCTAGGATAGTTTCTAGCAACAAAAGGAAAAACTGCTTCTCACAGGTGCAGGAAATCGTGTTGCAGATCGGGAAAAGCTCTGACAGAAGAACAAGTGGAAGTGATCACCAACAAATGCAGCCATACAACAGGTGGGCTTCCTGCAGACAGTCACTGTGAAATCTTTGAGTGCTTATCACAGTGAAGAGACCCTCCTCATTTCTTTAGCTTTAGAAGTCTTCGACGCTGCAGGTGCACTCAATCTGCTTTAAATCATCGGTGTTGAAAATTCTCCAAGGGACCATTAGAGTTTCAGCCACTCAGTCCTCCCATGTCTAATGGGTTATCATTTTGAATGTTTCCCAGAATGTGCATCACATCCTTTCACCCTGAGCTGTATCTCTGAATCCCAACAGGTAGCCAAGACTGCACCTGAGCTGCAGGCACTGTGACTGACCCTTTAACCCTGGCATTATTGCACAACTCTAACAGAGAGCACACTTAAAATTCACCTCCAGTATGCTCTCGCAACTCCCTGTAGACAAATCAATCACCTGCTTGTTTTCTCCCTGAAATTACGGTCCCCATGGAAGAAAAAGGAATGTGCATACATTAGATCTTTTTTGGAGCTTGGCTTTATGCCTCTGACAAGAACAGACCATCTCAGGCTGTCATTTCTTGCACATTCAGCTGTTGATGGGTTTCCTAAGGGTCAGGTTATCTCATCCCAAAGAATATCAGTATGGATTGGAAAGTCTATGAATGTATCTGAGGTAGCTCTCAAGGCAGGCAGAAGGCTGACTGAAGCAGAATTCAGAGATCATTTTCTTCTGGTATCAAAATTATGCCAAATTGGAAAGCTGCAAAGCAGTGACATGGTGCAAGTCGCTAATCTTTGTAGAAGGTTAGGAGCTGGAATTAGATGCTGGCACAGGCGCCCAACTCAGGAGGGCAATACAAGAACCAGTGTTCAGCAGAAACCATGGAGAGCCCTTTGTTCCATCTCCTTTTGTGAGTTTCCACCACAGGACAAGTGCACAAAAGTCACTCTGCAGCAGCCATGAGTCTCCAGTGCTCTGTGTTCACTGAGCCCCTGCCTTCCCCTGCTGGTTGCATACAGAGTTTTGCTGCTCCTCAGATTCTGGCCTCCTTACACAAGAGTGTAGTGAAGCTGAAGACACGTGTTCAGCTGTGGCTGGGGTGGGATGTTTGTGTTTCATGAGCAGAGCAGAAGCAATTTAGTTATTCCTGTTTTACTATAAGAAAGATGTAAGGAGATGGTGTCATACAAAACACAGACTCCCATTTTATCAAACGTTTTATAGAAACTGGCTAGAGGAAAACCTTTCTGAGCAGCATTTGTTGTCTAGACTGTCTCTGCTCTCCCATACATTTCTGATGCATGTTGTAACCTTGTTGAATTGCTCCTGAGCTCGATTTATCTAGGAGAGATGAAAAGGGAATATTGGCAAATTTAGCTTCAGATGGATGAATATGGCCCAGAGGTCAGCAGGCCTGAAGCTAAGCATGTGTTAACATTTATTCCTTCTGAAGTAAGACTGACAAAACCACTGGCTATGGTTAACTTCCAGCTTTTGGCACTTTTACTGCATTTATGAACCCAAAATAGAGTTTGTAACAACTTCACTTAAATGCCTGATAGCTGCCAGACTTGATCATGTTTTGCAACTCTCTGTTTGCAAACAAGCATAAAATGTGGCTGTATTTGTGTAGCATTTGCAGAGAGCTGGTTTCATACAGATTTAATGTGGAGCTGCAGATTTGTCCGCAGACGAGAAATTTGCTGTTCCTCATTTGTCATTCTTTATCTTAAAATACAGGTATAAAAACAGTACCTTATGGATTTAATTATCTGCCTGAGGCAGTCCACCAGTCCTGTTAAAACAGGACAGAGTTCTAACCTCTGTGAAAATCTAATCTGAGTAAGCAACCCCTTAACACTGATTTGAAGGGGGATATGCCTTGTTTTCAAGCTTTATGCATTTCTGAGAGGCATTTCGCCAGCAGGAATGCAGAGCTTCAGGTCTCACCCCCCTCAGGTGAAACGTTGCTGAACAAGCGCAGGAGGCTCCAAGTCACCTGCAGTATGTGGAGGAACAGCTGCCACTGTCCTTCAGGGTGATCCAAGGTCCTTGCTCTGTGGGATTAGCTCTGCAAATGGCTAAGGGCTGATGAGAGTAATGAGTACTTCAGTGCTTACCAAGGCACATGGGCCTCAGCATCCTTTATCCTGACGCTGTTGGACTTGAATGCATCTTTGTACTCTCTTCAAAGCATCTTTAAAGGAAAATTGGACCCTGGGAGAAGCTGGGAGTATTTAGCACCTTTCAGAGCCAGCTTCTCTGCTATTTTTTCCCCCCAGTGTCACTTCAGCCTGGAAACAAATTTGTGCAGTTCCATTCAGCAATAATTTTACAGATTCAGGAATCTATAAAGATAATGTCTGAGGGGCCAGGAGGTCCAGAGATCAGCAGAATCACAGCAGTGCTCCTGCACAGCTCGTGGCATGGTGCAGCAGTCACACACAAACCAGTTTCTCTGGAAAAAGGGTGGCAGACAGGTTTTCTCCTATGCAGGCTGCTCTGCTCCTCCAGGGCAAACAGGGATCCCCAGAATTTACACCTTAGGTTTGTTTGATCTTCTCTTTCTCTGTACAATTATGCAGACATGCTGTCTGAGTAATTGCAAGACTGGAGGTTGTGTTTGGAAGAGAGATCAAGATGGTGCTGTGAGGCTTCTGGGAAGTTCACACTCTGTGAGCATTTCAGCAGTTTCAATTTCCAGTCACCACATGGAGAACTTTCTCTCACAAGCAACCTATCTCATAAACTCAGAAACCTGAGACAGGGGTTGTCTCTTTTCACTTGCTCCACTTTTGTCCAGGCAAAAGTCAGATCTGGAAGAAGCATTTATCAAACCCTTCAGTCAGCTCTGCATATAGCCACTGGGCAGGTAGAGTTTCATCTGGTTCTTCTGCTAGAATTGCTCAGGGACACCTTACAAATCAGAGGGACAAGAGAGCTCTGGGCCCTGGATGGGTCTAGCATGTTTTCAGCCACAGGCTGGGGCTGGTAATCTGAAGGAAATACCCACAAGTGCGCTCAGAAAAACTCTGCTGCTCTCAGAAAACTAAGTAATTAGGAACATCATACAAGATATGTTCTCATGACGTCATCCATGGGATTTCTTAGCACAAAACCTTTTGTGCTGGGGCACACCCATCCTGGATGGGGCTGAGAAGAACCCAGCCCCAGGTGGACAAAAGAAATTTAATCTGGGGAGGGCCTTGGCCCCTCCCCTGCTGGGAGAAGGTGGTCCCCTGACTCAGAGGTGGTCTATTCCACTTCCCCTTCCTGTCCAGCAAGCCTATAAAAGGGGCGGATATGTTGCTGCTCTTCCCTTTTTTCCTGCCTCGTCTGCTCAAGAGGACTTCCTGCTGCTGTTGCTGTCACTGTCTCCTGCACCGTACCACGTGGCTGGGGCCCTTTCTCTCTCTCTCAACTGAGTCCACCGACATCCAGGGGAACACAAGGCCATCCAGGCTTGGTTTTGTATATTTTTTCCCACTTACCCTCATCCCTCACCTCTGTGAACCCCCCCTGTTACTGAGATATATATATATATATATATATGTAAAAAAAATATTTTTTTTCCTTTCCCTTTTGTGAAAAAAGAAAAAAAATTTTTACTCCTCCTACTTCCAAACCGACTTCAGAATATTTCTTTCACAATTTTTTTTTCCTTTTCCCCTACCCCTTTCTTTTTTCCTTTCTTCTCTCTCTCCACCCTGCCAAGGAAAAAGGGAGAGGGGCAGGGGGAAGAATTTATATCTATTGTCATTTGAGCTCCTACTCACACTACCACACCTTTGAAGGCATGTGCCACAGAGGAATTACATTGTAAATGAGTGGCAGGAATTTCTTATGATGAACTGAGGATCACTTCCTTGGCTTTCTTAGTAACCAAGAACAAATTAGCTGGAGCTGCACTTTTTTTCAGTAGAGCTGTTCCTCTCCTGCAGCCACAAGAATCTATCTTCCTGGCTATAAGTAATGTGAGAAGGTTTAATGTGCATCTCCAGTGACAGACAGATCTACCTTGTCTGTAGGGTTGTGCAGCCTCCTGATAGAAGTCCTTTGTTTGAAAAGGGCAATGCTATTCATGGACCAAACACCTCTCAGAAACAACAGAGGAGAGTAAAAGCTGATCTTGAAAGCAGCAGGGATGTTAGAGTTCCCAGTGCTGAGGCAATACATGATAAGTGAAGTAAACCCTTGGGGAAATGGCAGGGTGGTGTGGATTGAGTCATACCCTGCCTCTGTGGAGCACTTGAGGGTCAGCAGCTCAGCTGAATTTTGAGAAGAAGGGAGGTGTGTAAGAGTTCTAAAGCCCCTGAAGTCATTCACTGTGCCTGAGGAAAGCCCATTTTCTGTTTGCTGGAGCATTAGGTTACATTTCTAGACCTTGCTGTTCTCAAAAATCAGCCCATTTCTGCTTTTTGACATGAGGCCATTTTGAAGGAGCTTGGATGATTTTCCTTTTCAAGGAATTATCTGTGGAAAACCTCCCAAACCCTCTGACAAACCCTCTGACAAAGCCAAGGTTACACTGACTGTTTCTGCTACATTGCTAAAGACCATCTTATTCTCTACTGCTCTTCACCACTGTTGTGGCTGCTGCCAGCATGTGGTGCCCATGGACACAGGGCAATGACCCCAGACAGAGACTAGGTTTTGGGTGCAGGCAGCCAACACGCAAACTCCGTGGCTCAGCCTTGGTTACACTTCAGCTATCACTCCAATGCAAAAGGTATCAAGCCTTCCCAGACCTCCTTCCCTTCTTCTTCCAGCTTCCTGGAGCCACCATCCATACAGACCTAATGCACTGTGGTATGACCAGCAGGAAAGACATTTGCCTTCTATGTTTTTCTCCTTTCAGACACAGTTTTTACCCAAACAATGCAGCTGCACCATACGATCTGGTACTGCTGACTTTAGCTGCAGACATGGAGAGGCAGCAGAACCTATTTCATCTGTACTGCACGAGCACAGCTTCAGCATGCCTGGACTCCACAGCCAGAGTGCTTCAGGCTGTCTGTGAAAGGCTTGAAGAGTTGAACAGTGCTCCTGCCAAGGGCCCTGTGACCCTGCTCTCCACTGCCCTGAAGTACCAGGTGAGTACATCCCACAGAGCAGAGAGTGCCTGCACTGCTTTGAGACACCTGGTGATCTGCCCTGTGGTGGGGAAGCAGCACTTGGTATCTTTCTGTGAAGCTTAATCTGGCTGTGATGATGTCTCTTCTAAAGCTGCCATGCTTCGAGGGGGACTGATGACTTTCCATGTCCTTGTCAGGCAGACCCCCGATGGGCTCCATGCTGATGGAGGAGGAACATGCAACAGGAGCCCAGCTGTCATTGGACTCCACATCCTTTTACCATTTCCAGCATTATCTGCTGTCTGCCTTCCCTGTGCCTTGGGTACTAAAGGAGATAACTCAGTGCTGCTGCCATAAATATAGCTACCAGCTCTCCTGTCAGGGTTCTTACTTCCTTAGTCAAAGAATAAAACGTTTCTCATAGTTTCTTGCCTTGTAATTTCCTGAAAGGTTTCCTGCTGGAGGCACTGTATATGTAGTCAGCCACAGCATATATTGGCTAACAGAGTGTTGGAGCTCTCCTTAACTAACCCTTTCAGCAGCATTGCTTATTTCAGAAGGGGCAGAAAGGGATACATGAGGGCTGCATGGTGCATGGCCTTTCCTCACAGGGTTCAGGCAGGAGACAACTCCCATCAGGCTTTGGGCTGAGTCAGTCAAGGGTGAATTGTGGAGAAAGGAGAAAGGTTTTGCAGTCAGGCAACAACCTCAGGTTTTGGCAAATGTGTTCACTTCTTGCCAGAACAAATCTAGGCAAGCCACTGAAGGAGGAGAGGTGATTGTTGCCTGTGGTTTGCAGTTTCCCTGCAGGCCCATTGTGTGCCTGCACCCCAGGCCACATGCTGCTGCAGTCCTTCTCTGGAGCAGGCTGGCTCCTGCCCCTGCCCCTCACAGTTCTGTCCTCAGGCTGGTCTGGATGGAAGGGCCTCTCTCATAGCCTGGAGCTGAAGGTTGACATGGGGGCATACCGCAAGGAAAATCTTTGCAAGTGCATTTGTGCAAATATTTAACATTTTAACAAGGTTTCAGTGCATGCTTTGTTTAAGTCTGTGGCCTCATTTCTGGTTCTTTGTTTAGATAAAGTAAGTCTGGAATATTTATTTTGTTCTTTTATTTTAAATTATTTGTCTTCCAGTTTCCTTTCACACTAAAAGTACAGACACTGTCTACTCTCTGTTCCCCAGAGAGCTCTAAGGATATCTGAAGAACTCACAAGTTTCTATCATCATAAGTACAAAAGCAAGGAGAAGTGAGAAAGAGGACACAGACTACTACCCAGGTTGGTTAACACTGTTTTCCTTTTATGTATATATATTTATTGGTCTCTTAGTTGACTCAAGTGCCTGCAAGAAAATCAGAGCTTGGGAAAATTTCACAGACGAGTTTCCCAGTCCTCTAAGAAGATACTAAAAAAAACATGGGTGAAGGTAGCAAATTATATCTCAGAAATAAGAAATGAATGGTAAAGAAAAGTTTTGCACTTGCTTATGCAAAACCAAGTGGAAAGCAAGCACACAACCCTTTTCTTTTTTCTTCTGTGCTGTTGTGTGTGTGTACAATACTGAATGACATGAAGTAAGATATTGGAGGTCAGGAAACTTGTTAAACAAATCCTAATATGGAATGAATTTAGCAAAATACTGATGATTGGCATCACTGATGAGGTTTTCTCTGCAAGAGATACTGTAGTGTATTTGAAATGGCAGCTCCTGCATCTAATCAGAATTTGCAAGGGATCTCCTTACAGAAAAATACTAAGTAAGGAACAGGTTGCTGCAGTGCCTGGTAGCATGATTTATTCTGTGAGATGTGGTTAAGATGTAATTTATGACCAGTGGCCTACATATCAGGCTTAATGCTGCACTCTCTTTCAAATGATAAGTATTAGGGTCACCTTTCTTCCACCTGTGCTGAAAGGGGCTGTCTCTGGATGGCTGATTCCTCAGCCAAACCCAGGGAGTTTTCTTGATGCTAATGAAAGTGGGCAGAAGATAGAATGTGAATCCAACTCTGAGGCTAATGAATCTGCTCTCCACTTTCCAGAGCTGGCAGGCTCTCTTCAGATAGAGCTGTAACAGCACATTTTTCTCATCCTCTGCCCTTTCCAGGGGCCATTTGACCTGGCATGCACTTGGCAAATGATACAGATTGCAGAGACCTGAGACATATTCAGGGTGCCAGGAGAGGTATCAGGTGAATTTTTCTCTCCTAGTGGATAATGTTACCAGAGGAATTGTTTGGAACTCCAGACAGAAAAGCACATGACTGTAACACACAAGGTGACCACTTAGTGGCTGAGGGACAGGCTGTGGATGTTATCTACCTGGACTTTAGTCAAGCCTTTGACACTGTCTCCCACAGCATCCTCCTGCAGAAACTGGCTGCCCATGGCTTTGAAGGGCTTTGCTGGGTCAGAAGCTGGCTGGATGGCTGGGCCCAGGGTAGTGGTGAATGGGGTTAAGTCCAGCTGGAGGCTGGTCACTAGTGGTGTTCTTCAGGACTCAGTTTTGGGGCCAGCCGTGTTTGATGTGTTTATCAATGCTCTGGATGAGAGGATTGAGTGCACCCTCAGTATGTTTGCTGATGACACCAGACTGGGCTGGATTGTTGATCTGTTTGGAGATAGGAAGGCTCTGTGGAGGGACCTGAACAGGCTGGGTCGATGGGCTGAGGCCAGCCCTATGAGACTAGGCAGGCAGCTCCTCTGAAAACTCAGGAAACTGATCTCTCTCTCCTGGAGTCCCAGCTTAGGCAGAAAGTAAAAAATGAAGTACCAAATGAAGCATAGCTTGATGAGGAGAATCCTTGGCAACCAGGTTTTCTACTTGTGACTATGGCTGCAAATGCATCTGACCACCCACCCACAAAAGCACAGAGGGTCATGGCTGTCTTTATGGGACATGTGGTTTGTCATCTAGGAGTAGTTGCTGGGCTTGCTAGCATTGGACTGGAGAACAAAGGAGAGCACTCATGTTCCTCTCTTCATGGGGTAAGGCACAATGCTCAGGTCAGCTCTCTGATAACTACACCTGTGTGAATGGACACCCAGGGAGAGCTATAGGTGTCTGTGCTTTAGCGCAGGACTGAAAGCTATGTGGGGCTGAGAAGCATCTTAACACTTGTGGTTCCTGCAGGCAGTGCTGAGCTCAGTCTGTGGCAGAGTGAAAATGATAATGGCAAAGCAGCTGGGATGAGTTTTTAGGAGATTTCAGTAAAACTATCAAGTTGGAACTGGAGCATTTCAAGAGGTGCTGCTGTAATAAGGGTTTGCATTGTCTAACAAACAGAGCTCCTCTCATGCTACATAGATAGGCTCTGAAGGCAGTGTAAATTTTCCTCCTTTGCCTAACAATTGTTTATATTAATGCTGAGATCGTATTGCAGTCATGCTCCTGGGTCTCCCATCCAAATCCTTGTTTAATATCACAGGCAGGGTTTCTGCCAGTGTTTTCTCAGGAGAGCGACTCTGTTTTGTGAAACAATTAATTTGAATTTGTTTGGTGGCCTCAAAGTACTCAACTGCATTTCAGGCTTACAAACACAGTAGGAAGAAAATGATTCCTAAGAAATGAGAATAGAGTCAAGTTGGGGATAAGTATCCTAAACTATAATCTCAGCCACAAACCCTGTTTCTGGCAGGAGAGGTCATGATCCAGACTGACAAGGGATGAAATTGACAGTGCTGCTTTATAGACTCTAGCACAAGTGTGCTAAGCACAACCACTGGAAGAAAAAAACAACCACAAAACAACCAACACCACACCAAAAACAACAACAAAACCCCTAAACAAACAAAAAATGAACAACCAAAAAAGGGTTGAAGTGACAAACTAGACAACAAAGTCTGATTTGCTAAAATGAGCCATAGGTGGCAGAGTTCCTTGGTAGGGGGGGGAGGTCACCAAGGGTCAGAGTCCTGTGCTAAGCTACTCAAACTAGTGGAAGGGTAGTAGCAAGTGAAAAAAGCAAAAGTATGTAAGAATTACCCCAAAACAATGTTCTAACAGCAGTAAGGAAAAGCCTCACCTACTTAAGGCATTGTGATTTATATGAACTATGTCAAGCACTTCCTGGAGGTTTGAACCCTTAGTAACATTAGAACTGTTTCAGGATGAGGCTCACTTGGGGCTCCATTGTGCTGTTGTCCTGTTGCAGTGACATCAATGCAGAACAGCAGCTGTGCAGGGTGAGAGCTAGGCCTGATCACAGCACTGGAACCTGTGCTGGCAGATTGTTGAGGTACTGGAACGTGTCCAGAGAAGGGCAACGAAGCTGGTGAGGAGCCTGGAACACAAACCCTATGAGGAGAGACTGAGGGAGCTGGGGGCGTTTAGCCTGGAGAAGAGGAGGCTCAGGGGTCACCTCATTGCTGTCTACAACTACCTGAGGGGAGGTTGTAGGCAGGTGGGGGTTGATCTCTTCTCCCAGGCAACCAGCAGCAGAACAAGAGGACACAGTCTCCAGCTGCGCCAGGGGAGGTGTAGGCTGGATATTAGGAGGAGGTTCTTCACAGAGAGGGTGATTGCCCATTGGAATGGGCTGCCCAGGCAGGTGGTGGAGTCACCATCGCTGGAGATGTTCAAGAGGCACTTGACTGGATGAGGCACTTAGTGCCATGGTCTAGTTGATTGCTTAGGGCTGGGTGATCAGTTGGCCTGGATGATCTTGGAGGTCTCTTCCAACCTGGTCGATTCTATGATTCTATGATTTTCACAGGCAGATAACAGGGTATTGCGGAGTGTCTGAGATGTGGCTGTGAGTGGCCAGCCCAAGAGGAGGATTTATTCTGGGAAAACAGGGTCAGCATCCAGCCACACCAGTGAGCAGGCCACCCTGGCTTGGAAATGCTTTTCTGACTGAGAAAGCTATCCAAGCAGTACTGCATAGTTTTGCTTGCAGCTGCCTTCCCCAAGACCAGACTGCTGAGTTCTTCATCACCTTCAGGGCTTTAGGTTTTTTCCCAGCACTGCAACATCAGGCAGCTAAATTTGGAGTTGAACTATTTTTGGACATCAGTTTTTAGAAGATGCTTTGTCAATGTCTTCCTAGTTTGTGTTTTGTCTTTTGCAGTGCTTTTTGGACAGAAGGTTTAATAGCATACACTGATGAGGTGATACTGTGGATAGCTCCAGTCTCCTTTATACTGTGTCCTGTACCTGGCTTTACCTTGTACCGATGCTTTGTTCCTTTCTCTGATGAATTCCCTGCCAAGCTTTCTCCTTGCCCTGATTCAAAGGAGCATTTTCTGTTGCACATGGCCTGCAACTTGGTCTTCAGTGATGATTGGTTTTCCTCATCCAGTTTCTGTGGTCTGATTTGTGTCTTCAATGGAAAGTATGAGCAGGTGCAGCCGAGAGGCAAATTCTGCTCTTTTGTTTTTGTCTCATTTTAGCCCATGAAAAGGATGGCAGAATGAGGAAGGTTTATCTCACTGCAGCTCCACATCTGATACTCTTCAGCAGTATCTGTGGAGAGATGATTCTACAGCAGGGCCAGCTGCAGTCCTTGCATAGATGGCATACACAGTGAGAGACACAAGATCTGACTGGAAATTTTTGGTGGTAGTTTTGACCGGTGAACCTTTTCTTTTTTAATGTAAATGCTCTTATGAAAAACTTGGTCAGGAAATGACTGCTAGGGCTAGGCTAGTGGTGACACTTGACTGGAAGAAGAAAAGAGAAGGTCTAATCTTGGCTAGGGAAAACAAGAAGCCTAGGGAAGGAGAGAAGCCACCAAAGATTTCTTACTTGCACCTAGCAGAGACAGGCTGCTCCTTCTGCATGTGGTGCTCCTTCTGCATGTGGTGCTCCTTCTGCATGTGGTGCTCCTTCTGCATGTGGTGCTCCTTCTGCATGTGGTGCTCCTTCTGCATGTGGTGCTCCTTCTGCATGTGGTGCTCCTTCTGCATGTGCTGCTCCTTCTGCATGTGCTGCTCCTTCTGCATGTGCTGCTCCTTCTGCATGTGCTTTCCTGCACAGGAGGCAGAACTCCCCTCTCCAGGCACTCCTCACTGCCTTCTGATGTGCCTTGTGTGCCATGATGTGCCCTGTGAAGGGCAGCAGTCCCCAAAGATGGGGAGAGCCCAGCTTATAGAATGACTTAGATTGGAGAAGACCTCTAAAATGGAGTCTGGATGTGAAGCTAACACTGCCAAGTCCACCCCTAACCCCTGTACCTTAAACACTTTTTTAGTATTTCCAGGGCTGGTGTCTCAGTCACTTCTCTGGGCTGCCTGCTCCTATGCTTGAAACCCTTTTGGTGAAGAAATCTTTCGTAATATCTAATCTAAACTGCTGCTGGTGCAACTTGAGGCCATTCCTTCTCGTCCTGTCACTTATTACTTGGGAGAGGAGACTGATCCCAGCTCATTACAACCTTCTTGCCGGTAGCTGTAGAGAACAAGAAGGTCTCTCCCCATTTGGTTTTCTTTTAATTATTTTTTTTATTTTTTGCTTTCTACTCCCAAGATGAGTTTCTTGCCTAAGTAGGGACCTTAGATGAGTCTTTCAAAACAGGCACAACCAAAAATAGAACCTTATTTCACTGTGAAATTGGAAGTGTTAATGTGCATGAATACATTGTCTAGAAGGCCATGTTTCAAGAAAGAAACACATTGAAGAGGATAAAAGAGTCAGGAGCTGTTTGTGGGCAGAAGCATGGAGTATAATGTACATGTGATTGGGAAAGACGTTGTTCTAATGGGCTGTGGTGTGTGGGTGTTAGTGAAGGATCACCCCTGAGAAACAACTTGCAGACAGTTGCTTTCTCCAGTATCTTTGATTTTGTTCACATTTGGGTTCTCTGAGATGTTCTGTCTTTGCTGATTCTTGTTCCCTCACTGGGGCTAAAGGCTTGCAGCATATTAAAACATCCCTTCTGCTAAAGCTTTGGGAGCAAAGGCTCCCACTCAGCAAAATCCCATCAGAGTTGACATTTGAAGGACTCAGCAGTTTGTGGCTGCAGTGAGTTTCCTCTGCCCTATTACATGTGTAGTTTTTCACACCTGCTTTGTAAATCCACGGTGTAAAGGGTCAGGCCATGTCAGATCCAGTCCCCAGGCACAGCTGATTGTTACTGTATTTTCTGGTGGCCCAGTACCAGAAAGAAAAATGACCTTTTGGTTATGTTTTAAAGCTACCTTCAGGCTGTTTAGTATGAGGCTCTTGCCCTCACAACACGGTTCCAAATTACACTTTTTTTTCGGTTACTACTCACCAAAGTCTCTCTTCAGTGTCAGTATTTTGGTGTACTCCCTACCCCTGGAGAATAGGTGTCCAAAATTCCTAGCCACCACTTTGATTATCTTCCTCCTAGTGTTGTCAGGAAAGTCCAATATGGAATTTCCTTCAAACCTATATCTAAAGGGACACTCCAGACAGCTTTCTGAAATGAGAGGTTGGCTTTCTGACAGGGAAGTTCCTACAGTAAGCAAATAGGTTTTATTTTCCTCAACCAGAACTTAAGTAAATATCATATTTCTAGAGAAATCCCCTAAGTAATCAGCAATCCCTTTTATTGCTCTGTGTGTATTCCATTTCTCTTTTGAATGAACCACTGAAGAGGGAATTGACAATCTCTTCCTACTGATACCAACCAAATCTGAAGTAGATGAGGTAATAAAACTGACAAAGCAGCAGGAAGGAGGCAGAAATACAGCTCTGGTGCTGGCTCCTGAAGCTGGGAAGCACTCTGGCTTTGAAAGCTGACGTAGTTTGACGGTTCTGATGGAATCACAGCAGAGCCTGTGCACATTCAGCAGAAAGATGTGGCTATGGACTCTATCTGTCTTGACAGGCTGATGCTTGAGTGGAGACCCCGTTAATGTTCTCTGCAGTCACAGTGCTGCTTGGCATCAGCAAAGGAATTGCAGAGCACAGAGCTAAATGCTTTCATAATTCACCACTGTGGGAAGGATGCAGTTCAAATGTGACCTGAAAATTTAGTCCTACCCTAAATACAATCCATCACTTTGTTAGCAGTTTGGCTCCTTGGGCTACACAGGTGGGCTTCTGTGTGGCAGTTATCAGCAGAGCATGTATTTTGTACAAATGCATCTTAAATGCCTGTTCAAGTTGCAAAAAGGAATGTTGTGGTGGTTTCTTGAGCAAGGCTTTCATCTGAAAACACAGTAACCCCTTCTGTAAACTCCAAGTAATCCTTCAGTCATACTTTTACACAGCATGCATCACAACTCCTGGAGAAATTCTTTCTTTTACAGATGAGTCTAGAGGAAAGAGGATCCAGCACAAAGCTGTGCTATCAGCAAGCAGTAATTTTGCAATGAGCAGGGTATAGGAGTACGTTCTGGGGCAATTATTTTAATGGAGGTTTCCTTGTGCTACATCCAACATTACTGCAAGCAGTGTTTTGTTCCTTTCCAAGGAATCCATGCAGGTTAGCAGGGAACCCTCAGCTACACTCTTGCAATGTTTATTCCTCTTGTAATTTTCATTCCCTCTCTTTTAGTTTCTGTCCATAATTCAAGCTGCTCCTTGGAAGCTGTCAGTGCTCTTTCTGGTTGTAACCAGCTTCATAATATAGCAAATACTAGACTGCTGGGTTAAAAGAAAGAAAGTCCATCCAGGGATCCAGGGTGTTTCTCTATCCCAGCAGCATTTGGGTGCAGGATGGCAGCACTTTGGAACAGTTGCAGCTGGGTGCAATTTAGGAAAAGCTGCACCAGGACACTTCTGCAGTCCGTACTAGAAATTCAGGTCACAGAAGTCTTAGAAATGGAGAATGTGTATCAGCATTGCCCCTGTTGTTGTTGTGATTGGGGTGGGGGATTATTTGTTTGTTTGTTCATCTTGGTTTTGGTTTTTTGGTCATCCCCCCCAAGGAATACTGATGTAGGTGAACATATGAACCAGTTGGTGAGAGGAATCCAAACCTGAAGATGATGTTCCTTCAGGAAAGCATTTTCATGTTATTCTTGAGATGTTTACCTTGCAAATCATGAGGTAGTACTTAGGTGCTTGTGCATCACTGTGTAGTGCTAGTTGAGATGCCTTGGGACTGGATAAGGCTGCAGATAAGCTATGGATCCTGCAGGAGATCTGTACCCTTTTAGACAGAAAGTTGTAGAGCAAGTGGCAGTAAGGAGACCTAACTGGCACCAGATGTCCTGTATCTATTTGGAAGATTTCTGTCCACATCACATCTCAGGTGAGTACCCTGAGGTTGTAAGGACAAGACAGAGGGAGGGGATGTTCATATCAAATGTGTTTTGTAGATTAGAGAACATCTCAAATAGCTCTGCCACAGCTGCTAATAGGAAAGTTCATCATCTCACCAGACTTTAAATAGCACTTTAGGAGAGGGCCTTCCAGCACAGGAGTTCTTACCACACTGGCTCTGAAAACTTGCTCCTTGTCAGGCATGAGCTGTGATCTGGAAGTGCACCAAGGCATGGACATTGTGTGAGTGGACACCTGTGTGGATCGATGCTCACCTTAGACACTGAAAGGTGTTTGTTCACACTGCAAGAAGAATTAGCTGAAGTGGAGATTGCTCATAGAGCTGCTCCTCAGAAGCTCTAAACTATTACCAAAAGTGATGAAGTGACTTTATCACCTTTGCTCATAAAAATGCATTGAAACACATTTCCCTCTACTGTTCCTCCTGATCCTCACACCGACACACAATTGATGGCAGGATGGCGGTGCTGAGGGACTCTACCTGGTAGAACCAAAAGGAGGAGTTGCTTGTTACAGAGCAGTTCATGGACAATGGAACTGTTGTTTCTGTTTGTTTTGTCTTCTCAGGTCATGTGTGACACAATCCAAGCGTGTTGGTTTCATTTTCCTTCTGGGAACAGAAGAAATTGTTGCCTTTTTTTTTTTCACCTATGCTGGTTTTCCTTCCTCATCTATAAGAAGATATTTTGGAGATGGCCTTAACAGCCTGTTCTGGGAACTGTTCCCAGCTAATGAACACTACTAAGTAGCCAGAGGTAGTTCAGGGATGACGGCTCTGGTGGTTCTGTGCAGAGCAGCAGGCCAGTTCTGCTCTGCAGTGCAATCGGTCTGTGCACGAGGCACGCTTGCTGTGTTCTAAATGTAAGCCTTATGCTTGGTTGATGACAGCTAAAAATCCACCATAGCCTTGCTAAAATATGTACCCTGAAATACCCACTGCCTGCTGGCTGCTGCCTGTCTGGAGGTACGTTAGCAAACGTGCTTTAACACTGAGTCTATGGATGGTTGTCATTTAATTCATAGCTCTTCCCAACAGCTGTGCTTTTGTGGCTTGCATAAGTCCCTGGACCTAAAAATATCTTTTATATCTCTGGATAGTCTGTCACAAGTTCCCCAGCAGGCTTCCTTCTCTCCCAGAATGAGCATTTCTCTGCTTAATGGTACAGGGATTGATTCCTCTTCACCATTGCTTAGTGAGGTTTGCCCTTGAAAGATTTCAGACCAGTTCATCTCCTGTTGCTTTCTTACTGAGTAAGAGGCACTGACTGAGGGAATGACCATTTGAACCTCCCCACAGATTTTGCTCTGCTGTGACCTCATCTGCAGCACTGCCTCCAGTTCTGGTGCCCCCAGCATGAGAGGGACATGGAGCTGATGGAGAGGGTGCAGAGGAGGCCACCAAGATGATCAAAGGGCTGGAGAACCTCCCCTGTGGGGACAAGCTGAAAGAGTTGGGGCTGTTCAGCCTGGAGAAGGCTCCAGAGAGACGTTAGAGCAGCCTTCCATCAGGAAGTACCTGATGGGGCTCCAGAAGAGCTGGGGAGGGCTTGGAGTGACAGGATGAGGGATGATGGATTGAAGCTTGAGGAGGGCAGATGGAGGTTGGAGATTAGGAAGACTCTTTCCAGTAAGGCTGGTGAGACTCTGGAACAGGTTGCCCAGGGAAGCTGTGGATGCCTCCTGCCTGGAGGTCTTTAGGGCCAGATTGGATGAGGCCTTGAGTAACTTGGGCTGGTGGAAGGCTGGTGGGCAGGGATGTTGGAACTGGATGATCTTTAAGGTCCCTTCCAACCCAAACCATTCAATGAATCAATGAATTTTTTTTTCTTTTTAGTCATATTTATAAGAAAAACACTACACTATGCTGATAGAGTAGATGAATGTAAAGGACAGGCTGATTTTCCTGCTGTAACAATATGCTTAATTCCCTAAAAGATGATAGTTTTTACTAATGAGAATAATAATAATACTTCATCTCTGCTACTTACTGTGACTAGAAAATACAATTAATGAACTTTATCATTAAATTTCCTAGTTTCCTCATGGGAAACTCAGATCTGCTACTTCAGCTTGTTAAAAAGTCAGGAACCCCAGGATTTGGCATAGTGATTTGATCATTCCTTTTTTAAAATAGAGCTTGAAAACCCAAGTAAAGCCCAGGTGATGGCTGCTTAGCCAGGAACCAATTGCTCACACGAGGTAACAGCATCCATGTGGGGAAAGCTGACTGCCCCCAAACCATGAAGCACCCCAGGGTTTCATGCATCTCCTCCAAGACATTGTGCTCTCCAGCTATGGCTGTTAGAAACAACACTGATTTCCTCTGAAAGTCAGAGATGTATTCCATGGGAGGAATTAGTTTTGAAAAGCAGAGGCTGGATAGCAGCATAGATCAATGTTAATTCCCTTTCTTTCTGTACATTCTCTTTTGGTTTGGGTGGGTGTGGGGAGATTTGGGTCTGTTTTGGGGAGAAGAGGGGAAATGAGGAGAAGACCAAATGTCTTTATATCAGGCTGTGAAAAACAACCATGACATTACTACAGTGAGGTTTTCATCTTGTCCAGGAGACAGCACCATGGAAAACAGAGGTTGTGAAAGTGTTTCCCAGGGATTTCATGAGGAAAATTCGTAAAATCAATCCTTTCCAAGGGAATTTTCAGTGAAGGAAGTGGGCAGTGCTGTGTGCTGACCCCACGCTGCATGAACACGTACCTGTGTGACAGGTCCCCAGGGGAGTGTTTCAGCTCTTGAAAAGGAAATGTGACACTTCTGTGGCCTGAGGGCATTCCAGGTTCCATTCTATGGAAATTGTTGATGTTCATTGCAAGATTCATTTCAGGAGAGAAGCAATAAACAGCTCTACCTGCAAATAAAGGTCTGCAGCAGACAGGGCTGCTAAACAGCATGAAAAGTTCCTACCCCATTTGTGTCCCCATACTGGGCAGCCCTCGAGAAAGGCATAGGCCATCTCTGCTCACCTGGAGAGGGCAGCAGCCTTTCTGTCTAGGGCAGTGTTGTGAGCTTAAAAAAGAGAGAAACTAACATAGAATCCAAACCCAAGCTGTAAATTTTTGTCTCTTAATGCCTCCTGTGAGGGCATAAATTAAAACATGGTTTTATTTTGTCTTACCCATTTGTGAAGGAAAGGTTTAAGCTTGTGCCCCTCTCAGGTTTTGAAGCAGCAGCTAGCAGGCAGTAGCTGAGGGAGAAACCTTTTCATCTGAGCAGCTTTTCAATGCTTCTGTGTTTGCAGAAAACTACTTTTTTCCCCCTAGCATGTGTCTGTAATGCCATCTGCTGCTATGCTTCAGGCAGCTTTGGTAGTATAAACTCAACTTTACTAAGAGTTTCCCAAACAGTAGTGGGTTTGCAAATGTCTCCCCATTCACCCCCTCTGAGAGATTTGATGGCGTTCAGCAGCCCCCACTCAGAAGGTACCAGCCTCAGCCACAGCCCTCTTGTGTCCTCCCTTCTTGTGTCCTCCCTTCTTGTGTCCTCCCTTCTTGTGTCCTCCCTTCTTGTGTCCTCCCTTCTTGTGTCCTCCCTTCTTGTGTCCTCCCTTCTTGTGTCCTCCCTTCTTGTGTCCTCCCTTCTTGTGTCCTCCCTTCTTGTGTCCTCCCTTCTTGTGTCCTCCCTTCTTGTGTCCTCCCTTCTTGTGTCCTCCCTTCTTGTGTCCTCCCTTCTTGTGTCCTCCCTTCTTGTGTCCTCCCTTCTTGTGCCCTCCCTTCTTGTGCCCTCCCTTCTTGTGCCCTCCCTTCTTGTGCCCTCCCTTCTTGTGCCCTCCCTTCTTGTGCCCTCCCTTCTTGTGCCCTCCCTTCTTGTGCCCTCCCTTCTTGTGCCCTCCCTTCTTGTGCCCTCCCTTCTTGTGCCCTCCCTTCTTGTGCCCTCCCTTCTTGTGCCCTCCCTTCTTGTGCCCTCCCTTCTTGTGCCCTCCCTTGTCACAGGCATCAAGAGCAAGCCTGCAGGACAGAGAGCAGTGTCCTGCCTGTCACTACAGATTTGTGTTGTGTGTTTTACCATTTCCTCTGGTAATTACTGATCCCATTGCTGGCTCTAACACTACTTTCACAGTTTTTGCAGCACTTTGCCCTGATTGCACTGTTGTCTCATAGCTGCTGAAAGACAAGTTAGGCCCTAACAACAAGTGCCATCAGCCTTCTGTGTCCCACTGACCTGAAGCAGCAGAGGTGGCTGTCCCCTGCCTGGAGTGCTGGGGTAGCCATCTCTTGACTTTCCTTGGGTATCTGTATCTGTCCCTCTGCTGGCTGACCTCAAGCTTCCTGTCATGGCCTGCCTGTGCCCATTGCTGCTGCAGTGTGTGGATGCAGCCCACCTGAATCTGTGTGGCAGCTGGCACACTACTGGACAGAGTCTGTGCTTCTGTGCTGTATCCCCGAGCCCTCATGCTCACAGCTGAGTCTTTCTGGGAGCATGTCCTGTGGAACAAATTCTTCAAATCCCTTTTATTTTCTTTAAACCAGTTCCCATCTTGGGACAACCATCTTAGGAGCTGCTTTAGCCTTTGCCATGGCTCTTGTCAAGATGAGCTTCTTGCAGGGTATTTGGATGTGCTTGTGGCAATGTGAAATAGCCACAGGGAGAAGTCCTCAGAGAGTGAGCCAGAGAGATCAGATAAAGGGTCAGTCATGTCAGTGTCCTATTGCTGACAGGCTTTCAGGACTTCATGGGGGCATATTCTGAACAGATAAGCAGCATGGCTTCTCCCAAGTGAATTTGCAGAACCCTGCAGGCTTTGGAGCACCACAGCCTTTCCTGAGCTTGGAAAGAGAAGCATCACACTTCAAACCACAAGCTTACTGTGAACAGCTGAATTTAAGCTAATTATGTTAAACTGTATGAAATTTGAGAGGAAAGAGTGACTGGCACCTGTGGAGAAGACAGCAAGGTAAAGAAAGGTTAGTCCTTGTGACAAGGGGGAAAGAGAAGCAGGTAATGATCACCAGTGGAAGTCAGAGGCTGGCAGAGGTGAGGGTAGGGCTAAGCAGTAGTGTGCCCAAGTAATCTTTTTGTGTCTATGACTTTGATTGTGCATTGGAATGCTGAACTGAGGTTCTAGTGTCATCTTTTGGGTCTCAATTGTCCATCTTCCTTGAGATTTAGGACTGAATTGTCCCAGAGGTGTGTTGGTTGTTTTGACAAGGACCTCCTGCCATGAGGAGCCAGGTGATCCTGCTGTTCACTGATCATGAGTTCATCCTCAGGAGTGCAAATCCAATCATTAGGCTTGAGAGAGATGCCTTAGGGCACAAAAGGTGAGTGAAGTATTCCTCCTGGCTTCTTGAGACATCTCGTGCTGCATTTAAGTCCCAGTGGTTTTGGCTGAAGAGGATGGCAGACCCTGGGAGGGACAGACAGGGTTGTGTCCTGTCTATAAACTTCTCTCAGAGGAGCTGTATGCCCCTGAGCAGCCTGTGCAAGGAGCTTGCCTTATCTTTCTTGGGCTGGAAGAGAAGAATTTGATTAAGTCTGAGACTACACCTAGGCTCCACTATACCTGTGTGCACCATAACAGCTCTGGGCCACAACAGAGAAACTGGGGACACCACTCGAACACATGGTCAGTGTCCATGAGCTGCCCCCTCAGTGAGTGGGCACCAAAGGAGGCCTCTTTGTGCACTCTGCAGCTCACAGCCCCATGGCAGGCAGCAAGATGGGTGCCAGCTGAGACATCTCTGTGTCCAGGAGCCAAACAGATCTGGCAGGCCCAGGTCTCACCAGTCCTTGCTCATGAGCAGAGCGTTTAACCTGGAGAGGAAGAACCTCAGTGTGAGCTTTTTGCAATGTTGGTTATTTCCTGATGCAGGAACTAGCAAGAAATCTTTCTGTCCTGTACCTTCGCAGCCAGTGTGGAGCACAGGAGCATTCTGCTTTACTCACAGCATGTGTTGACTCTGTGGCTAGGCTCTGGAAGGTATTATGCAAACACATGGCCAGCATTTGCACTACAAGAGCTTCTCAGGCATGCTGTAAATCACAATACAGCTTGTTACAGCAAGTGCAGAGTGTCTGAGGCTTTCTTCTGCTTCATCATATGATTTAAAAAAAAAAAGAATTTATTCACATTTCAGAGAAAGCCTAAGTTATATGTTTTTAATTGCTGCTATGAAAAATGGGAGACAAAATGCAAAAGTGAACAAAGTAGGAGCTGGTGGTATCAATGCATAGATCAGAGAATGGAGAAGCTCATTAAATTCTGATAAGTGAACATGATTTTGAGTGTAGATGTTTTGAATCTTGTTAAACTACCAAGTTTCACTTTTTAACAGAGAAACAAAATAACTAAATGTATATTAAAGCAAAATGGATCATCCAAGCCTGTAAAATGTTGTATGGGAAAAGTAAGCTACCAAAAACTGCTGGATGTGCTCTTGAGAGGTGACTGTACAGCCTGAGACAGCTGAGTGAAAGGAGAGGGAATCTCTTTGCAGCTGATGGCTTCAATGCCTTTCAAGAGTGATGTCAGTGCTGTTACTCCAAGCAGTGATAGGTTTCAGCCTGGGGGATCCTATCCGGCCCTGTGCTGAGGAGGTGAGAGTAAGTAGCATGAAACAATTAGGTGTTAACAGTCTGATTTTAGTAACCCCATCCCACAGTCTGTTAAGCTGTCACAGCTGGCAGTCTTTACAGGGGCCTCCAAAGCCATGGAGAAGTGCTCAGTAAGGTTCTATGGGTAAAGGAGCTGTCCCCATGCATGCAGAATGTTAGTAACGCATCTAAATTTCACTGAGTGTGGAGAACCTGGGCAAAAACTGCCCATGGACAGCGTGCTGGGGGCTGCAGCTTGTGTCAGAGAAGGCAAGGCAGCAGGAATCAATTTCCTGGGCAAAAATGGCTAGTTACTGAGCAGAAAATACAAATGCACAGTTGGGCTTAAAAGCAGCAGGCAGCAGAAGGCATGGGAGAGCTGCCTGGGAAGGAGGACATAGGCTTGCTGGTCCAGCTCACGTTGGCTCTAAGTGTGCAGAAAACATCCTGGAGTTGTGGAGCAATACTTGGCTTTGTCACCTGAGAAGCAACAGCTTAGGGGAACTTGAGGAGTGAGCAAGGCCCTATTAGCCCTAGTAGCTACACATTTACCTGCCTGCTGGGAAGTCCAGTTCCCCTGGGAGCTCTGCTAGGTAGCTGCACACAGTGCACTGAAGAGCTTGGCCTCTTCTGTGTTGTTCTGTCTGCTTCTTTCTTTGCTTGTGGGGTGTTTTTGGTGAAAAGCTTAGCTTCCAGTGTTGGAAGAAGTCAGGCACACACAGAAGCAATCCAGTGAGTCTCTGGCCCTTCAGATGCCAATGGCATGCTTCCTTGGAACCCTCCACAGGGAACAAGGATTAAGGGGGGGTGCTCTGATTTTTATTTTTCCACACTCCAACTGGGATTCTGAGTGGCAATTTTCTGAGTTAAAAATAGAAGTTAAAGTAACAAGTAATACAAGCAGCCCTGAGATGCAGACTGGAAGCACATGGGGAAAAGGTCAGAGTTTGCATTGGCTTAAGGAAATAAGGAATGCTCCTACCTGAAAGCACCTAAGCAGCAGTTACCTAAACAAGGGAAAAAAGTGTTCTCCTCCTATAGCCTGTGAAGCTATAGGGATATCTTTTTCTGACAATAAAGCTGTGAGGAAAATATGTTGTATGTGAGCTGGACTTGAATTCTCATTCCCCAAAGCATTTGCCATGACAGTTACAGATTTGGACTTCTTTAAAAAATGGGGAAGGCAAAGCATTTTCTTCTCCAAGGTATTGGTTTTGTTCTCTAGCACTCAGGCTATGTGCTTTGTCCTATGCTTTGTGCTGGCTCTTTGCTGTTTTACAGAATGACTTCTCTTCCTCACCATGATAGCTTAGAAGATAGCCAGGGAGGGACAAGGCTTTCAGGTTGACACAGGCTGGTGGGAGTGTTGTGTGCCAAGAAGCACATCAGGGGCATCTGTGGTCCCTTTTGTCCTGATTTGGTTGGTGACACCTGCAGAAAACTGTCTCTGTCCCTGGTGATCAGGTTGTCTGTCAGTTCCTCTGCCTCTGATGGTGGAATCTTGGATGGAACTGAGAGAAAACCATTATAATGTGGTCCAGTGAACTTCTTTTGCCCCCCTGTGGTCAGGAGAGTCTACCCATAGCAGGCAAAATTCCTCTACGTATTTTCAAGTATCTGGAGCTCTTTCTGGTGTCTTCTTGTTTTCATTCTTGTTGCCATGCTCAGGAATGCTATAAACTATTTTCAGGTGCCCTGAAGGAATTCCAAGACCACTGGTTTCAACACATCTAGGAATCACTAGGCCCTCAAAGAGCAGGAGTTTGTTCTGCAACAGATTTTAATGTCCATTCCCATAGCTATCACAGGGAAGATGAGACAGGAACACAACCTTCCAGAAGGCTCCTGGTTCAGCCTTAAATATTCATGAATATTCCCCCCCTTGTTTCTTTGAAGAGTACTGACATTTACTTGAGTAGTTATTGTCACCTCTAGATGCCTGCCCATATTTTGTCCTTTTGTAAATCCTTCTCCAGTATTATTTATGCCTTTGTTTCATCTTAGCTCTTTGAGCCAGGCTTCGTCATGTCTGCCAGGTGCACTGTGCATACTCACTGAATTAATCTGCCTCATCTGTCAGAGTTTAAGGAAGTTCATTTACTCACAGGAGGTGGAAGAAGTGAGGGAAATTCTGCCTGAGATAGCCTGGTCTTGGTTGTCTTTGTGTGTCATACTGGGTAAAACAAAATACTGCTTCATGTGGGGAGAGTTTCTGTGCAAGCAACGACAACATCAGGCACGAATAGGCTTGAGACAAATCCTTTGCCATCAACATGCCTCAAAACAGACTGATTAATGCTTCAAAAGTTTTGACTCCAAGAGCTTTTCTGCAGTGCACACACTTCCATCACGGAAAATCTCATAGCAGTGTCCTTTCCCATCACAAGGGAGATGGCAGCCCTGGGTCTGTAGCCCACCTCATACTTGCATGAATAAAGGCTTCCTGGGAGAAGGTCAGTGTTCATAGAATCACAGAATTGTCAGGGCTGGAAGGGACCTCAAGTCTCATCCAGTTCCAACCCCCTGCCATGGGCAAGGACACCTCACACTAGATCAGGTTGCTCAGAGCCACATCCAGCCTGGCCTTAAAAACCTCCAGGGATGAGGTTTCCATCACCTTGCTGGGCAACCTGTGCCAGCGTATTATGGGGAAGAACTTCTTCCTAACATCCAATTTGAATCTCCCTATTTCTATTTTTGTTCCATTCCCCCCAGTCCTATCACTCCCTTGACACCCTCAAAAGTCCCTCCCCAGCTTTCTTGTAGCCCCCTTCAGATCCTGGAAGGCCACCAGAAGGTCTCCTGAGAGCCTTCTCTTCTCCAGACTGAACAGCCCCAACTCTCTCAGTCTGTCTGCATAGCAGAGGAGCTCCAGTACTCTGCTCATCTTTGTGACCCTTCTCTGGACATGCTCCAGCACCTTCAGATCTTTCCTGTACTAGGGGCTCCAGAACTGGATGCAGTACTCACCAGAGTAGATGGGGTGAATCACCTCCTTCACCCTGCTGGCCACACTTCACTTGATGCAGCCCAGGATGTGACTGGCTTTCCGGACTCAAGTGCACACTGGTGGCTCATTTTGAGCTTCTCATCCACCAGCTTCTCATCCATCCATCAGACAGCAAATAGTCAAGAAGAAGCATCTGGGAGATGCCAGGAAACCCCTGTGAGTGCTGAGTAGCATCACACTGGATATGTATTACCACAGGCTCTTTGACATGTTTTTGGACAAAGATTTGGGAGAATAAGTAGAGAATTAAGAAAAAAGAAAAAAAAAAAAAAAAAACAACAGTTGTCTCTTATTCTGTGTGATGACAAAGACTGCTTCAGTTTAAGTTAGCCACTACAAAGTTTATCACTTCTGTCTTCAGCTGATGTCAGTGCTATGCCAACAGATGTCCCTAGAGCTGTAGTGATGTTATCCATTCTGTCTTTTTTTTTTTTTTATGTTTTAAACTTCTTTTAAAAAGTTAATCTCCAAGGCATATGAAGAAGGACATTGTAACATCATATCTAAGACACCACCCTCAGATTCTCATGGAGAAAACAAACTGAGCATGGAAAAATGGAGTGAGCTTCTGACACACCCCATTTCCCCTTTTTGAAAAGCTACAAACGCTTGGTGTTACTTTAAAAAGTAACATTGGCCCACAGAGGGATGCACCTGACCTTGGAAGGTCTGTGTGCAGCCTTTGAGTGTTTATTTCCCAGCGACCAGCTTTGCCATTTCTTATGCTCTGAAGTACCTAACCTGCTCACCTGTTGAGCTACCCGAGGGAGGTTTATTCCATGTTGGTACTTTGAGCTTTGTCTTTTCCTTGTCCACAGACCCCAGTGAAGCTCTGTCCTGGTCTGCTGGCAGGCAGCTTTGCCAGCCCTGAGCCCTCTAAGGCAACCCCCTGGAGGAGTGGGTGTGAGAGGTTTGTGTGAGGGTGCAGAGGAGGCTGCTGTGTGCTGGTGGTCCTGTGCTGTCTTGGGTGAGAGAGGAGCAGCCTGGCCTCAGTGCTGCTGGGAGGGCAGAGGGCAGGAGAGTAAGCTGGCAGGGTGCAGGAGAACAAACATCTCTTGCTCCTCCTCTGTCATGAATTGACTGCAAAAATGGCTGCAGGCCAGTGGAGCTTAAGGGAGGATTTATTTCTCTTTGTGTGTGGTGGACATGGGAAAGAAGTTCTGTCAGAAGCAAGCAGCAGGAGTCAGTCTGGAGGAGAACACACAGGACAGGTTTGCTGCTCCTCTGGAAACTGCCATGGGGAAACCTCTCTGAAATGGTTCTGGGATGGTATTGCCTGTGGAGAATCTTTCACTCTGACTTTCCACGCTGTGTTTGCGTCATCTTCTCTTGCTCTTTGTTTGCTGTTGTGAGCACTGCACTTGCATTCCAAAACACAGAAAGAATGGCAGCTGGATTTCTGCTGTGCTGTGGAGGCTGAGTGGTCTGTGCTGGTGTGCTTGGGTGCTTTAGGTGTCCTGTTTGCCTGCTGTGTACCTTCCAGAAGGTCTTGGCCAGCTAGTAAAGAGAACAAATTTGTAACAGCTCTTGCTGAGAGGGCTTTTGCTTCTTAGCTTTTAAATTCAGAGAACACCTCTCAAAAATCTTTGGTTTTGCTCTCTGTAAATACACAATTTTTTTTTTCTGTCATAAGCATTTATGGGAAATGAAACTTACCCAAACATTCACTTAAGGCCAAGTTAAATCCTTTCTCCAAATGCAATTTTCTCATCAGATAATCATCAGACTTGGCACTTCTGTTTCCTGAAACCTTATGATCTGTTGACTCACAGACCTGTCCTTAGCTCAGCCATGCTCTGAGCTCTGGGTTTATTTACCAAACAGGCCAAGCACAGATGTCCTTCCCTCTGCTGCAGAGTTCATAGCAGATCCTGTGCAGTGGGTTAACAGATTTTGCGTACAGGAAGAGATTTTTTTTTTTTTTCTGTTCTTGTTCTGTGCTGAGGCCATGCAATTGCTGCCATCTTCAAAGGATCAAGACAGTTTGTGAGTTAATAGACCAGACATGATTGCACTAAAACAATTTCAGTCTGATGTCAGCCTGAGTTTCTGGAAGTAAGCTGAAGTGGCAGGTTTATGAACCAAGAGATCACAGGCTGCAGTGAACTGAGGTTGTGAGTCTGATGTTTCTGTGCTGAGAAAACTGCCCAGCTTCCCGAGGGACAGGCAGATATGGGAATTGTGACACCCTCATTCCTTTTGTTATATATGTCCTTCCCCTTGCTGTGAGCCCAGATTCTTCAAAATTTGTAAACAGGAATGCTTTAAAACTCTGTTGTGTCAGCTTGGGGTTGGACCATGACTGAGAGGGGGTGAAATAAATCATAGAGCCTTAGAATTGTTTTGGTTGGTAGATACCTTTAAGATCATTGAGTCCAACCACTAGCCCAGCCCAAATCTTGTACCATTCCCTCTCCTCAGTTTTGTGTGTGATGTATAGGGATGGCTGAGCCTTCCTGTGGAGGGTTTGGTCTCTGTTGGCTCTTGCTTTGCTCTGTGTTTCAGAAGCCATCAGAAATTGGCCAGAGCAGACAGGAGCATCTCATGGGCTTTGCATAGTAACTAAGTGGTGCTCCTCAGCCTCCAGCTGATCCTGCGTCTTTTCTTCACGATGCTTTACGTAAGCAAAGGGCAGGAATCATAAGTAAAGGTAAAGTGGTTATGCTCTTTGCTACAGTGTGAGAAAGGTAACTTGCTGGGTGTGATTCCCATGTTCAGTCTGTGCCTGTGCATCATTCTGTGATGCCAAACCACTGCAAGCCTGCTTAGTTAAGCGTGGCTGATGGCTTTGTGCTTCTGGAGGGTTGCAAACCCAGCAGAGCTTTCTGGTGACTGTAGCACACTGCAGCCGTGCTAGAAGAGCTCACAGCCTAATTCCAAACACAGCTGTGGAATGCCTGGCTGTGAGGATGCTTCCTCAGCCCTTTGACTAACTCTGCCTCGGTCCATGTGCTTGTGGTCACTCAGCATGAATGCCAGAATAGTTTGGTTCTTCTTGGTCAGTTTGGTGCTGCTTAGAGGCGGGTTTGTTAGAGCTATATGTAATTATAACATCTAGCTGCAGCACAGCAGAGGCAATGTAGCTGAGCCCTTTGGATGAGTGTTCGTCATCTCTGCTGTTGTTTGGAGACATACCTGGTTCCATTGTTCACACAGAGAGGATGCTCTGAGAAAGCTGAGTGACACTTGTGTGATGATGTTCGGCTGCACACATCACTTCTGCTAGGACTGATATTTATTTCAAGTTGTTGCCAGAATAAAAGGGATGTAGAAGTGATGATATTTTTTCAAGCAGAAACTTAAATATTTTGGAAAAAACCCCAAACAAACAAACAAACAACAACAAACCCCCCCCAAAACCCAAACCAAAATAAACAACAAACAAAAAACTCCCAACCCAACCAACCAAACAGAAAAACAACAACAAAAAAACCTCAACCTAACCCAAACCCCAACAACTCATAGGAAAACTTCTACCTGCTTGTAGGAAGATAGCAAACCTTTGAAAAACTTTTGAGAAGGGTATGTTTTGTCTTTGAGTTGGAAAGAATGCAAACACCTTGTAACTGAAGAGAAAGAGTAGGCAGAAGTTGGCTGGCTATGCCAAGAAGCTTGTTTGTCAGTATTAACCTATTGTATGCTTTGCTTGGACCCAAGTCAGTGAAAGGATAGCCATTGGGGATGTGACAGCTCTGTACTAGTAAAGTATGCAAGTTGACTGTGTAACAGAGTAGTAGGCTTTTGGCTTTGGCTTATGCTTAAGCTCTTGCTTTGCTTTTGCTTGTGCTGAGTGCTTTGCTTAGTTACATAGGCACTAAATGCTTTTGCCTTTCATGGTAAGAGTCTTCTTGTCTTGGCGTCACCTGGCAACACCATAACACTACAGCTACAATTATTCCTGCTGAAATTGAAAGTAATTCTGTGATGTCTCAGGGAGGCTGTAGTTTGGTTACCTTAAATTTCCATTCCTCTGTAGATGACTCTTCTGGCCACACTACATGGAACCCCTTTCTGAGGTGAGAAGGGCCTCTTTCAGCACAGAGGTTAATGGCCTGGAGGTGAAGTTGAGCCAGCGAAGAAGCCAGCTGGGTTGTACAGAGCCCACACACACACTATGGAAGATAGGAATTTACACTCAGAGGTTTAAATATATATTCTAGCTTCTTCTTTAAAGGATTTTTCCCCAAAAAATGTATTACTTTTAGTCTACTCAGGGCAAAGATTTGTAAAATAAACAGTAATCAAATGAGTGCTTTGAGTGTTGGCAAGATTCTCTCTCTAGAATTTCCATTTGGATAAACAGAAAAATATTAAAAATAAGCGTTTCAGGCCCCAGTAATAATTATTTTTCATAACTCTGAGTTTTGTAAATCTAGTTCAGCAAACATAGTTTTTAGTCTTAAAGATGTCAACCATTTAATACAAAATAGGCCACTTTAAGCACCTGTTAGAAATCAGCAATGATTTCCTCATTTTAAACTCCTGTTTCCAGCAAGCAGAGCTTGCACTGGAAGCTAAAGCTGTGGCCTCTGGCTGCTAACAGACATTTGCATGAGTGGCAGCCCCTCAGTAAGGAACCACTCACAGCTTATAGTCCAGGTCCACTGGGTGTTGGGCTCAGGCACACCGCCAACACGTCTGCGTCCCTAGGAATGCATGGGAAATGCTGTGAAATTCAAACAAACGCCAGAATAACCCCAGAAATGCTTTGCTCTAAAATACCAACCCGAGGGAGGCACACTAAGAGGGCTTTGAGGCAACTTGGTAACGTTTGAGAACAATCAGAAGTGGACAGGTTGCAGTGGCTCTGCTCAGCCTAACTGAGGTGTCTGAGCTCTGTGGGGGAGCTTGGTCTTTCTGTGCTCTGAACACAAATATCTTAGCTTCGTACAGGTTCAAAAGCACTCTTGAAATACAGCTTCTGTCCTTCCCGTTGCTTTGCATTGCATTCTGCTCGTCTTTAACTACTCTACTGGGGTCAGTGGGAGCTCAGCCCTCAGATTTAAGGCATCTGCATTTGGTGACGGAGCCTGAGCTGAACTCCAGTTCTGGTGCTTTGAGAGGCTGTAGAATTAAAGCCTGCCCACAGTACAAGATACTAGCCTGTGCTACAGTTTGATGATGAGAGGAAATTAAGGCTGAAAAAGAGATGTGTAGCTGTATCATAGCTACACTGGAGACAGAGCCACTTAAAGTAATGAGATAAACTTCTACACTTCAGGGCATAACCAGTTCTTTTTAATTACTTCCTGAAGGTCATTACAAGATGTGGCTGCTTAAAATAGCAAGAGGCTGGACTCACTTAGCAGTCCTTGGTTCTGCTGATTAAGACCCAGGGCCTGAAAGATGATTCCCTCCAAGAAGAAGTAATTTCCTTAATTGTCCATGAGAGACTATTTCTGTAATGTTCTCTGAAACATGTGACAGTCACTGGTCTTAGAAACAGGGTGCTGAAGTTGAGGAATCACAGCTATGGTGGCTTGGACATCCCTACACACTGTGCTCACCCAGCTGCTTCTGTGTCACAGCCTGGGTTAGCCTCTAACCTTTAGGGACTATAAGATGAAGCAAACATCTTATTTCTGAAAGGCCAGGTGTGGTGATGGGGCCAGGGCACCTTGTTCTCACTCATGGCCTTCTCTGTGATGCTTTAACATCAGCAGTCTCCAGCATTCCTGCACCATTATTCAGCCCCTTGCTTATTTTTGCTGGCCTGATTTTCCTTTAGAGTTTTGTTGGTTTTTACTTTGGTAGGGTAGTAAAAGATAGATATTTAGTACTGGAGCCCAAGAGACATGCTAACAAAGTCGTAGCTTACAGATCAGTTCACTTAAAGTTTGCATAAACCTTGAGCTCTAATGGCTGTGTGCCACAAACTTCATGATATTATGCAAGGACACTCTGAGAGGATCTTCCTATTTCAGTTTTAGATCCTTTTCTTCTTGGAGTTGGTAAGTTGCCAACTGAACTTTTGGTTATTGAAGGTGTGGGCAGATACATTTTGAACTCACTTAAAGGAATGTAGATGCTCTTGAAAAATAACAGTTTAACTTCTGCACTGCAGACCTTATTGTTTTGTGAGCAATTATAGCATCAAAATAAGGCACAGCTGAAGGCAGTGACTGGCAGTCGGCAGACTCCTCCTGTGCACAGCAGCTACAGGAAGGCTGACATTTCATGGATGGGTGGAAGGAGAAATGGACTTCTTGTCTGTCACACTCTTCTTAACGCTTCTTCATTCTTTTTAATGCTCTTGAACTAATAATACTGCTAAGGAGGGAACACAAGTTGACTTCTATCTCATATTTCTGCAGAGTTTAGTGGGGTTTTTTTTTTGTTGTTTGTGGTTGGTTTGAAGTTGGGTTTTTTGTTTGTGGGGGTTTTGTTTTGGGGTTTTTGTTTGTTTTGTCATTGTTTAATTTTTACTGTTATTATTCCTAGTTGTAGAATCCACCCAATCAGAGAGTCACAGGACGGCTGAGGTAGGAAAGGACGTCTGTAGCTCATGTGGTCCAACCCCCCCTTTTCTAGCAGGGAACCTACAGTCAGTTGTCCAGGACCATGTCTGGATGACTTCTGAATGCCTCCAGGGACGGAGACTCTCTCTTGCTCTCACTCTCACCTAACTCAGTTCCTACATTCAGAAGACAATCCACATGCAGCTGTGTATGGACATGTGTGAGTGTGTACACATCTGTGTGCTTTGCCATCCTTTTAGTAGTGTGAGAGGGTCCCTACAAGACAGAAAACTCTGCATCTACTCCAGAACCCTGGAACTTTTTATCTCACAGCAGGACTCAGTTCTATTTGATCTATATTTAAAACAAACAATATTTAATGGCCTGCTACACATTTGTTTGGTATCTCTTGAGTACTGTGGCATGGGAATGCAGCTGCAAACTCTTGAAGGCATTAAAAACAATAGATCTGTCAGTGTGTCATTATTAATTGTGTTAATGAAGTGTCAATATAGCAGGGAAAGTTTATGAAGTATTTTGCATAATAATGAGCAGGCAACATTTTCCCCACAGCATATCAGACTTAGAGCAAGAGCCTGACTTTGGAGTTGATCAGCAGTTCCTGCCCCCTTTGTTTCTTTCTCTTTATGAAGATGTTTTGGCTCAGGTGCCTCAGTCTTTCACAGAAATAGATGGAAAGAAACAAACAAAACTCTTGGTATTTCAGTGAGGGAACAGTTCCCACTCTCAGCCTGGGTTTCTGATCCACTGACAGGGGAAGCCTGCAGGCTTCTGCAGCGGGCTCCCTCACCTTGCTGCTCAGCAGTAACAGGGTAGGAAAGCCTGAGCTTGATGAGTGTTACAAAGTAGGTACTTGGTACAGGGGGAACAATGTGGAGATAGCCTACTTAGAGTCTTCATTCCTCCTCCTGTTGTTCTGTGCAGAACTGCTCTTGCTCAAATAAGCTAAAGAAGCTGAGAGGAGTAGGGTGGAAGAAAGCCATCCCCCATGCCAAGCAGGGAGTGAGCTCAGCAGCACATTTCCTGTTCCTCTGGCTTCAGGTCTGGCAGTACTCAGCACTGAGCTGTCTCCATCAGGAGCAGGAGAACACCTGCCAACCTCTTCTCAGCTTGGTGGCAGCCTCTCTGAAAGGAATCAAAGACCTTAAGAGTCTCTGCAGGCACATCGCTACATTTTCATTTATCCTGACAATACTAGAACTTTTGATTTGTATGGATTTGTGATTTCAAAAGACGCCAAAGGGAGTCAGTGTCACATCGAGGCACAGCATCCAAACGTACAGCTGCAAGTCTGAGACACAGTGCCTGGGCCCAGAGACAGGGTGTACTGCAAGAACTTCTGAGGCTTCTTTAAATGCCACTGCTTTGACTGTGAGATCCTTTACAGCCTGTGACTGCCTGCCTGAAAGAATTTGATTTCGTTATGCTGTGAAGCATATACTGATGAAAGAGCCTTCGGATTTACTTTCGCAGTAGTCTGCAACAGAACTTCTTGATGCTGCCTTTCACTGGAAACTTTTGTCTTAATTTGTGCTTGCATTGCTCTTTGATGAGATGTAGAAGTAGCTATAGTTGTAGTAATTGTAGCATAGTTATCAAAGCAATGTGCAGACCCCAAAGGAATCATTTATGAGGGGCTGTGAGGATTGTAGGGGTCCCAGCAAAGAAAGAAGCAAGGAGAACAGTACAGTTTTTACCTTTTCTTCCTGCTATTGCTTGTGTTCAGAATTCAGCACTTAACCTGTAGAACTGACAATACCAGAAGTGCTGCAGACCCCTCAGGAGTCTTTTCTTCCTTTGAGGGGTGTATCTGCAGTACAACACTCAGAAGAAATACAGATTTCTTGAATGCTCAGTGGGAAGAGATGCCTGGAATGCTTGAAATTAATTCTCTGACTTTGAGATTTTAAAGAAAATTTGGAATACATATTAGAAGAACCTCTTCACTTACCAGAAGTACCTGGTGAGATAACTGAAGTAATTGTGTGAGCAAATTTTGAGTAAGCAATGTTTCTTTGACCCACGAGAACTCCTCTATCATTTGGCCAAACGCTTTCAGACACTTTACATTGGGTTTAACTTTTCTCTAGGCATTTAAACTCAGGCTCAGGGGCAAAGATGTACCCTCCACACACACAAGAAAAATCACACTACACTTAAAATATTGTTTTGTGGGATAATGATTTTTCCCCAGTGAGGGAAAGAATCCCAAAGAGGCATGCTCCAAAGCGTTAGCAAGCTTGGGGTGCGTTGCTCTGTCAGCAGGCTTGGCCTTCCAGCTGTCACCCAGCAGAGCCTATTGCTATACACCAAACATCTTTGCTGGGTGCACTCTGCAGGTTCAGTTGTGGCTTCTGCATCACAGCTTCCAGGGTGAGCTGCCTGTGCTCTCACCTGGTGTGCCACAGGTGCGTGTAGGGCTGCAGAAGAGTGCAGCTGGCTGCTGCTGCTGCTGCTGATGATGATGATGATGATGATGAAGGGGCTGTACCTGTCCTCACACACTGTGCCAGGCTGCTGTGTCACTTTCAGGCAGAGGCAGTCTGCATTCACGTTTATCTCACCCAGACATAAAATGCCTCTTAGAAAATATCTCTGTCCTCCTTATGGCTCTCTTCTCCTCAGCTGCTGGTGGCAGCACTGCAGCTCATTGATCCTGTCTGGTTTTTCATGCAGCTCATTGCTCCTCTCTGGTGTTCCATGTGTGGTCAGTAAATCTGGCTAGGAATGTGATCACCCTGCCTAGGATCAGCAAGGTGTAGTGATAAGGGACATGGTTTAGCACCAGACTTGGCAGTTAGACTATGAATGTTTGGACTTGGGTCTTTTCCAGCCAAAAAGGTTCTATAGTGGTGAGAGGCACAGTGCTCCAGTCAGACCCGCTTAGTCCTCAGAGAATGTTTATGGTGGTGTCAGCCTCAGAAATTAACAGCAGAAAGACCAGTTCTTCCTGGGGTGGATATCTGCTCTGGCCTCATTCTCTGTTTTCCCAGAATTCCAAGAGCTGTGTGCTGGCAGTACACATGTTTTACTCCTGTGTGCTTTATGATAGCAACCCTCTGAGCAGGCAACAGAAGTGACAGGGGAAGGGAGTTAGGTTGGGGTCAGATAAAGGACATTTGGCTTTAGAAACTGTTCTGGATTTCTGAATTCACTTCTAGTCTAACAGGTCTTTCTGTAACCCTCATTTCTGAGTTCTAGGCTCTGCTTTCATGGTTTGTTTTCCATTTTGAGGAACAGTTGATAAAATTATCTGCATGAAAATGACTTGCTTGGGGGTTGGCAATGTTCATTGGGGTGAAAGCTGGCACTTCCACTGGAGTGGAGAGAGACTAAAGTATTCCTTGCTCTTGGCTGAACCATGGCCAGAAAGATGGGATCAAGTCTGGGTTCCAGAAGGCAGGAACTGCTGCTGCCTTTTGCCTTCAATGGTACCTGAGTAGCTAGTGGAGAGGTAACAACTTGTAAAGTGTGAAGCCTGATTAGTCACCTTTGCAGCACAAATGCCTCAGTCTGTGAGGAAATGCAGCTCTTGGAGAAGGTTATTTTTCAATCCTTAACAAAACAACTAAGCAAACTCCAAAACTGGCACTGTTTTTCCTTCCTGTAGAACACAGGGGCGTGGAAAACAAAGGCACATTGGAAAGGCATAAGTAATCCATCTAAAGCTTCCCAGCATGGGATTTCATGGAACCAGTGGTTCAGTACAGAAGGCAGAAGAGCTCTTTGAAGGCTGAAATATCAATGTACAGCAGCTGAATTCTATCTCTTGGATTTTCATGAACCTGCAAGTAGCTCTGTACCATGTAAAATTGGTGCTTTTTTAGTTTTCAAGGGAGCTTGAGTGTCTGCTGTATGGTGACAGAAGGTTGACTGTTTTTCTGCACAAGGGAAAAAAGGTACAGACATTTGCTCTGCCACCCTGGTGCAAGCTGAGGGCCAGACTGCTGCATAAATAGCTCTGGGAAGCAGCAAGTCTGCTGTGTTTTTGAGGTGTCTGTCTGCAGAGACAAAGAATTAGCCTAACAGATAAGTGGTAAACACTGTGTGGACACTTCCCTTTTTTCCTGCTGCATACACCAGAGGAAGGTATAGGAGACGTTTGAGATCCACACATACTGCACAGATAATCTGTCACCCTGGAGGAACATTACATACCCAGACACCAAGTGCCCACCTGTGAGTGAGGAGATGAGTTACCAGTGCTAGAAGCACCATGGTGTAAAACCTCCTTGGCAAACACTGTGAGGACAAAAGGACTTAGCAAGCAGCTGGCTGAAAGCAATGCCTGGCAAACCAGCAGCTTCTGCTTTCTCATTGTAAGAAGCCTCTCTCCAAGCACTCTTCATAGTGAACAGCTCTTAAACCTCTTTCCTTTGTTTCACCAGCCATACAGCTTCAGTTTGCTGCAGTAATTAGCAAGACGCAGATAGAAATGTAAACTATACTCGTGATTTTCTATCGTTTGCTTGGAGACTTTTCTTTGGGACAACCTGTTACAGTGGCTTTGGATGCTCAGTGCTTTCCTGGTCAGCCTGGGTATGGGCTAAGATGCAAAATCTAGGACAAAAACCTACTACTGAGCTTAAACATGTTGAAGAGGAAAATGCTGCTATGGAGACAACCTTCTGGAGTAGACATTTTGGGGCAAGTAGCAGGGCAGAAGCAGTATGCCATGATCTGACCTCTGTGTGTGGGTGCCTCTCAAGTAACAGTTTTTTCAGTACAATGTTGTTCTTCATCCCACCTGTAGCCTGGGAATTTGTTGCCAAAGCCTGAAAAGGTCACTAAATATTCAGCATGAGAATTTCCCTTGAAATTGTTCACCTCATTCTGCCACAGCCCAAGGCAAGCAGGAGCACTTTGTGGGCTCAAACAGTTCAGTAAGGTCAGACAACATCAAACTTTGTAGTCTGTGCTTTCCCAGAAGGGCTGTAGAATGCTCTCTTGTAGTGGGTGCAGGGAGGCAGGAAGGGGTCTCCACAGGGCATAATGTGGTGGCATTATGTGGGGATTGCAGCATTGCTCTCAGCAGCCAGGAGTTTTGAGGTCAGTGGAGCTGCCACTTATGATGATGGCAGACAGTACAGCTCCTCTTGTCCCACAGCACCTACTGTGAGCTAAGATTTTAGCAGTCCCTAACAACAATACTATTCACTGCATCATTGTAAGCTTGGAGTCTTCTGGCTGTTTTATGGTACTAACAAAATCCATGGTTGGAAGCCAAAGGGTAAGATGAAGGTGCATAAGAGCGAGATCATAAAAGTATGGGGGGAAAAAAGAATGAAAAAAAATATGTGCAGGTGATAAAAATGAGGCTATCACCACTCAGGTACACTCTGATGCTGTTAGAAGGTGACTACACTTGCCTGTGGCCTTTGGAAGGGTAGGATACCCAGACCTCTTGAGCATGGAGAGGCTCCATTTTCCTTTAGGTTTTTAACTTGTGGCCTGCTAATACTTACTCAAGACCTACATTTCTTCTGGTGCTCCTCACCCCCTGCAGGTACTGATAGTACTTCTCCAAATCATCTCTACCTGTCGCCTCACCTGCCACAACATAGCCAGCTGGTGGCAGTGAGCTCAGAGGAGGCACCCAACCAAGAGAGCTGCCTTACTGCTCCGGTGGTTAGCTTGTTAACTTGGCTCTGTAGATAAGAAGGGTTCCTAGGACCATCTCTTTTCCTCTTGGCTCTGGGCATCTGTGAGCATGTACTGCTCAGATAACCAGCCAGACTTGCAAGCTCTGAAGCACCAGAAGAACCAGGTAAGGATTTCCAGTAAGCAGATGTAAAGCACCTGAGGTGCTCCAGTGTTTTGGAAAATCCCAGTGGCCATTGATTGCATCTTCATGGGCTGAAATATTCTGAAAAATCATGCCCTACATAGCTTCCTCCATATCCCACTGCTGGGGCATGTTGCAGCAGTCTTCTTCAGCCTACCCTCACCAGTAAGGCTCCAGCCCTGACTTGTCTTTGCAGTACCTCCCCAAGGGCTTGCTTCCTGAAACAGGTGCTTGTGTTCCGTTCCTTGTACAGCCTCAGAGGAGATTCCCCACACAAATAGCTATGGTTAATGCATACACCACCAGCTTCCTCTCCAAAAATCATTCCTTTTGACTTCCAAAGAAACAACTGAAAAAGGATGGAACAAGTTGTTCACCTGCCAGAGGAACTGAGGGAGCTGACCTGGTTTCCCTTCGACACAGCTGTAACTGAAAAGGAGAGAACAGGAGTTCAGTTGGCTGAGCCTTCACAAGCACTTTATTCATGCACTGCAAACTCCACGACCTTCCAGCTAAGAGAAAAGTGAGGTTAGTTTTGACTTTCTGCAAAACACCTTCCTACACAGCCAAAAGGAATATCTCTGCAGGTGTTCCTTTTAAGCTGATTTCCCATGAGAAGGAATTGCTTATTTACAATATTCTTGGATGAGGCAAGAAACTCAGGTTTAGGATCCTGTTGTTGGAGTGTTTCTAAAAGGGGAAAATTTTAGTCATTACCAGAGATAAGATCATTTGAGATGTTTAAAGATGTTAATGGATGGTAGATGGAATTCAGGAAAATTATAAGACAAAAAGGTGCTGGATTTGTATATTTGATTGAATATATTTTAAAGACAAATGCAACAGCTCACATTATCGTTGGACTGACACCGATGACAAACTTTTCCCTTTGAGAGTGAAAAGGAATTAATGCAGTCTGGTAAGATTATGAAACCAAGGACCAAAACCCTAAGGAATGCTGGAAAAGAAATGGAAGCAATGCCATAAGTGGACCACTTTGAGCTTTGTGTTGAAGTGTTTATTCATTAATTTTGGCAGAACTTCTTCTTTAGAAGGCAGTTTGTAATTAAAGAGGAATCAGCTTGGAAACAGTGGCAGCCCAGTCCTCTGGCTGCCAGGTGAATCAGCTTCTCTGTGCTATTCTCTTACAGCTACCAGAGACCTCTCCATTGAGTGTGTTCTCCAGGGTGGGATTCAGAAAAAGTCTCTTTGTATTGGCATTGCAGGTTGAGTCACTGCTCAGATTTAACAGGGCTAAAATGCATCATCTTCCTCAGAAGCCAGCAGGGAGGTAAACAAAAGAGATCATGAGACACAGAATTAGGGTGAAGGCATTTTTATGGTCAGTTCTTTTGGCAACAACTTTGGTTTAAATAATAGAAGTTGAACTAAGAAAGACTAAGGTCTGCAGTCTGTAATCCCCAACTACCTGGAACAGGAGTAAGAGAAGGTGCAGACATTCAGACACAGCATTCGGAAGGGAATCTCTCTTCTCATCAGGTTCACTTAAAGAGACTTGAGATAGTCTCTGCCCAAGGGTGCCAGTGTCTGCTCCTGGAGTTGAAGGCTGAAAAGCAAACTCAGAAGAGGACTTCTCTGGATCTCTCTGAGGGATGAGTTTCAAACAAACCTTGTTCATTCCCCTGTTTACGATAACTTGTTGTACCTCAGGAGAATTCCCACTGACTTGAAGAGAGTCAGGATCTCACTTCAGGTATTTAATTTCTAAACCCTCAGATTTTTATTTATCTATTTTTTTTTCTGAAATGATGAAGTGATTTTTAAATAGACGTCTTTAAACATGGTGAGCAGTAATTGCAACTCAAGAAGAAAGAAGCATTCAGATTAATTAAGAACTTTAGGGAGGCTTTAATCAAAAATGCAAAACAGGCTTTTCAAAACAGTTGACTTGAACTAAGCAAGTGAGAGTCAGAGATATTTTTCTTCTTTTCTGCAAGATATCCTCTGATGGGATCAGAAAGCTTTGGAAATTTACCTTGTCTTTCATGGCCACAAAAATAACTGTACTGAAATATTTCATGAGAAGTGGTGCAAGGATACAGTTGCCCATGGAACAAGTTTTCCACTGCTTCCATCAATTCTATTAATCTTATGCACATCTTCATGTTTCCTGACTTTTTTGTGGTAAGAAGTTGAGACTTGCAAGGGTCTCTTCCTGTTATCAGTCTGAAAAATCAACTGCCACCTTGATCATTAATCAATCCACCAGGTCAGACATCCTGTGGGAAGGAACTAAAGAAAAAATTGTGTGCACAAAAACTTGGGCCAATGTGAAATTCAAAGGAAACCTCACAAAAAATCACTGGACTGTGCTAAAAACAAATTGCAGAACTTGCTAGAAGTACAAGATGTGAGCAAAAGATGAGTATGGACAGTGAGAATGGGATCCAGGTCACTTCTCTTCCAGCCCAGTATAGTGAAAAACCTTCAAATCTAACTAGAGTTCCACCTAGAGACACAAACCCCACCTGAGCTATACAAAACTTGCCAGATTTTAAGGACTAATTTCCAATGCCACAGCAGTGGTGAAGACAAACAACATAAGCAGAGCCACTTAGGAGTAAACATTTACAGCCACCTGTGATGAATATTTATGGGATGAAGTGTGCTGGCTGCATTTGCTTTTGGGTAGAACACGACAATGTGAGGAGGCCCTGACCAAAAAGAGATGCTGATGTCCTGTCATTGCTAACTGAAACACCTTGGCTGAAGGCTTTGCTGGCCGAACACACACACACACATACACACACACACACACACACACACACACACACACACACACAAGCTTACTGGACACAAACACAGATAGTGCTGGCACTATACATAGCTATGGTGCCATCAAAAGCCACTGGGAAAAACCTAACATCTGCGTCCTCTCTTGACAAGCCTGAAATCCCTTGGTTTGATGACATCAAATGGTCAGCATCGCACCCCTTTGCAACAGTGGCGGTCAGCAGAGTATTCATTAGGGTTGCAGTGATTCCCTCACTGTCCCAAGAGACAGGACTGAACACTTTGGAGAGATCTCTGTTCATGCTTGACATGAAAAGAGGGCTGCAGCTGCTGGGTTACCCTCCCTGACCATTTCTCCAGGAGCCTGTCTTACCAGCTTTGCACCTGGGAGGTTGGACACTGGGGGTTTTGATTTCTGTTTTCATTTGAGGTTATCAGGATAAACAGCTTCACCCTCGTTAGGAAACGTTTAAGAGCATACATCCTGCTGGCTATGTCCTTCTCCTATTTCGAGATGTAGTTTGCAGTTGCAATAAGTTTTCTCCTGGAGAGGGCTTCCATCCAGAGTCAGATGCCTCACAGCAGCCTGTTGCTTTGGGTGATATTCCCTGGACAAAAACTTTTAATGCAAAGTGATGACCTGGGTTGCAGCTAAACTTGCTGCAGATCTTCCTCTTCTTGAGCTAACTTTTCTCGGTTTTGATGTAAAATGCTGAAATTTAAAAGCAAAATTGGCATTCTAGTCCTTACACTGTTCTAATGAACGAGGCCTGTCTTGTTCACAGTATCAATTAGATGACTCAATCCTTTATTAATTAAGGTGGGTTTTGTCAAAAGGAGGTGGTGTGTGCTGGTGCCAGTAGCAACAAGGGAAGAAGCTTAAGCATATCCCAGTCAAAGGTGCAGATTCATTCTGTTCATACACAGGCAAGTGCTTCACTGCAGACTGACATTTTTAATAAGGGTCATGGCTGGAAAGTTCCTGAACAACGCTCTGAATACTGCTGCCAGCAGCAGATCCAAATGTTGTTTGCATATGGCACATTAACATTTGTTTGCACTTTGTTCCACTCTTGAATTGCACTGCAGACACCAAGGCAGTTGTAGGAATTAAAACGAATGTTGTAGGTGGCAAACTTATGCCATGTCAGACCAGGATATCTTTAGGGCAATACGCAAGAAAGCTTACAATCATTTTAAAACTGACTCTGAATGCCTTTCATTGTGCACTGGTTTTTGGCAGCATGCAGAGGCATAAGAAAGAGATTTCAATGTAGTTTCTTCTTCCAGCACATCATTACAGACAGATCTTTTTCTATTTCATGCTGAAATTCTTAAATTCATCCCCCTGAGCTTTCACTACCTTGGCTAAACGGCACCAACTCTTTCTGTGTTAGCTGGGGAAGAGCCAGAAAACCTCTGAAGAAAGGGAGGGGTGAATTTTCTGGGCTGGTCTCCTGTTCTTGCTTGGCCTCAGAGAAGAGATAAGGTGGTCCTGGTTGCTTCTTGCAGCCATCTGGGACATAGCAGAGTCAGTGGGATGTGCAGCGTGGAAACAGTTTAGTCCTGGAAGGGTGCATTAACGGGGTACTGAATTCCACAAAGACAATTCCAATTGGGTCCACAACACCTTGTTCCCAGAGCAGGCTATTGTTCTTTCCTCCATAAAGGCCTCTCTGCAGTGGGCTTGCCATAGCTTGCAGGCTGATACCTAGCAGCTGGCTACTGCTTATGGCCCCTGCACCTGCCATGCCAATGGCAAATTTGGAGAACCTTCCCTAGAAAGTGATCCACTTCAATCCAGAGATGGGTTGAAAAACGGCCAGGAGCCATCACAACTGCTCCTCAGCATTCAGAGGTTTTCAGGGCAGTGTGAGATACCAGGAAATGAGTTTTGTGCAGTGGTTTTGTGCAGCGGTTTTGTGGTTGGCTCTTACCAACCAGCTGGTATGTACCACTGGCATGGATGCATAGGAGCTGATTAATCAGGCAAACAGCAAGGTCCTGGAGCAGTCTTTCAGATGGGACCTGGGGGTATGCAAGAGGGCTGTATTTGTTGGCTGTTAGTATTTACCATGTATGTTCTTGAAGAGCACACAGCTGGGCAGCAGAGCAGAGGGCTGCTTGACTGTGCCATTCTGGCTGGCAGAGCTGCTGCAGAGAAGAGGAGGCTGCTGGGCTGACTCACAAGGGCAGCTTGCTGCCCTGATGGTCAGGACTGCAGCCCTGCAGTTTTCCAAAGCACTCTGGAGCAGCTGCTGTGCAACACTGTTTGGATGGCATCCTAGGGGCTGTAGAGACAGCAGCACCTGCAGCTTGGAAACAGCATTATCAGAATGCCCACCTGGGTGTTAAGAGTGAGGAAAAGCCATGAGTGTTTGCAGGCAGCTGTAAATGATTTCTGGGGAAGAGTTGGAATTCAGGCTGCTCAGAAATACAAACAATAGATCTAGCATGAGCTGGGCACTCTACTGGCATTGCTCTGGTGCTAGGGACAAGTCATTTCATGCCTCCTTGCTCCTGCAAAATGTGTGAGCAAATGGTTTCTGACGGATAAGATATTGCAGTGGCCACAAAAATGCCAGAAGGGATTTACTTGCAGTTGATGTATGGCACAGAATGCCTCTGCTCTGAACCTGCAGGTAGGGTATTGGTAACAAAAAGCAGTTTGGTTTGGGCAGTAGTCAAACAGTGCAAGGGGTCTTGGGTCCTTTTTCTTGATAGAAATCCTAAACTCAGTGCGTGGATGTTATGCAGGCTGTGTTACACTGAACATGCTTCCCACAGCAACTGAATTTGCTCCTTAAAGAGCAGCTGAAGGTGGAAGAATTTGGCTCTGACAGGAGATTCTTGTTTATTTATGTATTTTCCTGGAGAAAACCCCTGAGACAAGAGAGCAATCACTGGGCAGTAACAGATTTTGTTAAAGAGCTTGGAGCAACACCTCTCTATAGACCTGGGAGAAACCACTTTCAGCTTCTGAACTGAAATTCTTCCCACTGCTGACACAACACAACATTGTTTTTACTAATTAGCAAAATCATGATGTGATTTGGACAAGAAGCAGTTGCTGCAAGAAGACCTCAGTACATTAAAAAAGAAAATAAGACAATGGCTGATGACGTTTGAATTTAATTCACAGGGAAATGTACCCTGCTCTGGAGGTGCTTTTTAACAAACTTTTGTTTGTGCTGGGAAACTTTTGTCATTATAAAACCAAGGAGGCTTCATAATCTTTTCTACCTTGCTGTTAGAGTTTAATTATTGTGTATTTGATTTGATAAGTTAACAAACATATGATTAAAGGTTGACAGACAAACAAAACAATCCCCCTCACATTCCTGCTCCAGTCATTCCTGACTCCACACACTGAAATGCCATTGACATTTTGGAACCGTAGGTCTAGAATTGTTGTTTTTCCATCTTCTGATAGGTGCAAACTTTGCAAGAGCAGGTGGCAAGCAGGCACACGCTGACCCCCTATGAGAGAGACAGAACAATCTAATGAGATACATTAAAAGAGGTGACAAATTGTAAGCAGGCCAAGACAAGTCTGTTTTCCTAAAAAAAAACCCAAACCCCCAGGTGCAAACCATTCCTGCTAAGCAGACAGCAGCAAAGGAGCAGAGAGGTCTTTGCCAGCTTTCATCCAGGTTCTCATCAGCCTTTCCCTGGAGCTGAAATGTGCCCTCGTGGCACAGCGGTGCAGCTCACACCTGACACCTCCTTTCCTAGAGCCTGGGGAGCTGCTGGAGAGCAAAGGAACATTTGTGACTGCAAAACTCAAGCCCCCAGTTGTGCAGAAGCACCTCCAGTTTTAGTGGCCAGCCCGTGCACAGCACTGCTGCTGTTACTCAAGGCTAATGCATTTGTCTGGACTAATTCTGGCCCCTCTCAGAAGTTTGCTGTGCTTGTCTCCAGACACCATGCAGAAGACCACTGCTCTGTCTTTCTTTCTGAAACACACTTACAGTTTGCAGGGAAACACCTTTCCTTCTTCATCTTTCAGAAAGCCAAATAAACAGTTCCATCTCTCTGTCTCAGACACAGCAGCAGACATGGCCACAGCCCCATTAAAAGTAATTGAAGGCAGTAATGCAGACAATTATTTCTGACTGGTTGAGTTGTTGATCTTTGCAGCTCAAGAGCCAATACAGAACCCCTTCTGCCCTCTCTCCGTGTCTTGTCCTGTGTAACTGACAGGCCAGCACTACTTAGCATGCACTGCAGGCTGCAGGCTGCTGTCAGAACCCATTATGAATTCAGAGTGTGGTCTTACATTGCCTTGTTTCTGAGGTAATTAACACTTCTGATTTGCTGATGCTGGAAACAGAAATGTGAAGGAAACAAGAAGCTGGCATAAATGGAAATCTGCCAATTATACTCCTCAAAGCAGAGTCTGACTATTGTTTAGTGACAGCCATAAGGCAAACAAGTTTATCATTTCCACTTTGTAGAAAGCATTTTTCCACATTTCAGACGAGTATGCATTTGTAACATAAAATTGCTACCATTTCTGTCTTTTACTTCTCTTTTTTAGTACAACAGTTTAATTTCCCTACTTCTGAGTCATGCTTAGTTCCTAAATATATCCTATTTCATTTCTGTCTTATCTGAACTCTTTGCCAAAAGAGTGCACACCCAATTCATTGTTCATTATCCCCCCTCTGTGGAAGTTCTCATCTTCTCCTAGTGATTTCTCAGTCTTTTTGTGGCAATTATTTCTAAGTTTCAGTTCCTGCAGTCCAGAAGATCCATATTTGTGTCAAGAACCATTTAAAAAGCTGTTTTCAGTGAAAGCCATCCACGGTGTCCCACCAGCAGAAGGATGAATTCCTTTCTCCAGCTCCCTTTTGGAAAGTCAAAGCTTTTGAAGCCTTTCCTTGAGCTCTGCCTCCCTGCTCACAGACACAGGGGTGGGTTGTGATACAGCGACTCATAGCTGCCACAGTGCAAGCCAGCAGGGTAGCTTCAGGTTTAACCTTGAATTGAGCTGAGGAGGACAAATCACAGAAGGGACACTAACATCACCTCTCCCTCTCCTCACTGCTCCGGTGCCACACTGCTGACGTTTGCTTGTCACAACCTCCTCCCTGTGAAATGGTTTTATAGAGATCCAGATCCAATTTTCCTTCTGAATTTTCTGCTTCTCTTGCTCTGTGTCTAGCCTTCAGAAAAGGTGCTCCAAAGTCTTTCCACTTTACCTCAGGGAGCTCTAACATGGGCAAAGGACCATACTCCCAAGGGAAAAGTGAAGACAATGTTATGTAAGGAAGGTGCTTCGCAAGCAGCCAGTTAGAAGTAGCCATAAATGCCTGGGGGAGCACTGACAAATGTGCCTTCACGCTAGCCACCTTGCAGATGATTTGCTGTGAGCTTCTGGCAGATGTGAGGGACTTCATGTTGGTGTAAGCTCATCTGAAATGCAAGTGCACTTCAGAAATCCCAGAAGGAAAAAAAGGTGAAAAAATGGGAATATGCCAAGAAATTGCTCTATGGAAATCAACTTTCAGTAGTAGGAACTGGGTCCCCAAATCAAGGTGTCTGTAGCAGCTGTAAGAACCCAGCAAGTTTTTTCAAGTATGAACCTTAGGCTAATAGAGGCAGGCTGCTGGCAAGACTCATCTGTTTCATTACCTCATGCCAGACAGACCTTTGCTGGTGACATTCAGAATACCCCAGAGCACCCTGCCTTGGACAACCCAGATTGTAGGGTAAAACAGTAATTTCATTTAGGGCTTAATACTGACTCCTGCATAGGAAGTGGGGAGTTACCTGCTTATTTAACACAGAGTAAATCTAATCTCTGCTTTTTAACTAGAAAAAGTTACAGCATCCAAATGGGATCTACTAGAACAGGGTGTGATAGGTTAATTGCACTGTTATTGTAGGATTATACAAGGTAATTATCACTTCTGATTCTGATACAATGTGGAAGGGTGGGTTCACTGCATATTACAACCCATTGTAGAATCTCAGGACTAGCATGAAATTAACCATGTTCAACATTGTAATTAGGAAAAAAAAATATCTTAGGAGCAGTAGTGCTGGCATGCCTCCAGGTCCTTAACATGGCACAACTGTTCTTCATCAATAAAGTGTTCTGCCAGTTAAAGTTAAATACATTCAAATTGATTCTGTCTCTTTGGGACTGGATTATAATTCTGCAAAAGGTACAATATTAGTGCGAGACTACTCTGAAGAGCAGCTCCAAGAATGCACACCTAGTTAAGAAGCTGAAAATTCCATAAACCCCTAATAAACCTATAGATTATTTCTATGAGACAAAGGAAGCAAACATCAGTTTACTTAAATCTGTATGCATTGAGAATGTCACCAAAGACTCAAAGGGAAGGAAGTCCAGATCCCTCTCCCAAAGAACAGGGAGAAAGCTTTCACCTTTCATTATTCCTAACTGACATTTGTCTTGCCTGCACCAAACCTAATGATGATTTCAAGCCAATCTGAAATTGGTGAAAGTGTTCCGAAAGCACTGAGTGCCTGGAAATGGCAATGAAGGCAACGGTGAGTTTTGCTTTTACACTGAAAATCAGAATGTGGTGTTTGTGAGGGCGAGAGGCAAGTTGGGTCCTAACCACACCAACCTTTAAAACACACACACACACACAGAGATGATATCCAGGGAGCAATAACGCTCACACACATCATGCTTTCATTGCACATTTGGAAATCCCCATGGCTGAACATTTCCTTTCTGTGCTGTTCTTAATATTTGCATTGCAGAGATTACTGGAAAAGAATAGGAGGCTCAGAGGAAAGTTTCTGCTTGCTGGGTGGCAGCTGTGAAGACTGTTGTGCTCTGAAGTTGCAGGCTCCAGAACACTTAGGCTGCTGAAATGATTAGTCACAGGTTTTGCCTTTGTGGCAGAAAGTCATACAGCTGGGATGACTCCTGTCTTATCTCTTGGCTGCAAGGTCATCCAGCACTTTCAACAGGGGAAACAAGGAGTTTCCCTCTTGTGTTTGTAGAGCTGAGCAGGGTCTGAAACTTGGCAGGATGTGTCTCTCCTCAGCCGTTTCTGTTGATAAAGCAACTGATGTTTCTGAGAAAGAAATTCACTGGTCCCTGGAGCTGGTCAGCTTCATCTGTAAGCATTTTAAGGCAGGATAGCATGATCCTCACTCTGACAGATTATAGGAGTTATAGGAGAACATTGGCTGGGATGTTTTGGTACTCAGGAGGGCTGTTTTTCAAAGGAAGAGGTGAACTTGAGCTCTCCCATTTGCCTCCCTGTCCTACAGAAATATATGACCTTTTCTGAAAAGGAAGCAGTGGATACTTACAGCCAAGTAAGAATGTATGAGCATCCCTTTCCAGCTAGTTACTGTAGATGCTGGCTGCTGTTTTATCAGCTGTTTTCAGAAAGAGGAGCAGGCTGCATTAAATCTCCTCATGTCGAAGTAATAAAAACCCAAAGTGCACAGTTCCTGTGCTTGATTGGATTTCCTGATTAGCTACAGTTCTTTTCACAATGTAATTTTTATTCTGTGTTCTTTGCAGCCAAATACAATTGTTAATAGTCATATTCTGAGAGACATCTAAAAATAATGAGGAAGCCTTGAAATGTTGCCTTCCCTATCAACAGAACTCTACCACTTAAATGGATGCTGCTAGGAACGCCTGAGGAGTGCTGTGCACAGGATGGATCACTTCAGATTAGGTAAAATAATGGTGCCTCATAGAAACCTTTTTTAGCTCTTTCTGCCTGAAACTATGGTAAAAAAACAATGAAATATTTGCTTTTAAGTCTATTAGTAAGTCATTGGATGCTTTCCTCCAGGAGGAAAACTGAGACCAGGGGGAATTGCGAGGCCAGTCTGCAAGAGATCTATGTCAGAGTGGGGTACATCTAATGAGTCCTGGTCTGAAAGATGCAGAGCTATTGCCCATTTAAAGAGCTGAAGGACAAAAAGTGGCTATTAAGCTAAATGAGACATGCCAGGCAGTATCACATTTAGGTGCATGCCATTTCTGAGGTACACAGATGAAGGGAGCTGTGTTAAGGAGAGTGCGAGAGCCATCAAATGGCAGAAGTGCTGATGCTGTGCATGCCCCACTGACCTGTGAGGTGAAAGCAAACCCTTTTCCTCATCTCAGCAGTTGTCCAGTAGTGACCCTCAGAGTCCTTGACTGTATTGCTGCCAATTTCCCCAAGTTTGCATGGACCATCGGGCATTCTTTGTCTCACACATGGACCATTGGGCATTTTCTGTCTCACACATGGACCACTGGGCAGCCTTTGTCTCACACATGGACCACTGGGCATTTTCTGTCTCACACATGGACCACTGGGCATTCTTTGTCTCAGACTTTTACTGGAAACCACGTTTTTTGACCATTTCACAGACACCAGTGGCCTGTGGACTATAGCTGTGGAGTCATTAATACAAGAAGACATGGATTATAAAGATGTTGCTCTTTTCTATGAGTATGAAAGGCAAACTAAAATTTTGGTTTGGCCAAGTGTACCACAAAGTTAACATTTTCAAACACTTCTACCAGTAATGTGGAAAAGATAATTTGAGGACTTTACACCAAGTAAGTCTTAGCAATCACAGCCACAGTTCAGCTTCTCTTACAGAGGTTTTTGTTCTTTGCATACAGAAATAACTTTGCTGAGCAATTACAGCTGTTTGACCCGAAGTCTGGTGCAGACTGCTTTTTCAGTCTCTATATTTTTGCCTGTTGATTGTTGGCTTTTTCAACCCTTTCATGTGATCAGCTGCAGAAATGAGTTTGTCCTGCAATATAAAGCATCCAGTCACCAGATGACTTCAGTTCATACAAAAGGAAAACCTGACTGAGATACACACATGGGTAGAATGGGCAGAGGTTGGTGCGGGGGAGAGTCTGAGAGCTGCAGCTGGGGAGGCAGGGGAGGACCAGGAGGCAGGCAGTGAGGCTGCTCACCTGGCACAAGGAAGACCCAAGAGGGTACCAGTCTGCAGGCAGGGAATGGTCTGAAACATCTCAGCAAGGTGATCTTCCCCCTCGTAATTTCACTCCCTGATTCACCCTACAGAGAGTGTCTGGTCCAGGGCATGTCTTATGGCGGATATTTGCCACTCATTGGGATCATGGAGTGACAGAAACAGGGGTTTAGTAATGTCCTGAATTCTGTAATGTGACACAAAGCCTTAGATGAATTTCATGGCCACACAGAACCTGGGTGGTGCTTTTTGTGGGACCAAAGCAGTCTTTGGCACATGACTAAGTGGGAAGTTATTTTGAGGACATATGCTAAAATATGAAAGCAAATAAATAATGTGGAAGAGACTGCACTGCTCCTTGAGTTTGTTGTGAAAGATCAGAGGCATCGTGAACGATGTTCTGTCTCAAGGAAGGAAACTAAATTAAGGTAGATTGCTCTGAAGCAAATATGGGACAAAGAGATGTGTATCTGCTAAGTGGCAAAGAACAACATTTTCATTCACAGATAGCACTGGTCACTTTTTTAAAGCTTGCTCCAAAGCAATTGTCCTACAAAAGGAAGCAGAGCTCTGAACTCTCCCTTACCTGTCTCTGCATATTTATTCAGCCTTACCCAAAGAACAGGAGTTCTAATTGAAGTCAGGACACAGACTTGGTTTGATTGCATCAGGAGATAAATCAAGTCCTAAACAGTTACAATTCCTCTTGATATCAACCTGAGTTCTGTATGAAGAAATGTGGAAATCAGCCATGCAGATCAGGGAAGACTATTGAGTTTTTAACCCCAAAATAAGTAAACAGATGATATATTCCTTGCACTCTTCCTGTACAAAGAGAAAGAAGCCTAGAGCAGTTTGCATTTCCAGCACTGAAATTAAGTGGCAATGGAACAAAAGGAGGTGGTCAGAGTATACATGAAATAAATCTTTGAAATAGTCTGCACTGTTTATTTGCAAAAAGCACTGCCAGTGATCCACTGGAAGCCTTCAAATACTAGCCCCAGCTTGTATTAATAATTCGTAGAAGTATCTTCTGTAGTACTCTAAAGGGATCAGTTAGGTCCTCTAGATAAACAAATCAAAGCTTTTAAAAGTCTGCAAGCAACTCACCTGCTTGCTAGCAGCACTTGGTGCAGCACATCAGGTTTTACTTGGCCTGAAGCACTTTTGATTATCTTTCTGAGTTAAGCACAATGGGGAAGACAATTAATTAGCAGCACACTGATTAGCATTTGCCTTAACCTGGTGAAACCTTATTGTGGCCTTCCAATATCTGAAAGGGGCCTACAGGAAAGTTGGTGAAGGAACTTTTAGGATGTTGGGTAGTGATAGGACTGGGGGGAATGGATCCAAGCTAGAGGAGGGGAGATTTAGATTGGATGTTAGGAAGAAGTTCTTCACCGTGTGGGTGGTGAGACACTGGAACAGGTTGCCCAGGGAGGTGGTGGAAAACTCATCCCTGGAGGTTTTTAAGGCCAGGCTGGATGTGGTTCTGAACAACCTGATCTAGTGTGAGGTGTCCCTGCCCATGGCAGGAGGGGTTGGAACTGGGTGATCCTTGAGGTCTTCCAAACCTAACAATTCTGTGAGTTTGTGATTTTTTTCCTCATGTTCCAGTTACTTTGTGTTACCCCACACCTGCTACTATCCTCACATTAAAAGATTCCAAGCAGCCATCCTCAGCATCCTAGCAAATCTGTCTTAAAAGGGAATGAAGAAATATAGAGTTAACTGCAGTTCTGAGCTTAAATAGTGAGGATATTGACACATCCATCATCATCTCCTCCAAGATCTGTTTAAGGAGAAGCTATGTAGCAATCACCCATTTGCTGGGGTGGTGTTTCCTCTTCATTTCCAGTCAAGCCATTATTTTTCTCTTGACTCTGCTTCTGAGTGATTTTTGGTTGGTATCCAAAGGAGCAGAGTTAGAAGTGCCAACAAACTGTTGAAATGTCAGATCTGGAGAAGGGGATGAGAGCTGCCCTGGCTTGTACCATCAGAGAAAGGTTAGAGGATGTTAGTTAGTCGCTACCTGGATGATAATTTGCTGTATTCTGAGTCTCAGTGAAAGCTTCACCGGCTTCAAGGTTCTTCTGCATTCAATTTTGCCAGCTCAAATTTGGACAGCATCCTGCACTGTACTGGAACTTTAATTCATGCTATGGGCAGGAGTTTCAAAACAGAACAAAACAAAACAAAGAAAAAAAGGGTCCAGACTGGGTAATTCTTTTAATGATGCCTTCTTCTCAATGTCATTAACAACACTAATTTATGGGGTTTCTTTGTTGTGTTCTAAGAATGTTTTCCCATGATTGTGTCTGATGTACTGAACATTAGACAGAAAATGTCATCTTTTAGCTTGGAAGGCCTCAGTTTTGAGAGAAATGGACAAAATCTGAGGATACTGGCACCCCGGAGTCCCTTTGCCTGTAATTGGACTGTGGAAAGAGTTTGAGCCTATCACTAATGGTCTGTACTTTGCTTTGGGTGCTGATCACTTCTGGATCTACATTTGCTTAATCAAAGTGCAAGGCTGTCTTTACCTGGCTGTCAGTCTGTAGCTTGCTAGCAGGATTAATTCAACAACACCACAACTTTAGTGGTTAATAGCTTGCTTTCAAAAAGCCAGTACTATTTTTATCTTTTTTAATATAGATATCAAGAGCTGAAGCCAATCTTACCACTTTAAGGGCCTGTGTTAAAGGAAGCCTTTGGAGTTGCTGATTTTCTTCCCTTTTTGTTCTCTGTTGCACACTAGTGATTGGTGAAGCGTCAAAAACTGCACAGTTTAATTTTGCCAATATATATTCCTTTATGATTAGCAGATTCTGGAATGTTGTTGTTAGGATACAGAACCACCTAGATGAGTTTAGAAGAAGCAGGAACTACTGAACTATAAAAGGTAGCTGTGGAGATGATGGGAAGTTCAGCATAAGCAGCCTCTGCAGAATTCACCTGAAACCAGAGCAGGCTTTGGTTGGTTGGTTTGTAAGACCTTTGAAGCAAACCAGAAACCAAAGTGAATACTTACAGTGGCAGGAAGGGAGAAAAGCCTGGGAGAATGACCTTTACTTATTCCCTAGAGCATAAAAAATTGAGAGATAGACATGAAGAGATCCATGCTCTCCACGGGAGCCTTTTTGTCCTCTCAGTGTGTACTGCCTGAGGTACCTGTAGCCCACAGTGGTGTCGATAGCAATTACACACACACCCTGGGGGGGAATGGGATTTTAAATTGCTAACTCTTCAGAAAATCTTATTACAGCTGTTCTGTGAGCCACTGTTCAATGCAGTGAGTTAATAAGCATTAGTCAAATTCCTGTCGGGGCAGCACCAGCAACACAGGTGAAATATTGAATAGAAACTTGTTGCTTCATTACTTTCCAAAGAGAAGAGAGTTTAGCTGAAAGAGATGTTTTGCAATAAATTTCTCTTTGTGCTATCTGTCTATCACTCAGTGCTGATTTTGTCAGTGAAAGCACCAGATGTGAGGAGATCATTTAAACAATGCATTATTAAAGCTTTCAGGCAAGAAGCAAGGCAGGGAACACAAACCTGCGTGTTTAAGCATTCCAGTCAGGAGATGTGTGGCAATCTTCATTTTACCTCACCATGAATAATGCATTCTGTTACAGCCTTTAATTACATGACCATACACTACTTCTTGAATAATACAATTTCTTTAAACAAGTTCTAAATACTGGTTTATGCCATTTTTCTAGTGCTATCTATTATTCAGTGCCTGCTAGGAAGAACCAGTCAGTCTTTTATATAAAATCACAAAATGTGTTAAAGTTCACTCAATAAACTCACAAATAAATCAACTTTCTGCAATAACGTCGGTGTTTGGATCTCAGGCAGCCTTATAGCTGACTGAGACAAAACTCAGCAGCATTTTAGTTCCTCCCCAAGAACCTGCCCACATGCATTACTGCCCTAGGCAAAGAGGTGCTTTAAAGCTAAGGAGTCATCAGCTCTAACAATGCTGATGACTTAGGGCATATCTTGCAGATATCTCTGTTCATGGAGAAAGCTGATTTTGGATGTGCACACCCAGAATGTGTAGCCTGTGAGCCTGGAGTCAACACATCTTCAGATCTGTCCTCTTGTCTTTCAAGGTGAATATGCAATGTCCACATGCTGCCTGCTGCCAGGCAGCTGTGGAGCCAGCAGTGAGTCACAGGGATGCAGAAACTCAGATCCCTCCCTCTCTATGCTGCATCACAGAATCCAGTGGTTGTCAGATGAGGTAGAAAAAAGCATTTTCCCTTCCAGGAGCTAGAACCATGGAAAAGAGAGGGGGAAAGCATTTATGCACCCCCACATTCCCACATTCCTGTGGATACTCCTCCCTAGTAAGTGCTAGAGAAAAACGTAGAATTGAGACACTTTTGTTGTGTGGAAAACCACAAAACAAACTTTTCAGAGCACACATAAGTACTTGTTTTGTTATATTGATACCCTCTTGCATGATGCACACCATAGTGACAGCATGTTCTGGGACTAAAGAACTTTGTAGCGCAAACCCCACAAGCAAGTGCCCAAATACTACCTAAGGGGACGTATTTTCCTCTTTCTGTTCTGCTTGGGGTTTTGTTTTGTTTTGCTTTGTTTTGCTTTGCCTTGCTTTGTTTTGCTTTGCTTTGTTTTGTTTGGGGGCATTTTTGGTTTTGTTTGGTTTAGTTTGGTATTTGTTGTGTTTCATAGCAGTATTGAGCAGTACTGAAAACAGTACTGATAAGAGTACATTTTGGATTTTCTAGGGGATGGTTAATCCTGGTAAGGTAGAACTGGCAGAAGCAGGACCCACACAATTATCTAAACCATCTATATTTTGTACTGTGATTGTTTTCATCACACTCTTTATGAGGCATATGAAATTAAAAGATCAATTCAAAGAAACTCTCCTAATCTGTTTACAAATAAATTAAGCTTTATGGCTTTTCTCTCTGTCTGCATACAGGATTACACTGCTGTAGAGCTCAGCATCTTTATTGCTATATCAGATGCCACAATGTAAAGTCTGTTTTAAAATGTTATTCTGAATAAACTGGATAAGCATTAAATGGAGTAAAAAATTGCTTTGTTGCAAGGCAGGCAGAATGCACACTTGATTAAATATCCAAGCCCAACATTTACACAAAAATGCCATCAGAACAGAGGCAAGTGCAGCTTACAGGCATGAAGGGAAGCCACGATTAAAGAGATTAGGATGCATGGCATTAGTCATCATTACTGCACAGCTCTGCTGCCTACTGAAGGCTCCCATATACAGCAGGAGTGAGGCACTTTGTTCACTGGGTTGATTCAGAACATCTGGAACAGCACAGTTACTGCAAAAGGGAGTGGGAAGCGTGGCAGAATCTCCACATGTGTGTCTGTGTACATTAGATGCTCACGAGTTAAATTGTCCTAACACAGCAGAACTTTTCCTTTCTCATCAGACACACATTAGATAAGGCTCTTGTGTAGTTTCTTCTTTCTGCTGTTTCTGTCAGACCTTAAAGCAAAAAGGTGAATGAATGCTGCTCAGACATCCCAGACACGGAGTTTGGCTACCAGATTCTGAGAAATGAAGGACCCCTCGGTTTCCTACCAAAAATATGTCTTTCAGAGCTGTGGTTAGCTCAAGTGAAGTAAACACAGGAAGTGGGCAGGAGCAGGTATGCCAAAAGATTTGTTGGGTACAGGTTGATACATAGCAAACACAAACCTAATTACCTAATTTATTTCACCTCACTGTTTTTTCTGGTGCGTGGGCCCACTTAGGAGTCATTTGCATGTGAGGTGTTCTTTAGAAACTGTAACTGATGATGTTCTCTGCAGGCATTCCAAACCCCCCCCCCGGATGTGTTCCTGTGTGAGCTGCCCTGGGTGCTCCTGCTCTGGCAGGGGGCTTGGACTGGATGCTCTCTGGAGGTCTCTTCCAGCCCCTGCCATTCTCTGATTCTGTGATGTTTCCATTCAAGTGGGATTAAAACATGAGCTTTAAACTGTTTTCGTGTAGCAACGATGACCCAGAGGTGGTGGTGGTTCAATGCCCAGAGACCTACAGGGAGAGAAAGGTTATCTCCCAGCTCACTCACTATGGTTTGGGTGTAAGTGTGCAGATGTAAGCAGGGTTATTTGCTGGGTATGAAAAAGATATATTTATCACACAATGCCATTCAAGCTAAATTTACTGTGTTCTCCTTCCAGTTGTGCTTATTAGAAAAATTAAGTAATAGAGACCAATAAGAGATTTCTAGCCTTTTTTTTTTTTTTTTAAAGAAAGTTTAGAGCTACTCAGGCAGCAAATAAAAAAGGATGTGCCAATATTTTGAATAGGTGCCAGCTGGAGCTGTATTGACAAATCAGAGATGCTCTGTCTGTTATGATAGTTATATAATAAGCATTAAAATGTTTGAAACACTTTATTTGTTTTCATATTGAATAGATGGAAAATTAGTTATTGCCTTTTCCTAAGCTGACAAATGCTGATACTGGAAGAGAATTCTTGCTCACACAGGTCTCAAAATTAAAAACAAACAGGGTTTGTTTACATCTTTGGTCCTTTTCATTATGCTACAGTTGGAAAGAGCAGGCCAGCTGATGCCTTATCCTTAGCTCATCATGCAGTCATGTTTGATTACCTTCAGGGTTTTGTTTTGACTCTTTTACCTTCACTGTAATTGAACATTTTCCACAGATTGTGCTCTTTAGTCATTTCTCTTTGGCAGTGTATTGAAATACACTTGGCATTGTTAACAAATGTGCAACAATTATGGTAATCTGACATACCATTCTGAAAGCTGTATTGGATTTTCCCTTCTTACAGACACTAATTGCAGATTTCAAGTGATGGATTTTGTTTCCTCAGAAGCCTGCTTCTGGATCACTTATTTATCATAATTTGACAAAGTGATATGACCTGATTTCTCCCATTTCTTAGGTTCCCAAAAATTCACACAAAGTGCAAGCAAACATAAATCAAGTGCCATCAGCTAACTGCTATCAAATCTTTACGTGGAAACAGAATTACTCTGGCCTACTTTCTACCCAGAAGTTAGTGCTTAAGAAACTCAGGTGGAAAGAAGAAATGACTGAATTAGTTCATACTTGAAATAACAGCCCCTGTGGAATGTGCTCGTTGAGCTTTGGCATAGGCCTGGGGAATGCAGGGATGTGCTGTTTAGCCTCTTCACCAACAGAGCAGCATTTCCCTCTCATCCTCCCCATCCCTGTGCCTCCCCATCTCATCCTCCTTCCCATCCCTGTGCTTCCCTATCTCATCCTCCTTCCCATCCCTGTGCCTCCCCACGTCACCCCAGGTTGGAAGCCTTGATTCCCATTAATTTGCTACACTTCATCTGCAGAAATGTGTTGTGAGAGACACCAAATGAGTGACACTGTCGAGAATCACATCTGTGCAACTCTACACAAAGAATGCTCCCCAGCAGTGGCTGTGCTCTCCATAGCTCTGGCTCCTGCACAGGGAGGACACACTGGGAAGAGCTGAGCACAGTCAGGCACAGTGCTTTCAAGTGGCTCCCCCTGGTCTGCAGAGCTGTGAATCATCCCACACCATCAGGCATGCATTGTATGGACACTAGTGGGTGAATGACGACTTAAGAGACTTACAGTGCTCCAAACCACTGCAAACCTATTCCATTTCTTTTAATGGGAGGAGGATGAGGGGAGACTGTGCTGCAAGAATGACTGAAAGCAAGAACTTTTTCCTGTCTGCATTCACTCATGGAGAAGTGGTGAAGGATGTGCTGAAACTGCCCCTCCTCAGATACAGATGGGAACCCTCTGATGAGAGAGAAGAGTTGCTTTGAACCCTGATATCTGCTGTTGCTGTTACTCAAGTCAGTATCAGTAACACACCTTAATAATTAAATTTGTTTGGCATGTTTTATGCAACTACCATGCTGAGTAACAGCACTGAATGCCCCTAGGCATTCAGAAGCCCAAGGAATGCTGTAGTAGGTACTCAACATTTCTGTTATGGTATTTCTCACCGTGTTCTAGCAATCCCTACCCCAATTAAGGGCAGCTTGTTCTGAAGAACTTCCTGTGGCTATTACTTAGCTGAGGGATAGAGTTGTTTAGCATTTCAAACAGCCATGAAGCACAGCAAATTGCCACTATCAGCTGAGACTTGGGAAGCAGCAGCCTTTCAAGGCTTTCTCTAGTCAGAAAAGTTACAGGAATGTTTCATGACTTTCTTCCACGAAAAAGGTAATGCATGTTTCCAGGCGTTTAAAAGCATGTCCAGGAGCATGGCAACAGCCTCACTGCAGTCATCTGCTCTGTTCACTGATTTCTGCCTGGGGACTGCCAGCAGTCTGAGACTTCCCATGCTTTGAAGCAGGTGGCACTGTAGGTTAAAGAGACAGATTTTTTTTTTTTCTGCAGCTGATAGAAATTGTTGCTTTCCAATATCTCCATTTATCTTAACCCAAGGAAACAACATGCAACAGTTACGGGGCTCCTGTCCAGATGAGAACAGCACACATGCTGAACAGAAAGGCTTTGTGGACTCAGAGCTATTCCATTCTTTCCAGAGGCAGCTCCTTGAGCTTTGTTTCTCAGAATGAGACACTGCAGTATGAGACACAACACAACCTCTCTTCTTGAATATGTTATCATAAGGACCTGTCTCCTGAAGAGGTCACAGGATGTCACAGTGCAGTGATGCAGCATCAACCCACAATGTCTACTGCTAACATTGATGGTTTGGATCAAAACAAAATCTGTGGCCTTTCTTCTGCTGAAACTCCCTTTATGCTACTGGCACATGCTCAGCAGGCAAGGCAGTCAGGGCTTTAACTGGTGTCTGCATCTTTGGGCTGCTCTCCCCAGCTGTTTAACCTCTTGTGAATGCTACCTTCCCTGATCCAGCAGCCCCACCTGTGAACAGCTAGTAGGGCAGACTCTGTCAGAGATGTCCTGCAGTGCTAATCTAAAATAAATAAACAAAATGCAGCAACTGGGTTTCATTTAATGAACAGGGAGTGCCTTGATCTCTTGCTAACCTGGGAACAGAACAAACTCCTTTCCCAAACCAATTTTTGCAGAATGCCACAACCATGGTAGGAGTCTATTACGAAGTGAAAGGGTTTTTATGGGGAGAGATGAGTGTGTGTGTGTGTGTGTGTGTGTGTGTGTGTGTGTGTGTGTGTGTGTGCACAAATGCTTGCTGTGGAAGTGACATAGAGCTCAGGGGACAGTGTTCTGTGGAGGGAGAGTACAGCAGGACCTAAAACTGAAGAAAGAACAGTGATTTGTTTTGGGAATGCAGGATGGGTAAAAAAATACCACTCCTTTTCAGGAATTGATTTCCAGGATACTGAAACAGATTTGATTCTGATTTACACAAAATGTAGGATTTTCCAATGGAACCCAGCCAAATTGTTGGGGAGGCATACAGCTTCTCAGAGTGCTGGAGAGAACACAGAACCAGAGAGATACCAGTGGCAGAAGGGAGATACAACTATGGCGGTAGCAGGAGAAAAAATGTTTTACATTCCCTGAACCATGTGAGATGAGATTCCTCGGGTGCCCACCTAAAATGATGTTACCACCACTTTCCACCAGTCACCATCTGTGCTTCAGAGGGGCAAGGTCCTCCTCGTCAACGACTGACTCCTCAGAAACAGCCTTCGTTTGACCTCAGGGCCTGTAACTGAGCAATTAAAGTTGTGGGCGGCATTGTGGGAAGGACGCAAAACTGGTATCTGGAGAATGCCAAAGCTGGGTCTGGCCTCTATCCCAGCACTGGCCACCTGTGGGGTGTCTGGTAACTGCAGCCCCTGTTTCAACTCCCCTTGTACAAAACGAGAGGCACCTCCTCCCAAAGTGTCTCCTCCTAAAGTATCTCCCTGCAAAGTATATCCTCCCGAAGCGTCTCCTCTTGAAGTGTCTCGTCCCGAAGCATCTCCTTCCATCTCGGGCTCCGGGTCTGGCAGGAGAGCAGCTCCCTGGGGCGCGGAGCGGCGCAACCCGGCGCGGGACGGAGGCAGCGCCTCCCAGCGACGAGTGTGCGCCCATACCCCCGGCATCCGCCGCCGCCTGCCCCTGGCACGGCCGCTGACACCCCTCTCACAGCCCGCTCCCCGCACACCCAGCAGCCCAGACACCCGCTCACAGCACACCACTGGCAGAGCCACTAGCAGCCCCCTCCCCGCACACTCAGCAGCCCAGACGCCCGCTCACAGCACAGCCCCGCGCAGTACCACGCCGCATCACACCCACAGGTGCAGCTCCCACGCCACGCACAAACACCCCCGCGCCGCACTGCCGCGGATCCCTGCTGGCGGGAGCACAGCCTGAACGCAGAGCCGCGCCGCCCGCAAGCACAGCCCGCAGGGACCCCCCCACGGCCCTCCACCTTCGGCCCTCCTCCTGCGGACACCCCCAGTGCGTCCCGCCGTCGTGCGCAGGCGCTCCGCGGAGCTGTCCGAGCGCCGGCTGCGGACGGTGCGCTGCCGCCCGATCATTCCAGCACAAGCGCCGGGGTTCCCGGCGGCCGCCGCCCGCAGCCCCCCTCTATCCCTCGGTCCCTCCCTCCTTCCTTCCGTGGTAGCGCCGCCGCCTCCCTGCTCGCAGAGGGGACGAGCAGCCGGCCCTTCCCCCGTACAAATTCCAAAGCCAAAGGGGATTAAAACACAGCAGCACCAGAGCTGCTCCCAGCGCTATCCCCTCTTGCGTGATGCTCATCGCCTAGTTGGCTCTCCTCTTATTTTCCTCGCCTGTTTTTCCCCCCCCTTTCTTTTTATATTTTTTGCCCCCTCCCCTTCCCCCCCCCCCCTTCTTTTTTTTTTATTTTCTTTTTGTTTTCTCCCTCCAAGCTCCATCACCAAAAGAAAGGCCAGGTCTGACGCTTTGTCTCTTCTGTGCTGGCTGCTGGAGATGAGCCTAGGCTTGACCTGACCATGATTCCAAGGACTGGCACTTTCTTTTTACGCCTAGTTTGTAGAGATCCAGACCTTCTCTTCCTGATTGTCAAGAAAATTAAATTATTGCTGAATCTGGGAATCTAGGCAGCATCAGCTTACTTTTCCCCTGCATCTCTCTGGAATCGTTTCTGGGATATTTTCCAAATCATCACAGAAAGCAAGAGGAATGAACCGGCAGCTAGTGAAAATTTTGACAACCTTGTTTGCATTTTTCTTAGAGACAAACCACTTCAGGTAGGTGATACAACTATGTGATGGTTTTTGTCAAAAGGCTGTGGAAATCGTAACTATAAGGATGCTACGTCACATTAACCTGTCTCGTTTGTTAGGTTTGGGAGCGTTTCATCTTCATTCCATGCAGGCTATCACTCTCACACCCAGAGCCTGGTTGCTGGGTAACAAACACACACACACATCTCAAGTTTGGTGATCCGTTTGGCATTGCCTGGGTTCAGAGCTGTGCTTTCTCACTCAGCATCACTAGAGCTGAAAAGATTTCCTTCATCTGTTTATTCTGAAAGGCAAATTCTCTGCTCTCAGCTGAAGATGTGTAGGAAGTCATTTTGGTTGTCTCCAGGCTCTGGAAGTGCTTGGGTTGGTTTTGGCAGGGCTGTGGTTATTTGCAATTAGAGCACCAGTTCTGGAGCCTGGATCAGGGCAAAAGTGGAAGTGGAGTGGAGGTGATTGCTGCTAAAGCTTTTCAGTGCTTGTGAGCTTGTGCTTCAGCTGTTGGCTTTTTGCAGCACAGAGCAAACAGGTCACTCATTTTTGTGAGACTGATGGTTATGCTGTAGGCTGCTGTGTAATTACAGGCATGGAGTGCCTCTCTACAGTGACAGGAATAGTGTTCCTCTTCCTGGTGCTGGGATCACAACACAACTCATAGCTACAGGGCTCTGAATGAAAACAGAAGTAATTTGGGTGGGAACAGTCAAGATAAGTGCACTGGATTATTTTTCCATCTTTTATTGTCTTAACTGAATGATTTTGGTATTTAAATGGGGAATATTGTCTACATGTATTACAAACTAAAGCTATTTTGTAATGGTACCATGTCACTGACAAGGCACAAAGAAGCCACCCCCGGCTATGGAACCTGAAACAACGCAGGGGAGCACCCCAGAGGAATTTGTGATCACCTTGCCTGTTTACTGTCCTGGGGCTCTTGTGAAGGAATACAGGATCTGACATTGGTTTCTCATTTCAGATGCTCACGTGTATACCTCATTTGTTCACACTTGTGTAGAAATGAAAAAGAAAAACCATGAAGCACTCCTGAAATGGAGTGGTTCCCTGTGGGCAAATATCTAAAGCAAGAGCAGTTAAGCAAACACGCTCACATAATTACTTTTAATGAGGCTCAAAGATAATGTTGAGACAGAACTCAGATGAAATTGGTTACTTAGGAATCAGGATAATGCATGATGATGAAATCCATGACCCTGCACACCTCGCATGACCATTTCATCCTGGTTTCTGTTTCCCTGAGGAACAACCCCGGGGAACTCCTAAATTCTCTCCCTCTGCAGTATGCAATGTGCTTGCAATATGTTTGCTGCGTTGTATGGCAGCAGAAGTTTACTCTTTGCTCCTGAAAGCAGGGCTGTGTTCCCAGAACTTCCATATAACTACTAGCTGGTGCTAACAGAAAAAAATGTTTTACTCAATGCTCCGTGGTAACCCTCCCTAAGATCTCATGGACCGTTTCTGCCATGCGGAAGAGGAATGCAGGCATCCAGTAGCTTGGTTTAAAGCTTTGCTGGGTAGCATCTTTTAAACCTTTCTTTTTGCATCTGCACACTTCCCAATATTAACAAACCCCATTCAGTATTGCTTGCTGAGTGCTGCCAGCTATTGTCTGGAAGTTTCAGACCACCTTAAACCAGTGTTAACTGATAGTTGTCACAGCATACCTGGAATTAAAGCAATGATGTTGAAATTTGTAGAGCAAAATCCTCTTGCTCTACACATAAGATGAAGAGTAAACTCAACCTTCTCAAGTCTTAAAGCTGTAATGCATTTCTTTTTAAAGCCAGTGGTAGTTTATGAATAGCAAGTCACATCCATGCGTACTACCTGAATCTCATTTTTATCTCTGGAATGAAGTCTGCAGATGAAAAATAAACTATACTATTCTATAAAAGTATTAATTGCTACATGCACCGATTCAAGATGATTTTATTTAGTGCTGTAATTTCTCCATGACTTGAATATCACACAAACTACATATTAGTTAATGGTGGCTAATAATTTATTTAGGACTACTTTCTGTAAAGAACATGATTCAAGATCTGGAAAATCCCCCTCACAGACCCTGTCTCCTTCAGATTTTTTGGACAAATTAATGGGAAGGACATCGGGGTATGATGCTAGAATCAGACCAAATTTTAAAGGTAAGTGTTTTAAGACTTCTGATTAATTTATTGATTATGTTTGGGACAAATGACAGGTTTGAGGGATTTAGCTCTAGGCTGTGATTCTCTTCTCACTAACTTCAGTTCTCTGGTGTGGTAGTGTCAGGGAGATTGGTTGCTCCATGGGGAAGACTAGGAAAGCAGTGCACGTAACAAGGGTCCAGAGTGTAAAAGCCTCTTTTGCCATGACAGTAATGTTGTCAAAGGATGCTTCTGAAGCCTTCATTAATTCCATGTAGCACATAGGATCCCAGATATCACAGTAAAAGCAGTGGAGATTACTTGTTCCTTAAAGCCATGGAGGCAATAACTGTAACACTTCCCATGCTGAGATGTTGTCTTCTTTTTAGCAGTGTCTGAGGAAGAGGTCTATGCTTCATTCAGCTGAAGGTAAAACCTTCTTCCCCAGAGTAGGGAGGCAGGACTCAAGATACACACATGCAAATGTTGACTGAATGAGAAGAAGCAATTTCTCAGGATCCCTTCCAAAGATCAAAAGCACATTCCGTTCCTCACTTCCATGGCTTCCTCTCTTTCCTCCCAAAACCTTGACTGAATTGTGGGAGTCATCACCACCCTTCCAGTGCAGTTGGAAAGCTGGAGGCTTCCTTTTCAGCCATTACCATTCACAGCAAGTTTTCCTTTCTGTAGCCTTGTAAATCCCTGTGGAAGTGAGAACAGAATGTTTTGTGGCTTTGAATGAGAGGAGCTGGGAGAGAAGTTTTTCTTGCAGATATGTAGTGTTTCTGGAAGGCCCTAGAATTCCACCAAAACTGACTTTCCTGTGCTGATTTAAAGCTCTGAATGTGATTTTACTTGGAAAATTGATAAAATGTTTCCTGCCTGCTGGCAATATACATTTGCACTCCTGCCTATTGGCTTTGATTACCAAACTGCACATTTTCCTGGACTGAATTTTATTAGCTGTGGAAATTAATAACAGCTGGAAAAGCCCAGATGTTTCTCAGCTAATGAAAAACTGTCAGGAAAGGAGAATGTCATATGTCAATGAGAAAAGTGTTTAATTAATTTGAGATCAAAGATTGGTTTCTTCTCTCAGTTAACACATGTGCCAATTACCATATTTGAAACAAGAAAATACCTTTTTTGACTGCTTCCCATGCCTGGCTGGAGAGGAACCCTCAGTCCTCTGGCTTTCAGACCCCAAGGTTTGAAAGCTGACTAATTAAGAAAAAAATCTCTACCTAGTTTTGATTTCAGAGTAGTTTTCAAAGTGCTTCTTGAGTTCCTGAACTGGAGTTCACAGCAACCTGGAGAAAGGAATACCATTTTAAACTCATTTTGTGCATTTGCATGAGTGTCACTGAAGTTTTAGAGGATGCAAACGAGGACAGAAAGTACCTGAACTGAGCAAGGTAGCAATCATTAGAACTTTTTCCTGTTCTTTATGGACCCTAAAAGAAGACTTCTTGTCTTCATCTCTTGCAGCTCAGGTAAACCCAGGAATAGTAGCAGTCCCTGTACATAGGAGGACTTGGAGGCAGCTCCTTATTGCTCCCTGGTGTTTGTCTAGAACTGTTCCATGAAAAGCACAGGAGCAGGCAGGGTCTCCTTATGAGAGACCCTCAGAGACCTCCTCAGAGAGCTTTGCTCCTCTGATGTTCAAGTAGGTAGAGCAGGTATGGTGTGTGCCACATCATATGGTGCATGCTGAGCTGTTTGACAGACACTGCTCTCCTCCACATCCCATGGGTTTTGTGCTCCCAAAGGGAAGCTGCTGCCTGGTGACAGCTGTGAACCCTTAATGGCAAGGAGTCTGCCCTTTCCCAGCTCTGATTGTTTATAGGCACTTTCCACAGCGGGATGGCACTCTGCAGCAGTTTGAACTGAAAAAGAGATTTCCAGTGTTTTCTTGTAACTTCACATCCCTGAGCTCTCCTGTAGCTCTTCTTCTGGTGAGGGCTCTGAACGATTCTCTTGTTCTTTGCTCTGCTTTTTTTGTATGTTGTATGCCTTTTGTATTTCCTACCTCAGAGTCCAGAACTGGAGAGTTAAGTCATGCAGGTTTGTGTTTTACATCACCAGTCAAAGCCTTGTCAGCTAATAACCATTTTTGTTAGTCAATATGATGCACATCCCTGTTCTAGTCACCCAAGTCCTGTTAATACTTTTTAAAACCTCCTTATTGTTGCATGTTGCATAGTTTTATCTTTTAAAGAATAAGAAAAAGTAAAAATAGACTTATCATGCATGTAGTTAAGTGTTTTAAAGCTGAGGGATTTTCTTTTGTACCAGTTCTTTACTGTGATCATAATACAAATGGTTTCTGACATTCCTAGGTGTGTTTGAGATCCTTTTGGGGGTCTGGCCTGATATTCTACATCTCCAGGTGAATGGATGTAGGAGATGTTGGATGATTACCTAATTTATAACACTTTGTGTAGTTTAAGGCAAGACCTTTTAACCATGAGAGGTGTGCAGGAGCAATGGTTTAAGCTAGGGCTCTACTCTCTGTTTCTGCCCATAGTCTGGGGTTAACATGAGTTTCCTGTGCTTCACAACAGACACTGTGGATAAGGGCACTTGTGCCACTGCTCCTGCATTTGTCTGCCTTTTGCTGCTCCAAACCAATTACACAGCTTTCTGCAGCTCCACTGGAGGCATTTTAAAGTGTCAGAAAAGTCTGGTTTTGTGGAAAGGCAGCTGAATGGAACCCATTTTTCTTATGTCACTGATCATACAATAATTGAATGCACTTTTATGACCAATCTGAATTACTGGGGAACAGCAGCTTTTTGAGTAATTGGTGGAATCAAAGCTGCACATTCTAAAGAGAGAGAAAAATGCTACTTAGTGGAACAAGGTGTTTGTCCAGATCAGACATTTAATCATTTAACTGCCTTTCCCTAACTTGCTTTTGCAAAGCAGAAAATTCAGGAAGCTAGTGGGAGAGCTACATCTGAATAGATAAACGTTTAGACACCACCAGCAGTTGCCTTTTTTTTTTTTTTTTTGGTTGTTGTTTTCTGTTTTTCAAATCTTTTCTTTACAGCAGTAGTGTATACAGAGAGACAGTTTCCTTCTTCATGTCCTTCTACCTTATACAGTCACTGAAAGCAAAGGAGCAGAGCTGTGGTTCCCGACACACCAAGTGGTCAGATACAAAATCAGCAGGCACTGAGAGGGAGTGTACCCCTGGTGGGAAGAAGTGCCAGAGTGACAGCTCTCCAAATGTCCTTCCTTTAATCACTGGCTCTCAGATACTTTAATGTATACTTTTCCATCTTACACTTACCTTTTATTGAGTTTGAATAGACTCTAATTTGTGTAAGGACACAGGGGGGAATGTTTTAAAATGCAAATGTGAAGACTGCTATCTAATAGTAATTGAAGTCCCTGAGAGTCTTTCTGTTGGCAGTAAACATATGCCTGTGGTCCTGTAAACTGATTTGCTTTTTCTTCTTCAATGATAACATCAATGTTGTTGTAACATAATAAGGACTAAAACCTACATGATGTACTTTGTACCTGATTAATAATGATGTTAGATTTTTCAAAGGTAAAACCCCCACCAGCAATGAGAGTGATCTCTTTTGCTTTTTCCCCTGCTCTCTTTGCTTTCCTCAGCAAAGCCAGAAATAGCAGTGCAGGGCACCTGCTTTAGAAAACTAGCCAGGAATGTGCTTTCTGACTGGGAGAGCCCAGGGCTAGTGAAGGGATGTCTTAGGTCAGTTTGTATTCAGCTCAGGCTCCCTCGAGAGCTCTGTGAGCAATGCCACGATACAAGGGATCTACAACTTGATCACAGCATGAGATGTGGGGCCAGTGGATGGTCAGACTGAAGTTACAATGTCCTAGTAGGTGTTGACCTTCAGAGGTTACTAAATTGTTTCCTCTTTTTAACACCTTAATCTCTGAACCCACTCATAGTCTAAGTGTGAAAGGGTAGTGCGAAGTGTTTCCCTGTAGGCATTACCACAGGCTTTACACCAAGGCTTCTGTAGACTGGCTGTCAGGCAGTGGCTGAGGAGAAGGGGAGCTGCCAGCAAGACCTCCAGAATCATCTCACCTTTTGGCATGCAAAACGTTTGCAATGCAGATGAGAGTGATTCTCTCTTCTGTTGAATTTCCTTCTGTTTCCAGAGCATTCTTTCCACTAAGCCATTATTTGCAATGAATATTCTGATTTTCCTGGAGTTGCATGAGGCATAGAGCCCAAGGTCCTTCTGGCCATAGGATGGTGCAGTGAGGTGTGAGTTCAGGTGCTCCAATGCTGCTGTTTCTGGACAACAGGGAAGCCTTGCTAAGGAGGGATATGTTTGGGGGCATTGACTGTAGCAGTGAAGCTCAGTCTGTGATTACAGCAGTGTGATGTCATTTTCATGCTGAGTCAGTGGGTGTATGGCTGAATAATAAATACATGGACTAAGTAATTTACTGCAAATCAGCTTGACAACTGTTGCAGGAAGTGGCTAATGCACCCTAATACCTTAACTCCTTGGCAGCAAGGGTCATTCCCCCAACTATGTTCAAGTCCATTGCTTACTTAATTGGCTCCTGAGTTGACCAGTGATGAAAACACAGGAATGGAAAGGAAACCACTGAATGACATGTAAGGGTGAAACTAATGGCATCAGGCTTAATAAATCAAAGCGGCTTCTATGTACATGCCAAGGAGAGGAACTGTCTGCAGAAATCAGCCTTCATCTAGAGATGACACTTGGCTTTTTCCAACAGGTATTTACAGCAATCTGTAGATTGATATAGAAGTTGAAAAGCTGTGAAAGGCAGGCTGTGGGAGTGCAGTGATTTCTTCTCCAGTGGCTAGGGATCTTCCCCAAGCCACGCTGCAGCTGCTAACAGTTACTGGCCATGAAGGCAGGTGCAGGGAGTATGCTGCACTGGGCTGTTTTTCACACAGTTAGAAGACTCAAAGGGCCATGCCTGGTGGAGGCTCGAATTCCTTTCAGGCAGGACAGTATCTAGGAAGGGAGTACTTGCAATTGGTGCACTCACATGGTGGGGCTTGGGCTGAAAGATCATTGTAGAAGGGGGGGGGTTGGATGAGGTTTTGGATGAGGCCAGGCCATTGCACTCCATCAAGATAGGTTGCTTGAGCTTTGCCAGCATTCATTATAAGGGAGGCCTGCTTCTGGTTGATTTTCTGCCTTGAAGCACATCTACAACTTCAGGCTGTTTTCAGAGGAAGCTGTGTACACCCACCTCACTGCACAGTTGGATGCTACATGAGGATCCTTACCCACAGGGTTTGGTTTATTTTTCTTCGACCACAAAAGTGCAGGTAAGGAAATGATGTTGAGTCTCTGCCCCAGGTAGGCAGGTTTCCATGCAGAAATATTTTACTTCAGTTACAAATAATCCTTTTAATTGTGCATCTTTAACAACAGCTTCTAAGGAGGGCTGTGGAACTACTACTTCCTCCTCTCTTTCTTTAATTTCTGTTTCTTTCCCAGAAAATTAGTAGGCTGGGGGAGTTGCATGGCTGGTTAGCTTTTGTCTAGGCTTCTAGACAAATGGGGCCAGGCAGCAAGCTCGAGTAATTCCCTTGATCATCTGTGCTGCTCAGCTGTTTCCTGAGTCCCTGCACCTCTTTCTGCAGCCAGCTTTTTGCAAAGCAAGTCAGGAGGTCTGTGAGGATGCAGCAATGCAAAGCACAAGCTCACCAGTGCTGCTCTGGTCTATCCCTGATCTCTTACATTTAGAATGTTAGCCACAGAGGTCCATATCACATCAGAGTGCTGCCTTTATTCAGAACCAAGGATTTCATTAAGAGATTTGGATGGATTTGCCTGTTGTCATGGAGTACTGGTGTGCTGCTGCATGAATTGCCAAGAGAATTTATGAGAAACAAAGGTGGAAGCAGAGCCAAAAAACTTTGACATGGAAGCAGCAGACACTATTGTTTTGATCATGTTCCAGCTCACGTGTGTTGTTCTTGTCACATCCGATGTCATATTTAGGATTCTGTTTTCTACAGAGTTCAGTCAGTGCCTTGGTGTCACTCATTAAGCATCCTGTGTTTTGGCTGTCTTACAAAACACACAAATTAAATACAGAATGTATGAAATGCACTGAATGCACTGCCTTGATGTAGCAGCTAGGGATATGCAAAACTTGCAGTTCTGTTAGACAGATAATCCTGGAAATATGCATATAAACCTCTGGTTAAGTCAACAGAAAATGTGTGTTTGATGGTTCAGCACCCGAATGTGCAGTTCACAGTTTTTCACAGGAATGAGTGAGTTTAACAGTCTGAAGGGAAGAGCCCCCGAGATGATGCAGACAGGGTGGGACAGGGTCTGACACAGCTGTAAGACGAGGGGTGCACAAGGTCTGACATCAGAAGTGGCCTGTCAGTGTCACAAACACCAGCTCCATGGGTGAAACTCAGCACTTACAGCCACAGAAAGACTCTGATCATGGGAACCATGTGAGATCTGAGCAGCACAGCTCATGAGAGAGAAGTGCCTTTTATCAGGTAAGGGATAACTCAGAGCAGCACAGCATCTTATTCAGACTGGGCCAGCCACTAGTAACCCCCAAGTACTGCAAGGGCACGAGGACACATTGATAAATCATTATGCCTCAGTTCCATGTCAGCAGCAGGGAAGGGTGGAAGTGTAAAGGCTTTGTGAGCCAATGAAAGAAGGAAGCCTTTAAAACAGGACTTAAATTTTGAAAATAAAAAGAAGTTTTGTTTTATTAGTGCCAGATGTGGTGAGCGTAAGGGTCTGTGTGTCTCTTGACTGGTGCCACATTGCCATCTCTACCAGCTCCTGAACATGTCTGTGGTTGGTTGTCCCTTTGTCTGGAGCCCCTTGGCCATCTTTGTCCCATGTATCATTTGGTGTAGCAGCCACAAACCAACGTTTGCTCAGCAGTGTTTTCACCCAAACTGCTCTTTTTCTTCGGTTTCTGCATGCACCTTCTGTCAGCAAAGCAAGAAACATAGTGGAGGCAGGAAAGGGAAAGCTGGCAGAACTGTGACATGAAGTGAATGCTCCAGTCCCAGAGCTGAAAACCCCCAGCAGTTCCAATCCGTTCTGAGACCTCTCTGTGGTCAGAGACTGACCAAATGCTGGTGGTGAGGCTGCACCTATTGATGTTCATAACTGACCTTCCAGTCATTTCTGCAGCACAGAAAGAGCAAAGTAAGAAACATCTGGAGAGAAAGGAACAAAATGAGGGTTTTTTGTCCAACTAAATGCTTTGAGAGGAGTGTGCAGAGCAGAATGAAGCAGCTCATTCTGACTGGGAACAGAAACCTCGACTGACTGACAGCATTTCAATAGTATTCATAATGCCTTTTTTTTTTTCATTAAGTTGATTTTGCCTCTCAGTGAATATCTTTTCTCCTGTGGCTCCATGCAGCCTCACAGGTGAATTTGCTACACTGGCTTCCTACAACATCCTCAAAAATAAGGTTGCCCCTGGGGACCTGGGCTGGCACTGTGCTGGAGTGCAGGTTCATGCCTGGGGCTCCAGTGCCATCTTTTATTTAGCCAGGTCAGCAGTGTCCCAGTTGTGTCTGCACACAGGGTGCTGCTCACAGGCTGGTCAGCACTCAACAGCTCTCTCTTCATTAATGCAAAGCACCTCAGCAGTTTCTCAGCATTGGGTGCAAGGAGCATCTCTGCTGCCTGCCTCCAGCCAGGCTGAGAGCCTCTGCCCTTCCATTTGTTCTCCTCACTGAACACTGTTTGGTGATGAAAGAAGCTCCTGCCTGGGTCCATTAATACCCTAAGCAGAGCAGACAGTTCTATTCCCCAGATGCTGCCCCTCCCTCTATTACACTGGAGGGAGGAAGGCTTCGGAAAGAGATGCCTTGCAGTGAGGTGCTTCTCGTGTCTTGGAATGGGGAGGTTTGAAAGAGGAGTGGGGAACTCAGAGAAAAAAAATGCAGTTGGAGGGAAATGTGAAAAATGAAAGCATTTATTTGGATGTTTTCAGAGGGGACAAAGCACTCAGTACCTTCACACTGCAGGCTGTAGCTCCAGTGGGGAGATTCCCAATGTGAGGTTTCCAGCTCACTGCTTTTCAGGTTTATTTCCACAGACTCATTTGCACTCTGAAAGCTTTAGCTGTGGGCCTGGCTGCACTCAGTCACAGAAGTGCAGAAGTAGTTGAGGTAGCCTTCAAGGAATGTGCTCAGAGGTGCTCTGTGCCATACCGAGGTGCTGCATAGCTCAGCACCAGCTGTGGTGCCTCAGCTTGGTGACCTCCAGTGAATTCCAGCCTGCCAGGACCATGCTGGCAGCAGCCCTCAGAGCAGCCAGGTGCAGCTCCAGCACACCCATGCAGCTGTGACTGCTGTGGCTGTGTGCTCTTTGCAGGCCAGCTCAGGGCAGCTGGGGTGAATCAGGAGCAGGGCAGCTCTTCGAAGACTTTTCCTTTCTGAGCTCCTGGTTTGTGGAGTGAAATAAAAGAGTGCCTGGAAATGATTCTTGTGCAGAGTCCGTTAGATTACCTGTGTGGAAATACCCCACTGCCCCCCCGGGCTGACAGAAAGAGCTGTTCTGTTATCAGCCCCAGCAGGGAGAGGCAGGAAGAATGAGCACAGCCCAGGGACCATCCTGTATTGCCAAGAGCAGGACTGAGAGAATGTGTGGTGTGAGGCTTCCCTTCCTCTTGAAGAGCTGGGTCTGTGGACAGGCTATTTGGTGCCTGTGGAGCAAGCCAGTCAGCAATCTGCACAAGGGCTTTAGGGCACAAACAAGAACACCTTAGCAGGGCTTCTCCTTCCCTGCAGCCCCGAGGGGATTGCTGGCACGACTGCTGCTGCAGTCAGCAATGGGCCCACAGCCGAACACTCACAACCCTCTTCAGGAACTGGTTACTCAGTGGATGACCTCCAGCCTTGTCAGTGTATAGAGATGGCTTTAGCTGTACTTGCTCCAGAGGCATTTTCTTTCTGTGACTCATTCTCTAATCACCTGGATCTGACAATCACTGCAGCTTTTGCCTTGTGAGACCTCAATAGTGCTCTGCTGAGGAAGGGCTTCGATTCTGGAATGTCAAATGTGTTTTTCATTTCCTGCTCATGCCATAAGGCCAGATTCTTGCTCAGGTAGTTTTTCAAGTTAACCAAGTGAAGGGAAGCAGTCTGAATCTTGGTGTAAGAGATGTAAGTTCTTTTCATGCCATGATTTTAGGCTTTATCTTTGTGTGTCTGTCTGCATGCATGCTTATGGAAGCAGGCAGCTGGAGGTAGAGGACCGCTGTGCTTTGCTCTGTCTGTGATGCTTTCCTGCTGACTCCATTCAGCGTGGGCTCAGTCTCTGCCCTGCTTTGGGTAGGGCATGCTGTGTCTCCTTCAGGCTGTAAATATCCTTGCCATAAGTGATGTTGCTCATGCCTGTTCCTCAGAGGCTTGGTAGTATTTGGAATCTATGATACCAGTGGGAATGAAAGCCCTGAAAAGGATTTAGAGACTTCAATATCTCTGCATGCCTTGTTCTGGCTCTGCAGGTGCCTTTGCTGCTCAGCCTTATTCTGGAGATCACAAACACATTTTGATATCACAGGATGTGATTCTGAGTCTCAGATGCAACAGTAAGCACCCCAAACTGTGGCCACATTCTCAGGAAGCTAAGTTATTGTATGTGACAGATGAACTTTCAGAGGGTGTTTGTTTTAGCTTGATGGAGCAGAACAATAATTCTGCCTTTATTTGATTTTTCCAGCAAATGGCATCAGTGCAGAGTGCAGTGCATGCATTCCAGAGGTCCCCCAGATCCCTGTCCTTACCTTCTGGTTATCATGTTTGGAGTTTTATTTACAGGTTTGTTTTGTAGCTAGGGTTGTCATCAATTAATAGTAAAAGCACCACAGGCCTAGTAATTTCTGTGCTGCATGGGATTGTGGCGGATAGTGGGATCAAAAGAAGGAATTCCTTGTGTACTGGGCATGATTCTACTCGGGGAGCCAGGGCCATGCAGTCCACAGAAATTTCACAGCAAGACATCCTCCTAAATGAAAGGCATCACTCTCCAGCAAGCAATGGCACTTTGATCTGTGAGCCTTAGGGTGACTATGTTGTCCTGGTGTCATTCATTTTGCCTCCTGCAACTCCCCTTGCTGTTCACCCTCTAATGAGATGATGGTGTTTAAATGGAGGAAAACATTGATTTTGCCCAAAGGCAGAATGATAGGGAAAGAAAGAACTTTTGCTTAGGTACTTGCAGGAAAGACTACCTGTGGTCTACCTCCTGCTCTCTTATCAGAACTTTAAGTGATCTTCTTAAATCATGTGGGCTTTCTCATCAGGGGCTGGGCCATGCAGTGTACAGGTCCTCAAAAATAAGTATGCAAGCTGCCCTGCTCCTTGAGCAGCTGTAGGATCCCCATGGCTCAGGGCACCAGTGCATCTAAGCTGCCTTTCTCTCCCTTGCCCATATCCATAGTCCCTGGCTGCACTGCCTCTGGTAGCACTTCTACATTCCTCACTCTGCCTGCTGCCCTCTGAGCAGGAGGAAGCTGGGATGATAGACAACTTGCTCCTGTCTAATAGCCATGGCCAGCTGAGATGGCCCAGATGCAGTCCAGCCTTGCAGTGAGACTTACAGTGAGGTGCTGTAGGCCCATGAAGAGGTACAGTGGCAGACTCTGGAGGTGGTAATTCAGGGACCTTTGGAACTTTGAGTGCAGAAGCAGACCCCTCCACTGGGCTTAGCTCTGCTTCAGGTCCTGTAAGAGCAGTGCTGGATGTTGAGGGCTGTTCAGTCTGGTTGAGGAGAGCTGGTTGCTAAAACACCAGCTACCTCCAGAACTGGCAATTCATAAACCATTCCTAAAGCTCTGTTACCCTCTCCTGCTGTCCTGGGGTCTGTGTTACCAGTGCTCAGGTCAGCAATGTGGGTCTTAGTCCTGCCCTCATCCACGTTTTGATCACCTCCCTTGTTTGAGCTTGAACATGAAATCCCTGCTCCACAGGTGAAGGGATGCTCAGTTTCTGGTGTGATCATTTCCTCCTCACTTTGCTCCTTGGTGCTGTTCCTGCATCCCTGCACTACTCCCACACTCAGGTAGGATTGATTTTAGTCTTACCTAGCAGTCCTGATGCTTATTGTACTCTCTGTGGTAAGGGCATTTCAGCTCACCTTTCTTCCCTGGGTGTGGAACAAAACAAACCACCAGAGATGTGATTAGTTGTGGTGAAGGTGACCTTCAGGGCACGAGACCTTACTGAAGTCCAGACAGAAGGTGTCCTCTGATGTAGGCACTCCATCATAGAAAACCACTGGGTCTGTTAGACAAGACTTATTCTTGGCTGTCTTGAATCACCTCTCTGTCCTCCAAGTGCCTTATCAGAGATTCTAGGAGGATCTGTTCCAGGATCTTCCCAGGCACAGAGGTGAGGCTGACAGGTTGGTAGTTTCCAGGGTCCTCCTTTCAACCCCAGGGACTTTGTCTGACTGCCACTTAAACTATTCCACATTTGCCAGCAGAGGACAAGTAGAAGGACCTCACACAGCTGAAGAGAGCACTGGAGAGTGCATTTCCATCTGCAGAAATACCTGGTGGGGGGTGCAAAGGCGATGGAGCCAGCTTCTTCTCAGTGGTGCCCAGATATGGGACAGGAAGCAGTGGGCACAGACTGATTCAGAGGACATGCCACTCAGACACAAGGAAAACCTTTCACTGGCAGTGTGACTGAGCACTGGCATAGGCTGCTCAGAGAAGCCTGATCCTGCTCTGGGACTGGATGGACTAGTGGAACTGGGTGATCTCCAGAGGGTCCTTCCAGCTTCGGTGGTTCAGTGATTCTGTTTGCGTAGATGCAGAGAGATGTGTTGATCAAGCTGCCCAGCTAGCAGAAATATCAACAAGTGAAAAGGAGAACAGAAGTTGGAGTGGAGGGAGAAGAGCAGACCGTGGTGCCTGTGCTAGCTTGGCATGGAAGGGAAAATGTTTACAGAGCAAAAGGGAAGAGGGTTTTTAAAACAGCTGGTGCCAAACCCAAATGGAAAAACAGACTGTGCTGGAATTTAGCACCTCAGAGCTGTTGTATTTGCTCTTCCAAAACCCAACATGTTTGTTTCCTTGAAGGTGGGCAGGCTGCACTCTGGAAGCTGATGTGCTACTGGGTTTCACTGGGCACATTCCTGATCTTGCTGTTTTTAAAAGAGAAAGTAATGACGTTTGCATCAGTTGTAAAGCAATTTCAAATCTAAATGTGAAACTAGCTGCAGGTATTGATAATCTATGCACTGCTGGTTTTTAATGTGAGGAAAATAATATGATTAAAAATAGCAATGAGAAAGAGTACAACAAATAGTTGATACTTGAGGCTTGCATCCACTCTTTGTCACTCCAGTTCAGGCACTGAGCATGAACCCAGCTGAGAACCCCTTACTTATTTCATCATGTCTTGAGAGCCAGGAGGCTAATTGACAACTAATTAAATATTAAGTCCTCATTCATTTTGCTACACATCAGTGACTGCTGAATAGCAGGAAAGGAGGTGGGAGGGGAGAGGTTTGCAAACAGCTGTTCAGTGAAAGCTATGTCAAAGCAGAGCAGATACTGGTACAAATTTGCTTGTGGCAAGCAGACATCTGCAGGTCACGTGCATGAGGAGCTGCTGGTCCAAGCTCATATCCAGTAAGCTGAAGTCAATGTGAAACGTGGACCTTGCTGGGAATTTCAGAGGCAAGGCTTTGTATGCAGAGTGGAATAGGTGTGGGGAGAGAACCTTTGAATTTTAAGCCCGATGTGGAAGGGAGAGAGAAGGGTTTGCAGTGCTGAAGCTGTTCTGCACTGGTGCAGTGGCTAAAGCTGCTGGGCTGCTGCCCTGGCTCAGCTCTTACAGAGCTCACTGAGTGCAGGCTGCAGGTCTGTGTCACAGCTTCCCTCCACCAGGTGAATTGAGTTAGTGTTAACGATGCTTTTATGCTGCTGACTGCCCTGCCCAGGAGAGCTCACCTGCTGCTTGTTCTCAGCCAGTGTCAGATGCAGAGGCTGAGGGGTCTGTGCTTCTGTTCCAATCTGTATTGCAACATTCTTATTGCATTCCACAGGTCCTCCAGTAAACGTTACTTGCAATATTTTTATCAACAGTTTTGGATCAGTCACAGAAACCACCATGGTAAGTGCTATGATGCCACTGGCAAGACAACAACAATACTTAATATCTGTCATGAACACAACCTGTCAATTTTTCTATTTATTGTTCAACTTGCAGGTCCTCCTGTAAATGTTACCTGCAACATATTTATCAACAGCTTTGGTTCAATAGCAGAAACTACAATGGTGAGTGGGACTGGTCATTGAAGCCATCTTGTGAAGGAGTGGGATGTGCTGTCGGATAAGGTGCTCACCATGTAGGGACAATTACTAAGTTATTCAATTTCTAAGAACTTAGCAGCTGCATTAAAATCAAATAAAGATAAAACCATATAAAGATGCATATAAATCACTGCTCAGTCTAACCATACCTGTGTGGTGACCCCACTGCAGGCTGCAGTAGCTGTGATGGCAGCAGGGGTGGCCGCAAAACAGCTTTGTCAGGCTGAAGAGGCACAGGCTGTGGGGCTCCCTGCCAAGTGCTCCATGCTTTGAGTGGGTTTCACACCACATGCTGAATTCCCTGCTGCTGGAGGTGATGCTGACAGGGCTGCCAGAATGGTCCTGATCCACTTAAACTCTCTGTGAACTGCAGCCACGTCAGTAACTGAATGGAAGGCACAACTTGGGTCCAGTGACTAAAACACATAGCTGTGAAAAAACTATGGGATTCCAGCTGACTGCAATGTGCAGGTTGGCTGAATTCAAAGAACACTCTCAGACACAAAACCAGACCAGAATGAAAATGTCAGAGCTTTGATTCTGATATATATAGAAATAGTTCAGGGTTTCATTTCAAAGTGAGACTTTGCTTTTAAAAATTCCCAAAATCTGGGATTTATGAAGTGAAGAAGAAAAAAAATGGAAGTGCAAATTTTAGTCCAACTTTTTTCTTTTCTAGTCTAGAAGTTAATTTCCTTTTCTTTCAATGTTTGCTAAAAAATATAAAAAATACTTTTCCCGAGTCCATTTTAAAAGGTGCTGAGTTTTTTAGTCATCTTCTTCCAACAATGAACGAAGCAGATCCATTATTTATGGAAGCATGCTTACATCTGACTGCTTGGGTTAGTCCAGAGAGAGATTTGTTTTGATTTCCTTAGCACAATGTGCTAAACACTCAGTAATTATCAACACCTTCTACACCCCCATTCTAGAAAGGGTCTAGTGACATATTCCAGCTTGACTCCAAACTCCTCAAGTCACTACAACCACAAAGCAAACGGGTGCATGAGTGCTGCCAGCTTCCCTGAGGTTCTGCAGGAGTCACTCTCACTGTCCCAGGACACTGTGGACAGCTATGGACACTGCTGCAGCAATTGCAATGTGGCTGCATACCTCTGGTGTCCAGAGGTTCCTGCAGTGTCCAGGTCTTTCTGTATTTGTTGAAGCCAGGTGAAATAAGGGTGCTTAGCATCCTCTAGGAGTGACTTCTTGGTAACTAAAAATGAACTTGCTACCCACAAAAGGACTTAAAGGGATCCCAAGGGTCTGCTTTTTAGTCCAGTGGAACAGATCCTGCCTTGCAGCCCTTGCATCGTGAAGGAAGAGCAGATATTTTCCCCAACTTAATGATTTGACTCAAATACTTCATTTAAATTCAGTTTTGATTCATGACATCACTTTACAAAGTGGTGCCTCAGGAATGTAGGAGCACAAATCTTCTGCTCCTAAATATTTCTATTTAAAACTCACCCTGATACTTAATGCTTTACAGAGATAAAGGACAAGTTAGTGACAGGGCAGGTTGCTTTCTTAAGTAGTGTGGAAAAGACTCTTCTATAAACGACAAGCTGTAAAATACAGAGATATAAACCCCCCAGAGAATGTAATACTTCAGAGAATGTAGCTATAGTATTTAAAATCATCTTAAAAGAAAACAAAAAATGTGTTAAAATAACAGGGGAAAATGTCTTGCTGTAATATAATTATCATCAGGCTTGATTTCCAGGATTTTGGAAATCTTCCTTTGTTCTCCTAACTTTGAAGAATTCTGAGAGCATAGCTGAGTGCAGCCCCTTTGTCCCAGCCCTGTCTGTCGATCCTAGGGTGCAGAGGCATCAGCACATAGTTAAGCAGCAAGCTCCCTGCAGGTCACTGGCTTTACAAGATGGCATTCAATGAAAATATTTGCACGACCTAATGCTGATTGCATTAATTAGACTCCTTCATTGCTTTGATTAAATCCCCTCATTGCATTTTGCCTTCTATCAGATATGTTAATGTACACCTTTCCAATGTTCATTAACACATTCTGCTGAAACCAGCCAAACATCCAAGCAGATGAAAACAAAGGCTGTTGGTGTTCTCCTCTTGCTTTGTTGGTAGTGTCTGCTCTAGGTGTGGGAAGATTCCTCTTAGATGCTGTTAACTGGTTTTACATTGATTTTCTTAATGCTGTCACTTCTTTAATGACTATTGTGACTAGTTTTAGGATGGTTTAAAGCTGCTCTGAGAGGCAGACATCAATTATTGTTCCATCTACGTTGCCTTGCTGAATAGATGCAATCATGTGGTAAAAGTGTTGGCAACCCTTGTGTTAAATAATGAGCTTGGTTTGACTCCTAGGATTCGTTTTTCCCTGTGAAATGCTCTTGATGGCTTTGATATAAAACTAAAGGATTCATTTAAAGCCCTGGGTTGTAAATTCAGTGGAGACACAGCTGTCTCAGGGGACAGGAATGTTTAGTGAAGCCATGTGTATGTGCTGAACGTGACTTGGGTGACCTGCAGCAGCTCATTGGCACCCTGGGAGATGACAACTTGCTTAAAGCAGCTCTCAGTAGCAGAAATGAGCATGGCAAACAGGATTACAGTCACAGACCCTCCAGATTCAGTAAGCCAGTGTCTCAATAACGTTAGCAGGAGCAGCTTCTGTTCTCTGGTTAGTACAGACACCAGAATGAAGTTCATCCCTGTGTGGCAGGCCAGCAGCACTCTTATGCCTGGCATGCTTTCCTGAAAGCTGGATCCTTTCATTCAGAAATAAACCAGGATTTGATGCTGGTTCTCTCCAAAATGAATTCCAAAGAGTCTTTGTGAGCTTTAGTCCCAAAGCTCAGGGGAAGCAGAATGCAGATGTGTTAGTCTCACTGCACTGCACACATGGGACAGCATCACAGCTGGCTTTGTTTTTAATCCAGATGAAAAGATTTTCTTCCCTCTTGCATTGATATGTATTATACCAAAATAAAAACAGGTAAAAGAGAAAGGCCAGAGGGGAGGTGGAATTGTTGGGAATTTTCTTCCTTGATTCATTTGGCTTTCATTTAAGCCCTAACTGTCAAAGAAAGAGAAAAAAAATGTTCCTAAGTTCCCTGAAGTAAGCAGTTCTGCCAGGGGGCTCTGTGTCTATTTTTGGAAGCATTCACACATGCAATACTCAGCAGAAAATCCACTGTACAGCATGACTGCCGCGAGTATCACAGATGAGTAATCTACATCAGGCTGGGCAAAGTCCCAAAGAATTCAGATGTTCAGTTGCTAATGACCAGGATTTTCTAGCTATCAGCTGTAGGGAAAGCTAAGAGTGGTTTGTGCACTGAGCTAATTGTTAATTACAGAAAAGACTAACTGTGAGGACATTGTTACTGTTGTTGGGACCTCTAATCAATGACAGACACCATGCAGCAGGTTCTCTGCTTCCAGTTCCAGCTATGAGTGCTCCTGTTAGCAGGAAAAAGCACAATGGTCTTCTTTGCAAAGCTTAGCAGTGGATGTTTCTAGGATATTATCTTCCCATTAGGAAAAGAAGGCATCCTTACAGAGGAGCTTGTTAGATCCTGACTGGCTCACCTCTCTGCTTTTAACTGCATAAGGGCTTCCCACTGGAGCTCTTGGGAGCACCTTCTGTGCTTAGGCACACAGGTCACCAAGTGCTTTTCTGTCTCAAGCCCATGAACTGTCCCTTCTGTCAGCATTCATATTTAAGGTGCAGAGGAGAGGGCAGTCTCCTTGGCAATCCCTTCTTACACAAGGGAGGCCAGGTAAGGCTGCTGTTTGTCTCGGGCATCTAACTCAGCCTGAACAATCAGTGCTGTTGGAGGGGAAGATGGGATCAAGGCTAAGTTCTAAGATGAGTGTCAGTTCAGGAACAGAAGGCAGCACTGAAGAGGGAGTGAGGCTCCCCCTGCCACAACAATGCCTGAGACCAAAGGGACCTTGCTGAAGCCCTGGGCAGTGAATCTGGTGGCCAGGGATTTGCCAAAAGATCGTTTCTGCCTGAAGCAGAAACTGAGGGTATCTGTGGGTTGAGCCCCTAAGTCATCAGATAAATCTCCTGAATCTGATCAGATGAATATTCCTTTAGCAAGCTGGTATTATCCTGGAGTTATGGCTTGAGAGGAGAGGGAAATTGGTTATCTGAGTTGCCTTGAGCTATGGCTGGCATTGATGCTGCAGCTGAGACTGACTCCTCAGGTCCACACTCCTTGCTCAGAGCAGTGGTGCTGTCAGAAGGCATTTGTGGAGCAGGTGTACTTGTGGCTGTGTAGGAGTGCATTACTACAGCCTACCCACTTCTCCCCTCAGGAACTTGCAAAACACACACTGTAGTGTGCCTGAGCTCCATGTTGTGATAGAGTCCTTGGGAGAGGCTTTTTTAGGAGACAGCTCTAATGTTAGTACAGGCAAAGTACATTGAGAGTTCTGCAAGCGAGCAGCTCTGGCTGTGTAAACACACAGCCCTCTCAGCTGCTCTTACACAGGCAGAATAGGAGGGGAAAGTAACCAGGAGTTTGTCATGTGCATGGTGTATTTCTGGCTTTATTTGTTACTAAAATATCTCTGTGTATATATGTAGGAAAGCTTATCTGGCATAAACAAAGCTTCCAGTGCCATTTTGCTTCTAGCAAAAAAAGCTTGCAGGGAGAGAAAGCATTTCTAAGTGTGGTGGCTCTGATGTATTCAGGAAGGTACATATTGCAAAAGATTGTACAGTACTATTGGTTTCCTTCCAGGGTTTGGTATAATATATATCATCATATGCAAGTTCTTCTATCAATAAGGATTTTTCAGGCTGGTTTTTCATATCAAAATCACCAGCTGCTGAAGTTCATGAAAGCAACATTTGTTTCTACACAATATTTACTGATGTGACTTATTTTTTATTTCTGTGCCATAGGGAAAAAAATTCCTTTGCTTTCTGTGGACTTACATTCCTCATTTCAAAGGAAAATTGAAGGCAGTTGCACAAATAGTTGTTGCAATTGTATTCTACCAGCAGAAGCTGACAGCAGCTCCTGTCTTCCTCTCTGCAGAATGAAAATTCAGTGCTTCCCTGAATTTACAACTGAAACTGTCCCATATCAACTCCAAAGACACTCTTAGTTCCTGAGACCAAGAAACAAAGAGAAATGTGCTTAGGGCTAATGTATCCTCACAAGATGTGATGATGTTTTATAAGCTCAGAGCTGCAAGGAGCTCTTTGATCTTTAACTGGGTGAAACACCACCTCCATGAAGAGTGCAGTGGCTTGTGCAAACCAGCTGCAGGCTTTTCAAGAACCTTCAATAAACGAGTTACTCCTGAGGCTGCTCACAGGTCTGTCTTGCTCTGATCAGTAGGCGTTCCTGCACCGATTGAAACCTACCCAACAGCAACATGAAAACTATACAGAGGGCAAGGAAAGTCTCTTTGCTAGTGAGACTGCAAGGCTTCATCCCAGTGGAGTCAAAAACTGCATCAGTTTGGATGTCAGAAATACTCTGTGAGGGCAGCAGCAGACCTCAGCACCAACCTCCTGAGTAAAGGGTGGGAAATGCTGAAGCTTGGTGGGGCTCTTTCACAGGGCCTGGGTGCTGGACAAGCTGCTTTCCTCAGCTCTCATCAGAGTGGGAATAATCATTGATGTTTCCAGGATGAAAAGTTCTTTAGATGATGCAGCTCAGTTGTCTAACCAAACCAGAGCAGTTCATACATTTTCCAAGTCAAAAGGACAGTGCTACCATTTTCAAGTGCTGTGGCTACCACAAAGCAAATTCTAAATGCAAGGTATTGGTTCAGCTGGCTGATAAAATACAAATATTTTATCAAATATTCCTTCATCTAGCACAACCAATAATGAAGTATTTCCCTTTCAGAGGAGAAGTAGATGCATTTCTAAGAGAGTGTTCACAAGCAAGTTAATGGAGTCATTCAAGTAAATATAACAGCAGGGAAAGCTGGGGCAGAAGAAGTATGAGGAGAACAAGCAGCAGCAGCATCTTTCCATTCCCTCCGGAGAGTTTAAACCCTGAAAGCTCTTTTCACACTCCCCTCTAATAGCCAGTTCTTGACACAGCCTTAATGTTGGTTCTAAATGAACCTCTAAGTAATTGCTGCCTTTTGCAGTTGTGACTAGCAGACCACTGAGCAGGAGAATGCAATTAGAATGTTTTTAATGGGATGCAGAGAAGGAGGAGGGAATGAGGGAACATGCAAAGAAAAGCATGAGGTAGATCAAAACAGGAGACAGAGAATAAAATCCTGCTTTCATTTCTTCTGTACAACTCTGGCTTCACTGGAACTAGCAACCTTCATGAGGACATTAGGAATAATTGATTTACATATTGGAAGCAATTTATTGAAATTAGCATTTTCACAGAATCTCTTTTTGAAGCTGTGTCTATCTAGCTGCAGTGCCACTTGAGTGTCTAAGGAGCTCTGATTTAATCCATAGCATTTGAGATCAGGTTGTGTTTAATCCTGGAGGCTGCAGTCATTTTGATTTGGAAAATGGTACCAATTGTGTTTGGTTTATGCAGTGTTTGGGCTGCTTTATCTCCAAGGGACAACTCATGGTAAAGGATGGCACGAGTGCTTGCTGTAACACCAGCACTGTAGCCAGTCTGACAGCACAAGGCAAGCTCAAGTGGGCTCCCTCTGGGGGAAGTGGCTTAGTAACCTTTTCACCTGGCATTTCTGTAGGACTACAGAGTGAACATTTTTTTGCGACAGCAGTGGAACGACTCGCGGCTGGCTTACAGTGAATACCCTGATGATTCCTTGGATTTGGACCCCTCCATGCTGGACTCTATATGGAAGCCAGATTTATTCTTTGCCAATGAGAAGGGAGCGAATTTCCATGATGTCACTACAGACAACAAGTTGCTGAGGATTTCTAAAACTGGGAAAGTGTTGTACAGCATCAGGTAAAGAGTTACCTTTTCTTTTCCACTTCACCCCTTCTTCCCCTCACTCCCTGGTTGTTGTTTCTTATCTGGCTGTAGATGTGCTTGCAGAACATGATTGCATACATTTAATTTTCATTGTCCCATTTGTACAACTGGAATGAGGCTTAAGCATAGGAAAGTAGAAGGAAAATTTGCCTGTGTTACTTTGCTAAGCTGTTGCTTTTCACCAGCCTGTGTCACAGCAGCACTTCTTAGTCTTGTTGGAAACTTGGGGCTGGCTCAGATTTAATGGTGCACCTCAATGCTTCCCATTAGTGGTAGCTCAGATCACTCCTCTTAAAAGAAAGGAAATCAGCCCCTCCATAGTTTGTGGCTTGCAGTTTAAAAGTAAAGGGGAGCAGTATTTAAAATGTCTGCTCAACACCCTAAGTAAAAACATGCTTAAGAGGCAATCAACTTGCCAGGCAAGGCCCTGGGCAGCTGGATGTGTTTATTCACATTTCAAAATAGCTGGAATTACAGAAGGGGGTTTTTAACACCAAGTGCACCCAAGGGTGTGTCCTGTGGCTAGGCTTAGGCTGAGCTGATAAACACTGACAAAAACTGACAAAAGAAGGTCTGACATGACCTGATGAAACAGGAGGGATGCAGAGAATCAGAACTGCACTGCACAGACTTCAATAGCAGCAAATAATCTGCAGCATTTATTTGACATTCAGCTCAATGTGCACTGCTAATTGCTTACTATCAGTAGTCAAAGATACAAAGCACTGCATTATTGCTCTGACAATTGTGTTTCCAAATTAGTAATTACTCTTTATTATTTATTCCTGGGAATTCTTCTCAGCTTTTGCCTTTCTTACATGGTGGAAAGTAACCATGATAATATTTGTCTAAGGGATTGTTTAATGAATTAAAGCAGATTAGTTGAGCAGGCAGTTGTTTGTCACTGGGCATTGTTTGTGACCCAAGTTTTCATCAAGGAGTTGTTGATTCAGGCTCAGAGTAGCTGTGTTCTTTGGGACACGAAATAAGTAACCACTGATATGCCACTTCCTTCATTCACTTAATTCAGGTGGAAATTTGTTGATAAGGCTGCAGGGCAGAAAGTAAATATTTATTGAGCAAGGTTTCAGCCTGGCGTACCTGAACTGATTGAGAAAAGTACTAGAATGGAAGGATGAAAACAGCAAGGTGATAACTGTGCTGTTTCACTCTGGGAAAGGCATGAATGCTTCTTTTTGTCTGCATGGCATCAGATACGGTCTGGCTGGAGGTGACAGTGCAGTTGGGTGCTGCTCTGAATGTGGATGGATCATTTTCCTGACGTTTGCCCATGTGTGAAAAACAATATTTCGAGCTGCCATGCCACAATTGTAACATCCCCACACCTAAACACAGATTCCTTTGGAGCAAAGCAATCAGTATCCCCATGCAGTGAGCATAACTCACTGCATCTCACTTGTGTTGCACAGCAGGAGCAGAGGCTTACCTGTTGCCTCTAACACAGTGTGTAATTGTTTAGTGCCTCACAGCGAGGAAAACCTTCTGGAGCAGGGGAAGCTGAAGGCAGAAGTAATTAGAAAAAGTCATCTTTATTCTCTAGGTCCTGGGCTAGATGCATCTGTGTGTTGCCAGATGCTTTCAGTTGTGCTATGCAGGAAGAAAGCAGAATGGTTTAGTGGTTGGTTTCAGCACACTGAGGCTGTTACAGTGCTGCTATTTTCACCACCAAGCAGCAGAGCTTCACCTGACGCTGTGGTGCTTAACATTTAGCATTTAGAGAGTGGTAAATGCCTAAAGCACTTCACAAACACGTCTAGGAAGCAGTGCTGTAGGCTTTGTCTTATTTCCAAGTGTAATAAACCCATGGCCAAGTTAATTTCACTCTGCACAAAATGAGGTCAGAGAAGATCCCAGCAGTTAGTCTTTAAGCAGCAAGGTGTAAGTGCTACGCAGGAAGCACAACTGTCTTACGCTGCTCAGTGCTCTCACAGGCCGATAGAAAAACCTATTCTGAAAAGCATTTGGTAGGTCAGCTGGAACTACATCTCATGGTCCATAGAAGATGCTTGGTGCAGGGCATGGGTGCCTAGATAAGTTATCACAGAATCCCAGCATCTATCTGGTTGGAAGAGACCTCCAAGCTCATCCAGTCCAACCTTCAACCCAGCACTGCAGGGTCAACACTAAACCATGACCCTGAGCTCCAGCTCCACAGGCTGTGTGAACACCCCCAGGGGTGGTGACTCCACCACTGCCCTGGGCAGACCATTCCAGAGTCTGAGAACCCTCTCTGTGAAGAAATCTTTCCTGAGTTCCAGCCTGAAGCTGGCCCATGTGTTACCTCCACTGCAGAGTTTGGCCTTGGAATTATCTCACCTGGTGATGAGGATGAGGCTCTTTGTCCTTCTCTCAGTACATCAGAAGCCATCCTGACTTTATTGCTGCTGGCAGGCATGACAGAGGTCCTTCAGAGATTACCTTACAGTAATTAGCTGTGATGCTCCTGCTTGCAGACTCCTGGATCTATATTCAATTCTCTGGGAGCTGTTGCAGGAAACAAAGCCAGAGCTGGGATGATTGATGTGCCCACCTCTGAATCATGTGTGTTTGGAAGTCCAGACCTATTTTTAGGTATTGGCTGCCTACTCACACGACTACCTTGGTATCTGTTTTGCTCTCGTGTTGCACCTGCTATATAGAGCCTGAGGCTCTGCCTTTGTGTAACTGCTCTACGCTTTTGAGTGCTGCACAGAGAACTGGAATCTCTCAGAGGGATCCCAGCACTACTCAGTAAAGCAAATAGATGCTATTGCCACTAGAGATGTAACAACAGCTCTTAGAGGTGCCAGTATTTCGAGAAGTCAGCAATCACAGCAAAAACAGCCTCAGCAAACAGCTGAGCTGAAGGTCAGTCTCAATTGCACACCTGGATCTGCAAAACAGTTACATAGCTATAACTTTTATTTTTCAAGCTCTCTGCAGAGAGAACAGCAGTCAATAAATTAGCTGAAGTTGTATGCATTTTGTATGCTGAAAAACCGAGAGTTAAAAGCAGAACCAAAATGCTGTCACCCCCTGGCTCCCGGCCCCTGAACGATCTCCTCATGGATTGGTGGAGTGAGAATGGCAATACCGAGCATCCCGCTCCTGACACTGACACCCTGTGTGACTTCAGGATTCTGCACTGCTGCACTGACTTGGTGTCCTGGGCACAAGGACTGTATCTCCTCTGGCCCACTGTGAACACCTGAACCACCAGGAACACATCAAATCACCTCACAGGAGGCTCCATGCTCTCTCTGAGCCATCCCTTTGTGCCACCTGATTCCCACAAACTCATTCCAGGCTGCCAGCCAGCTCAGAATATTGCCTCCTGCCAGAAAAAGATTATTTTAGCAGTGATGGCAAGTGAGTGATTTTGTCTAAGATTTGGGTGGGACTTTTTCCTACATTAATTGACTCCCTCTCTGTTTAATATTCTCAGTGCAGCTCAGACATACGAGCTTGATGCAGGAGGTGGTGTAACTCACCTGTAGCATTGATCCATGACACTGAACTTAGAATTTACTTATCAGGAAGGTAGAGGGGCTGTAACCTCTGGGTTTTTACCTGCTGCTCCAGAGAGCACTCTCGGTTGCCTGACAAGGCAGAAGAACTACGCTGTGAAGAATAGTGCCAGTGCATTTAGCCAGGAGTTACCAAGCAGATTACTTCATGTGTTTTAACTATGCAAAAATTTTAGAAGGTGTTGCATAATTTGAGAAGAGAACCCTTTGGAATTCCAGGGAGGAGATTTGTGCCAATTCACAAGTTATATTTCTCTCCCCGTTGTTGCTCTTCCTGTTCAAAGAGCAATGACATACCCAGGAAGAATTTCCACAAGCCTTTCAAAATGTCTTCTTTTTTTCTGTTTCTGTTCATCTCCACAGTGCAAGAAATGTTACAGTTCTGTACACAAGTAATTCTTCATGGTTTCAACTCTTGACCTAGATTTGTTAGTTTTATTCTGGATGAGGGGAGAGTGTCTCCTGGAGAGCAGTGCTGTGTTGTGAGGGCATCACGAAACAGAGAAGGTTCAAGCCTTTGATTGCTCTCTGTGCAGCTCTTCTGGGCACAGAGCAGCTGACAGGATGAGCTGACACATCCAAGACCCCCAAAGAGCAGTCCCAGTGAAAGCAGCACAGTGCTTTGCAGCAGCAGCTCCCATGCCAAGCTCCCTTACTCAGGAGTTTCCAAAAGCAGCTCTTCACAGTGTGGCCCTAGTGCCAAGTGGCAGAGCACTGACTTGGTTGCCCTCTGTACCCACTGCACCCCACACAGGATTTGGGGTCACATTATGAGCTAGGAGTACAGTGACGAGTTGTGAGTACAGCTATAGGGCAATGGAGCTCTGTGCACTCCTGTTCAGGTTGCTGTGTGTAAAGCATCCATGGCACAGCACAGTCCAGGGGGTAAGAAAGGTTCTGTTCTGAGGCTCTCTCTGCATCCTGTGCTTTAATTTCATGACTTCAATTTTATTTTACAGTCTAATGTTGGGATTTAAGAGGATTTGGACTTTTTTTTAACAGCATTGTCTTTCCATGTCACAGATTAGCAGAGGGTGACTGACATGGCTGTTTGCTGTGCAGGAATCCCTCCCTCTGATCAGAACTCTCCCATGTTCACTGCACACCAAAACTGCCCTGCCCCATGTTCACTGCCCTGGCTTTCTAAAAGCATAAACCACCTGCATATACCACAAAATAAACTTCAACCAGGTCAAAGCTTTGAAGAAAAAGCAATGCCAAAGTGCCAGCTGAAGTAAGACCCTGGCTGAAGAGGGTTGGTGCTGGCAGCTGCTGTATCTGGTAGGAATAAGCCTTATAGACATTCTGGACATAGCACCTGAACCTCTGAACTTTATTGAGCTGTATGGCGTTACCTGAGCACAGGGGCTTCCCAAATTGTGGCTGCATGCTAGGTGAACCCAGTGAATTTGGCAAATTTCTCTTCCCAGGGACATGATTATATTAATAACAATGGTTTCATAGGCTAAAAAGTGGCAGCCTGTTGAGGGATGAAGCCATCCTCACTATGGCTGAACCCAGTGCCCTGGGCTCATCATTAGCTGCCCGCTTTTCACCCATCATTTTTTCTTTCCTTCTTCTCTTCCTCCTGCTTCTCCTTCCATCCCCCCTTCCCTTCCTTGTAGGTCTTTTAACGAGGTGGCCTGAGAGTCTTCTCATCCTTGGCATTGGCTTCCTAACACTCTCTTGACTGTGCCCTCCCATCACTTACTCCTTTCTCATTCCTTCCCAAGCTACGACTTCAGACTGAGGATCTAGCCCTGGGTTTCCAATACTCAGAATCACAGACTGTGAGGGGCTGGAAGGGACCTCCAGAGAGCATCCAGTCCAAGCCCCCTGCCAGAGCAGCAGCACCCAGGGCACCTCACACAGGAACACATCCAGGCAGGTCTTGAATATCTCCAGAGAGGGAGACTCCACAACCCCCCGGGCAGCCTGTTCCAGAGCTCTGTCACCCTCACAGGGAAAAACTTTTTTTCTCATGCTTCCATGGAAATTCCTAAGCCTCAGCTTCCACCATTGCCCCTTGTGCTGTCATTGGGCATCACCCAGCAGAGCCTGGCTCCATCCTCTGGGCACTCACCCTGCACATCTTTATCAACATGAATGAGGTCACCTCTCAGGCTCCTCTGCTCCAAGCTCTAGAGCCCTCAGCTCCCTCAGGCTCTCCTCTTCTGTTGTAACTCAAGTACTTCCTGAGGCATTTAAAGCAAAGTAGGGATATGGACATTATACCTGAACATATCCTGCCTCATTTCTTCCTCTGGTGTTGTGCACATCTCCAGCTGACACGAGCACTGGAGGTGAGGTAAATACAAACAACACGGAAGAGTTTTCCAGACTGAAGCAGGATGCTGCCAGGACAGCAAATGGCTCTGAACCTGTCTTAAGTAGGCTTGAGGTGGAGGTGATTCTCTTTCTGGCCATATGCACCTTGGATTCCTAGATCAGTATTCCAGCAGAAATGGGCAGGGACTAGATATCACTAAATGAGCCTTCGAAAAGGATTAGGTGATGTGACCCTGTGTGACAGCAGAGACCCAGATTAGGTGGCTCAAGCAGCCCTACATTTCTGTCTCAAATAAAAAGACTTTGTTCTAAGCTGAAAAGCAAAATGCTGCTGGAGAGCAATCTGTACACATGCATTTGTTCTTGGCTGGTCAGAAATGCTGGCAGGTGGTTACTCCTGGCTGGCTGTGCCAAGGGGGCAGCTGCATAGCCCAGACACATCTCTATGTGCCTGCTCTCCTCGTGGGTAGTGGCAATGCCTGTCTTTGATTGCCACTGCATTTACCCTTTGAACCTGCTCTGGAGTAGTTAAAGGTTAGATGTGAAATGATGTAGGTGCAGGAGCTCTTTCTAGTGGTACAAAAGAGGATGTTTCCCTGGGAGGTGATAGATCCTGCCAGTGATGGTGGTCCTTTGCCAGCTGCATTGCAATAGATGGCTTGGAACAGAAATGTCATCGTGCCAGGCGAGCAGCAGCACCATACCAAACACAACCTGCTGCAGAACTAAGATAGAAAGTGGCAGAGGAGAAAGAAGAGAGGAAATAACCAAACAGGTGGTTGCAGACTTTAACTGCTGCATGAAACCACACTTTAATTTAATTTCACAGATTTGCTTGAGTAATAATTGGGAAATCATTTGCTGGCAGCTCATGTGCTGGCGATGTGTATCTACAGGCAATGAGAAGTGGGATGCCTGTAATGGGAAATCTACCACCCCGCTCTGTGCCAGTTCCCGTGCTGGGGAGCAGTACAGGGAGCAAAGCAAAGCACTGGAGGGAGTGGGACCATGCTCATAAACAGCAGGACGTGAAACTCCAGCCTACAGCTTGCAATTTGCCACAGCAAAGAAGGCTCAGCATCTCAGCATCAGCATCTGAGCTCAGCTTCAGCCCATCGCCATCTGACAGAGGAGAAGCTGCAGAGCAAGATAAATGTGAGAGAGGGATTCCAGGACTTCTCAAGAACAAGGGAAAAAGCAGACAGTTTGACTTGCTCTTAACAGGACAAAGCCTGCAGACTGTGAAAGTTCCTGGAACTGACATTCAAAATGATGAGTCAGGGCCCTGAGAAAATAATGAGATGGACTACAAAATGAATAGCCCTTGAAAACAAGAGTGTCACTGGGATTTTTTTGGCCTTTTGATATATGAGCAGTGTGTGTGCCCTTCTTTCAGGCACAAATTACCCCAGAGAAGGGGGTTGGGAGCAATGTAAGGAGCTCTTAGCTTCCCCCCCCTTTTCAGTGCCACCAGCCCAGATGGCATTCGCTCCTGTGTCATGCCATGCTGCCGTGGTTGCTGTGCAACTCCATCTCCCCTGCCAGTTTAATGGGGACTTTGCTTGTGCCTGGCTAACACTGTAATGCTATTGCAGCAGGCATAAGGATCAGGGCTTTAATCTTATGAAGAAAAAGGTACCATTAGAAACATTTTTACCTTTATTGTCAGCTTTGAGCTTTAAGGAAAACATCAGAAACCTTGGGCTGTGTGGTAGAATCTCTAGAACAGAGGACAAAATGAAACCCAGCACTTGTCTCACCAAAGCCAGCACTGTGGGCTTTGCACAGCTGCAGACTTTGCCTAAAAATGGCACTTAGCCAATGGCAGCAGTGACCATGCATGTCCTAGGTGTTTTCTGGCATCTGCAGCATGAAATCCTACCTTGTCCTAGCAGCTGAGGTGCAGCTGAGTGTACTGGGAAGGAATGGAAGGATTAGAACAGAAACAAGATGTTATTTTTGATAGCATGCCTACTGATGGTGAAGCATTTGTTGCTTTTCATGCTTGGGAGCAGATAGTCATGGAGTTGTTTGGACTTCCACCCTTATCTCCAGGACCATTTAAGTTCACAGCAGTGCTTTTATATTTAATAAGACCGACCCTAGTTGTTTATTTATCATTAGAAAAAACCCTGTGAGGAGGTGGTTGTTCTGTAGCCCACTCGCAAACTGCCACCCTTGCAGGATAATTAATGAAAATTATATTCCCTGGTGTCAGATACCTCCTTTTGTGAAACACAGGACCCTTCCCTTGTGGAATCTGTCCTCCTTCAGGGTGAGAGATCAAGGGAAGTTTTGGGTGAGTGGCAACACATCAGGGTAAGGAGTGATAGCTGCTTGTAAAGCAGTGTGCTAGAACATAGTGAATTGTGGCTGCAGATTAGGCAGGGCATCAACTCCCAGTTAAACACAGATCTTCTGTTAAACTGAACACAAACTTTGGGCTAAGTAATGTGTGAACCCAGTTCCTAAGGATTTGGTATGATACTAGCAGTTCTTTGCTTAGTTCTTTGTTGCAGACCATCCATAAACAGTCTGCATGGGCAGTACTCTGAGGCACTTGATCAGGTTGTCAGAAGAGGTATGATGGGCATGAGAACCAGCATGCAAAGCCCCTGAGTGAGAGTGAGAGTGGAGTTCATCTGGAGGATAAACTCTTTACAAACATCTAACTCCTACTGAACTCTGGGTTTTGTTGAAGGACCGTCCCCCTGCACTGAGCTGCTTTGAGGAGCATGTGTCCAGGAGTCAACTGGCATCAAGGCTGAGTCCCCCAGAGAGAGCTGGGGTGGGATTTGGGGGCAGTCTAGGGTGCAAAGGAGAGACACAGGGTAAATAGGCAGACACAGGAGGAGGAGGGAAAGGATGTGCAGGGCAAGAGGAAGGACAGGGAAGAGCAGGAATGGGTGAAGCATGAAAGGAAAGGAGGGTAGCTCGGCCCCACTGAGAGCTCAGGACATAACTGCATTGCCTGTGAGCAGCTCTGAACCCCCTCAGCTGCAAACAGGAGTCACTGCCCTTGCTCAGAGGGGGATGGTTGGCCACAGCAGCTAGCTTAGGCCAGCAGTAGTGCCTGTGCTGAGCTCTGCTTCTGGCCCATCTCAGGATATGTCTGCTCCAGCCTGGAGACAGCACTGACCTTGCAAAACAGCATGCTCTGATGTCACAGATCACCCACAGGAGCACTTCTGATTCACAACATACTGTCAGGCTACTCATTTTTTTCCTGCAGGAAGCCTTATTCTTGTGTCTGTGAAGGAGGCCATAGCTGGTAGGACTTTGGCCTGTGTGATGTTGAGCTGGGGTAGGAACAGAGATAGTCCCAGAAGCCAAGTCTGAGTGATTGCTCAGGACACTCTGGTGATACCAGGAGATAAAAGGGGGGGATCTGAATGAGAAGCAGTGTGAAGAAATCCTCTCAGTGCCTGCTGCACTTTGAATGCAGTTAAAGATGCTGCTCAGAAGGACCTGGGAAGTGTATGAGGGAATCCCCAGGAAGAGGGTGCAAAGTTTGAGACAGGCAGTGCTGCCCTGGAGTGCTTGGATGGTAGCCCTGCCTGCGTAACAGCCTTGTGCAGTGACAGCACTGTTCTCATTCCTTCTGACACAGTGCTACCAGTGGTGCTTTCTCTGCTTTCTGACTCTGACTGTGTTTTGCTCTGTCCGTACTCTGTCTGTACCATTCCAGGGCTTCATTCTTTCTTCTCTGCAGAATGGGTGGGGGAGCTAACAGGAACAAGAAGTACAGGTCAGACTATGAGGACATGATCTCTCCAGCTCACCTTATCAATAGAGTCAATAGAAATGATTTTCAATTTGTCAGGGTGAACATCTTTCAGGGAGGGTTGACAGAGTCCTGGAGCAGGCTGCCCACTCTTCCTGAAAGACACCAGGGGTAAGGATGAGAAAGAAGAGATTTGAGCTTTTGTGTGAACCTACACCATGAGCATTTTCTGAGCTAACCTCCTGGAAAATGAATTTAAAGCTGGATGTACTGATTTAGAGAAGGACATGAAACTCAGTAAGTTTCTTGTATTATGCTTTTATTACAGCGCTGGACACAGGTAGGATCTCTCCAAAAGACCTGTGTGTTGAAAGAGATTTCAGTACAAACTTATATAGTCCATGTTTCTTATCTTATTCGGAAATATATCAATGTTAAAATAACAGAGGGATGTTGAGGTTTACACAGGCAACCCTGTTCCCTCCTGTCTATACAAAAGGTTATCTATCTAAAGATGACAGGGGATGGCCATATTTCACAGAATGTCAAAGGTTATTTGAGGTTTACACAGGCAACCCTGTTTCCTCCTGTCTATACAAAGGTTATCTATCTAAAGATGACAGGGGATGGCCATATTTCACAGAATGTCAAAGGTTATCTATACAGGGGATGGAAGTCCTGGTTCCTGTTTGTTGGGCTTTTCCTTCTTTTCTTCAATCATTTCCCCCCTTTCTACCATCCAATAGTATATTCCTATACTATATTTTCTTAAAATAATTTCCAGTTTCCAACTCATGCCTAAGTTTATCATTTTTATACCTCTCATATGATTTCACATCACTCTTTCCAATACACATAATTACCTTAATCAAGACTACTATTAATACTATTAATATGATAATCATTACAATTCCTACTAATAATTGTTTAAGCCAGAAAATGTTGGGCATCCACGAGGTTAACTTCTCCCAGAGGTTTGAAAATCCGTATGATATATCATCCCTGCTCACTTCATGGAATACCTTACTTTGTTCCCATATTTTATGCAAGTCCATTTCTATCTTCTTTTCCTCATTTACATATGTGCAACAACTATCATTCACTATTGTGCATAGTCCTCCTTCTTTGGCAAATAAAATATCCAGAGCGTATTTAAACTGTCCTGTAATTTTATGCAGACTCTCTATTTCCTTCTGCTCTGCACGAATGGCATCCTCAGTTGCTGCAAGGGCAATCTCCATACTGGCTGAGATATTCAATATAGCCCTTTCTAATTCACTCACTCCTATCATAGGAATCAGCCATCTGACAAAACTATGGAATCCCGTCGGTCTCTCTATTAGTGGGTTCAGTACTCTTTTTACCCTTCTCCAGGGACTTCTTACAATCCCTGTAGTTATTTCATTATGTATTGTATACTGTGGGATCAATTGTCCCCCTACACAATGTCCTTCCCAGTTCTCTGGCAAGCTCTTTCGTGCATATCCATCTCCACACAGCCACCACCAACCTGGAGCCATCTTACACTGATTCAAATATGATTGCTTTTTAAAATCATAATACTGTTTTAGCCTCCTCTTGAGTTCTCTAAATTTTCCTATTTTAGTAGTATTTATGCAACTTGGTAACTCAAAGATTTTTAAAAAATGCCTATTCCCAAATGGGAATCTGGTAATATTTCTGTCAGTACATCTTGCATATGCTTTAATTTCTTGTTTCTCATCCCAAGGTAAAAGTTCATATTTAGGTCCCTTTTCTCCGTTCCCCATTCCGTATTGGCATGTAAGATCTGAAAAATCTTTCCCTACTTTAACTTCAAATGTCCAATTCTTATGAGGTATTCCATAAAGTGGCACTTCTAATTGATCAGTTGGGAGAGTAGTACATAACCAACATGACTCTAGCTTAAACCCTAAAGTTATATTTCTCATTACTTGTACATACAAATTATTATCCCACGCTACCACTATTACTATTTTAAGTAACAGCAGATAAGTAAACATTATTGACGAGTTATTCTCAACTTCAAATCTCCCAGCTCTTCTGCTTTCCAAGGGCTGCCTTTTGCCTTCTTTACTCGCGTGTGATGTATCCAAGCAGCTTGCTCTCTGATTTTGATAGCTGTGAAGGATATCAGCAACACTTGATATGGTCCTGTCCACTTGGGTTCCAGGGGATTTTCTGAAAGAGATCTAACATAGACATAATCTCCAGGTTCTACATCATGAACTGGTTTGTCTAGTCCCCTCACATTGGTTCCAATCACTTGTTTGTTAATCATGTTTAAATTCTTATAAATCTGTTGAACATACCTATTCAACATTTCTTCTCTGAACTGCCCTGGTTCAGAAGGATTCATTGTTCCCACCACATAGGGTCTTCCAAATAGAATTTCAAATGGACTTAACCTCTCCTTAGTCCTTTGCTTAGTTCGAATTCGCAGCAGGGCAATTGGTAATGCTTGCGGCCAAGGGAGTTTTGCCTCCTGTCCAATTTTTATTATCTGATTCTTAATTAAATGGTTCATTTTCTCCACCTGTCCACTTGAGCGTGGATTGTAAGGAGTGTGGAGTTGCCAATCAATTCCTAAGATTTTACTTATTTGTTGTACTACCTTGGCCACAAAATGTGATCCTCTGTCTGAGGAAATAGTAGCAGGCACCCCAAACCGGGGTATTATTTCTTGTAACATTATTTTGGTAACCTCCCGAGCTTTGTTTGTGCGACAGGGAAATGCTTCTGGCCAACCAGAGAAGGTGTCAGTAAGTACCAAAAGATATCTATATCCCCCCTTTCTTGGAAGTTCAGTGAAATCAATTTGCCACTGTTGTCCTGGATAATTTCCTCTACTAATTTGTCCAAGCTTGACTTCTTTCGCCACCTTGGGGTTGGCCCTAAGACATACTTCACATTGTCGAGTTACCTGCTCTACAGTTGTGTACAATTTTCGTGCTATGCACTCCTGAACCAATTTTCGATACAGAGCTTCAGCTCCCCAGTGAGTTTTTCCATGTTCCATCTGAACAAATGCCCAAAGGAGGTTACTAGGTATGACTAATTTCCCATCCGGTGTCCTAGCCCATCCTTTCTCTATCCTAGTCCCTAAAAGATCCTTAATTAATTTCTGATCTTCTGTGTTATACACAGGCTCTGGTTCCTTTTGCTCAATTGTCAGTTTACCATCTGGGACCAAAACAAATTCTGCCACCTCTTTCCCCTCCCTGGCTACTGTTTTAGCCGTTTTGTCTGCCAACCGGTTACCTCTTTCTTGACCACTGTTTCCCTTTTGGTGTGCTCTGCAGTGCATTATAGCCACTTTGCTTGGTTTCTGTACTGCTTCCAATAACCTCAATATTTCTTCTGCATGCTTAATGCCTTTTCCTTGGGTTGACAATAGTCCTCTCTCCTTCCAGATGGCTCCATGGGCATGCACTACTCCAAAGGCATACTTGGAGTCTGTCCATATGTTTGCCCTTTTTCCTTGAGAGAGCTCCAAGGCTCTAGTCAGAGCAATTATTTCCGCCTTTTGGGCAGAAGTGTTACCTGGTAGTGCTTCTGCCTCAATCACCTCTTCTTCTGTAGTTATAGCATACCCAGCCTTTCTTTCTCCCTGGATCACAAAACTGCTTCCATCAGTATACCAGTTATGATCTGCCATCTCCAGGGGTTCTTCCTTCAGGTCAAGTCTGCTGGAGTAAGTGGCCTCGATTGTTTCCAAACAGTCATGGATTACTGATTCTCCATTACTTCCCTGGAGGAAAGAGGCTGGATTGACAACATTAGTGACTTTGATCTCCACATCATCCTGCTCCACTAATATAGCCTGGTATTTAAGGAATCGTTGTGGAGACAACCAGTGTCCCCCTTTGGCTTCCAGCACAGCAGAGACTGTATGTGATACCAGGACTGTGATCTTCTGTCCCATTGTGAACTTGCGGGACTCCTGAATGTTGACTGCAACTGCAGCCACAGCCCTCAGGCATCCTGGCCATCCTTTGCTTACCTCATCCAGTTGTTTAGAGAGGTATGCCACTGCTCTTCGATAGGGTCCTAAAGTTTGTGCGAGGACCCCAAGTGCTATTCCCTGACTTTCATGGGAATATAACAAAAAGGGTTTAGTGACATCAGGTAGGCCTAGTGCTGGTGCCCTCATCAGTTCCCTTTTTAAAGTGTGGAAGGCTTGTTTAGCTTCTCCGTTCCATTGCAGAGCCCTGTCAGCCTTCCTCAATAATTCATAAAGAGGTTTGACAAACAGGCCGTAATTATAAATCCACAGCCTACACCAGCCTGTCATTCCCAAGAAGGTTCGGAGTTCTTTTACTGTGTTGGGAAGTGGAATGGAGCATATGGCTTCCTTCCTTTCAGGGCCCAGTACTCGTTGTCCCGCAGTCAGTTCATATCCCAAGTAAGTTACTTGCTGCTGTACTATTTGGGCCTTTTGTGGGGAGACTCGATACCCATTAAGTCCCAGAAAATTTAACATACTCACAGTCCACTTTTCACATTCTTCTGTGGTTCGAGTTGCTATCAAGATATCATCTACATACTGTAGTAGGACTCCATCTCCTTCTGGCTGATCCCACTTCTCCAATTCTTTTGCCAGTTGATTTCCAAAAATAGTGGGGCTGTTTTTAAATCCTTGGGGCAACACTGTCCAGGTCAGTTGGCATTTTCTGTTAGTTTCTGGATTCTCCCATTCAAAAGCAAACAGTGACTGACTTTCAGGGGCCAGAGGTAGGCAGAAAAAAGCATCTTTTAAGTCCAGGACGGTAAACCATTCTAACTCTGTCCTTAATCGAGTTAAGAGAGTGTATGGGTTTGCTACTACCGGATGAATGTCCCTCGTAATTTTATTTATGGCCCTTAGATCCTGCACTAGCCGATACCCTCCTGTGGGTTTCTTCACGGGCAAAATTGGGGTGTTGTATGATGATTCACATTCTGTTAACAGCCCATATTTTATAAATTTTTCTATAATGGGCAAAATTCCTTCCCTATCTTTTCTCCTTAAAGGATATTGCTTTATCCTGATTGGTTGGGCTCCAGGTTTAAGATCTATTGTTATCGGTAAAGCATTTTTGGCCCTTCCAGGATGCTCAGTGTCCCAAACTCCAGGATATACCTGATCTTTTATACTTTCTATTATTTTGTTTTCATCTCGTTGAGGGCTCATTAGTGCAAGACTTAAAACCTCAATTAACTGTTCCTCCCTTACCCTAAATTCTACCTTCCCCTTATTAAATTTAATTTCAGCTCCCAATGCTTCTAACAAGTCCCTTCCTAGTAATGACTTTGGGGCATTTGGCATATATAAAAACTTATGTAAGCCCCAGATTTTACCATATTTATATTTAAGAGGTTTAAAAAAATATGCCTTCTCAGTTTGACCTGTAGCCCCTACCACAGAAACATGGCTCTCATCCAAAGGTAGCAAAGCTTCATTTAAGACTGAAAAGGTTGCTCCTGTATCAACCAGAAACTCCAATTTCTTTTCCTTTTCCCCTAGCCTTATTACAACCAGAGGGTCTGCCAGGGTAATTCCCTCCGGTCCCCCCTAATCAACCTCTTCCAGCTGTGCCTGTACCCTATTTTTCTTTTTCCTTTCTGGACATTCTCTTTTCCAATGTCCCTTCTTCCTACAGATTGCACATTGATCCTTTTCCAACCGTGCCCTGGTAGGCCCTTTAGTTTCCCTATTTTCCTGCAACGCTGCCACCAACATCCTTTTTTCTTTTCTTCTATTCTCTTCTTCCCTGTTAGAGAATACCCTCCATGCTACATCCAAAAGTGCCTCCAAATCCCTTCCCTGTGGAGCTGGCAATTTTTGCAACTTCTTTCTGATATCACCAGCAGATTGCCCAATAAATAATGATACCAGTTGTTGTGTACCTACTTCTGACCCAGGGTCAAGAGAGGTTTTTTTCCTCATGACCTCCCTCAGCTTATCTAAGAATTCTGAGGGTGATTCACCAGGCCCTTGTCTGACTGAGTATAATACAGACCAGTTAATTGTTTTCGGGATGGCTTTTTCCATTCCCCTGGCTATAAATTCCCTGTACTCTTCCAGTCTAGTTCTTTGCAGGGCATCATTTGTATTCCATCCCGGATTTTGGAGTGGAAATACATCCCCTATATTCGCTCCCCCTCCCCGAGTTTGTATTCTTTCTGTTGCTATTTCTAATCCGTGTCTTTCAATTAATTGTTTTTCTGTTTCAGTCATTTGTTCCAGTAATAACTGGATATCATCCCAGTCTGGGTTATGCTGCCTGATCATAAATCGAAAATGAGTAGCTGTCCCAGTAGGGTCATTACGATAATTTTTAGCCTTTTTCCTCCAGCTATCCAAATCCTGGCTTGTAAAAGGTACCTTAATCCAGACTGGGTCACCCTCTGGCCCTACTGCTTGTCGCAGAGGGGCCTGAATGGGTAGCTGGGAAGCCAGGGCAGTTACTTGTTGTCTTCGGGTCCTTCTTGCCACTGGGCTTCCCAGAGCCTGGGTTGTGGAGCTAACTCCAGTGTCACTATCGGAATCACTGCTGTTACCAGGACCCTCTGTGTTATCTCCTGGACCTGCTGTCACTACCCCTTGCAGTTTTCCTGGGGGGTGATAAAACTCAGGCAGGTCTTTCGGGTCCTCAAGTTTAAGGCATCTCTGCCCTATGCTACATGCAGAACAACACCTTTTCAAATGTGCCTGCCTCTTGTTCTTAGCCTTATTTTCCTTCTCAAGGGCCAAAACTAGTGGATCTGAGGGAGCTCTTATACCACAGTCCCTTTGAAGATCAGGATGTTCTCGGAGATAGAAAAACATGTCAGCATATATTGACTCTTCCCATTTTTGTTTTCCTCTTAAAAACAACATCAATTGCAATAAAGTGTTATACTCTAGGCTCCCATTTACAGGCCATTTTTCTCCATCATCTAACTTATATAATGGCCACCACCGGGTACAAAATTTAATTAGGGTCTGTTGTTTTGTCGACCCTCCTGGAGTGCCTCCAATTTCATCCCAGTGGGCAAGTATACAACCAAGTGGGGTATGTTTTGGGATCTCACTGCTTTGTCTGCCCCCCATTCTACACAATACAGCACAGTACTGGCTTTTTACAACACACAACAAATACAATTATGACAAAATGACCGGTCCCAAACATACAATTATTGGCCACACTTCCATTCGCTCATTCGCTTTGTCCCTCTCTGGCCGTCCTCCTCGCGGAGAAACGGAACCGCAGATTGGGACTCCCTCTCGCTTCGTAGATTTTCTACGTCTCAGTTACACACACTCAACCACACACTCAAATTATAAACAGTGTTCATAATACTTTAAGTCCTTTAGGAACCCCCCTGGTTCCAACTGGTACACTTAAAATATAAACGATATTTTAAGTCCCTTTAGGAACCCCCCTGGTTCCAACCTGTATACTTAAAATATAAACAATATTTTAAGTCCCTTTGGACCCCCCTGGTCCAACCTAAGAGCTCTTTTCCCTAGGGGTGGCAATAAATGCTCCTCTCCCGCGCAGGGCGTCCCTCTGCGACTTACGGATACGACCCCTCCTCTTTTAATAAAAGCATACCTTCTCTCCGTCAGCAGTCTTGTCTGTTCCTGCGGTGATCTGGTGAGTAGAGGAGCTCTACTCGAGAATCTCTCGGGGGCGCCCTGAGAGGTCCTGTTCCTCAACATGTCCCGCAGCCAAACAGAGTTGTCCTGCCGCGGTCGCCAAAATGATTTAGAGAAGGACATGAAACTCAGTAAGTTTCTTGTATTATGCTTTTATTACAGCGCTGGACACAGGTAGGATCTCTCCAAAAGACCTGTGTGTTGAAAGAGATTTCAGTACAAACTTATATAGTCCATGTTTCTTATCTTATTCGGAAATATATCAATGTTAAAATAACAGAGGGATGTTGAGGTTTACACAGGCAACCCTGTTCCCTCCTGTCTATACAAAAGGTTATCTATCTAAAGATGACAGGGGATGGCCATATTTCACAGAATGTCAAAGGTTATTTGAGGTTTACACAGGCAACCCTGTTTCCTCCTGTCTATACAAAGGTTATCTATCTAAAGATGACAGGGGATGGCCATATTTCACAGAATGTCAAAGGTTATCTATACAGGGGATGGAAGTCCTGGTTCCTGTTTGTTGGGCTTTTCCTTCTTTTCTTCAATCAGTACCTACATGATAGCAGTTCAGGTAGAGCAAGCTTTTCCCTATCTGAATCTCTTTGCTTGCTCCTCAGGTTGGTATTAGACTAACGCCAGACACACGTCCCCATGCATGAGGTCAAACTCCCAAACCCTTTAATGTTTTGGGGAAGTAGAAAGGGGTGAAAGGGGAAGGAAACAAAGTCAGTGCACAGCCCACAGCCTGACAGTCAGAAAACTCTGACTGCTGGCTAGACTATGAGTTCAAAATGAGTACAAAACTAAACACAAACCAACAATGTATTTGGAGAGGCTGCAGCTGTGTAAAGCCATATTTGAAATGAACAGGAAAGATCTAAGCCATGTTTAGAGGGTGGTTGTGAAGAAGGCATAGAGTTTGGTAGAACAGAAGGAAAAGTTGGAACACCAGGGATTAGCAACTGAATTATCTCAGTCCTTAATGGAGTGCAAGTGAGGCCAGGTAACACTTGTGAGGCCCTGAAACCATTCAGCTGAGCAGAGGGCAGGTTTGCAGTGATGTTTGTACTATCCATGACTTTCTCTCCAGGTGCTGAGTTATTTTTGTTAACACCAATGCTATTTGCTCCCAGAGGTTAGCCAGGAGTTTATTTACTGTGGTGGTGTTGAGAGGACTGCTGGGGGCTTTGCTCCACCTCAGTGCACTTCACTGCCACACACAACTGATCTCAGGTTTCCTGGCTTTATCACCTTGTACACTGGAGACTTTGACAAGAGGAGAAGAACTGAGTTTCTTTGGGCAGTCCATGGGGAGGCAAAAGCAGTGATGCTGGGGTTGGATCAGGCTGAGACCAGCTTGATCTCAGTCCCCCACATACCATCTTTTTGTTGTGGTGAGTTGATGGCAGAAGAGTATGGCTGGAAGGGGCAGTCAGGACATCCCCAGAAATTCAGAGAGTGAAAACCAGAATGGTAGGGCTTGAATTAGTTGTGTGTGGTGAGAAGCATAAAATCTCCACAAGAGACAGAGCTTGGGGAAGTTTTTCTCCACAGAAGTCCTGTCTGTGTGTGCAGCAACACCTTCCAGGTGACCAGCTGGCCCTGGGCTCACTGCCATGACTCACACATCGTTCTCATTGCATTGTTTCAATGCACCTTCACATCAGACAATCTGCTTCTCACCCTTGATGGCAAATGGGTGCAGAGGGTTTTATTTATTAGCTTATTATTAGCTTTATTTATTGGCTTTATTAACTTATGCCAGAGTGGGTTTGGTGCTGAAGGTAATCTGAAATAAAAATGTACTCTTTTTATATTATTTAAACTAAAGTCTTAACAATTCTTCTTTTTATAACAGTAGCTAGCTGCTTGCAATTGCATCAGCCTGATCTCCCCATGCTAAAAAGAAAAAAAATAAAGCAGAGGAGAAATCTTGAAACAGATTTAATGTGAAAAAAGTAACATGAACTAAAATACCCCAAACAGACAAACAAAACCACTACCACCAAAAAAAAACCCCAAACATTAAGAGTGTTCACATCCAAGTCCAAAAGTGCTTTTGCTGGGACAATAACAACTGAAAAATTAAAAAAGAAATGTACTTTGTATGATAATGTTCCTTGAGGCTTCCTTTCTTCTATCTGAACTCTTTATCTTTTAATGCTGTGTGGTTCTAACTTTTTCTGTATGATGTTTTTTCTTGCTTTTTATGGCTAAGGAGTAAAAATGAAGGGTTGGAAATGGGTCTTTTGCACAACAAAAGCACTTTCTATTGAAAGGCCTCCTGGTTGTTGTTTTCTTCCTTTGCTTTTTTCAAAACAAAGCCTAAAAAAGCATCTCATGATCAGTGCTTGCAGCCTGTGCAATATTTGGGTTCAGAGTCATACATAAAACATTGGCAGGTACATCATTGGAGAGCATTTCTTGCTGTCCTGATGTCTTCACTGCCTCTCCTCTGCTCAGCCAGCAGTCAGCAAGAGCCTGCTCTGTCCCCACACATCCTATGTGCTTTGAAGGGCAGAGGGAGTCCAGCCTCTGAGGTGTTAAGGTCTTGATGCTTTCAAGAGTGAGCCTTTGGATAAAACCTGCAGATTTCTAACAACACCTTCTTTTTTCTTTTTCCTTTTTTTCTCCCCCTCTTTTTTCCTGTCTTCCCTCCCCTCCTATTTTAGGCTTACTTTAACCTTATCCTGTCCCATGGACTTGAAGAATTTCCCTATGGATGTGCAGACATGTACAATGCAGCTAGAGAGCTGTGAGTGTCCAGCTGCTTTATCCATCAAAATCTTTACCATAGCACTGGGTGGTTAGGTAGTGCCTGCATTGCTGTGCCTGGGGGGTGAGACTCAGCATTCCTATTTGGTAAGGCAAACCCCTGTAGGAACAGTTCTTTGACTGCCCATCACTCTACTGTGTGGAGCCTGTCTGCTGTTCCTGCTCCTTTCCCTCCCTCCCTCTCTCTCTCCTGGGGTGCAATCACCCTGCCCACCAAAGCTGTGTCCCTGCCAGGGGTAGCCACAGTGATGCTGTGCATGAGAAACCATTAAATCTCAGGAGCAGTCAGTGCACAGCCAGGGTTTAGCTGTGAATGGTCAAGACAGGCTGTGGAGTTTTGGAAAGTGGAAGGAAGGTATCTGATGAAGCAGGGATCCCATCAAGGTACTTATGCTGCCAGCAAACAGGGCCAAGGCATGGCTCTGACCCCAGCACACACACACCCATACCACCTGGCTGCCAGCAACACACCATGGCACCGCTTGGACCTGTGCCAGGTGGCAACCAGGCAAAGCCAGGAGTGGCTCAGGGCACAGTGACCATCCCCTAGTCAGTAGGCACCAGAACATCTTGGGTTTATTTGGGTGGGGAGAAGGGGTTCAGCTGTGTGGAGGTGAGCTGTGGGCCCTGCCTTTGTGCCCAGAGAATGGCCACAGGGGATGCAATTTACCCACAAGGATGCAGCCATTGCAGTCTAAAGGACATTTCAGTGAGCTGAGGCCTTTCTTTCCCCTCCACAGCTCTCAGAGGTAGGTTCCCAGGCTGACCAAAGCTGCCATGTCTTTTTCCAGTGACAGCAAACATTCTGCAGCCTAGAAATCTTGTTTTGTTGGGGCATACCAACTCCAGTGTCAAGGAATGATGAAATAAAGGGAAATGCAGGGTGATGCATGGACACAAAGAAAAGTCATTTCAGTTGTAAACAGCATCTGTGAGGGGCCAGCAAAATCATTTTTCATTGGCAAAAGGGAAGAGTATTTCAGAGCATAATATGTCACTTGTTGCTCCTAAAAGAGTAATTGGTCAGCAACGGTTACAAACAGCATAGTGCTGATGCTGATCAGATAAAGCCATAGCTGAGGTAAGAACTATTGTAATCAATGTTTGCTTAACATAATGATGTTTGCTTTTGATCTTTCCCAGTCAGCTAACCAACTCTGTTTCCTGTGTTGCAGTTGGCTACACTATGAATGATTTGATATTTGAGTGGCTTAGTGATGGACCTGTGCAAGTTGCAGAGGGTTTGACCTTGCCACAGTTTATTCTGAAAGAAGATAAAGAACTTGGTTACTGCACCAAGCATTACAACACTGGTGAGCATGGCTCTACTTTTGTCTGTTAGCTGCTCAAATGGTACCTATTGACAGCTTAGAAAGGGAAAAGATGGGGAAAATGGAAATAAAATCCACTTTTTAAATGAGAATTTGATTCAGGCACACAGTTTTAAATCCAAAAATTCCTATGTGAAAGATTGCCCCCCCTAAATTTTCTTTAATTTCATTAAAGGCACTAAAGATATTATAATATCCTTAAAGTCATTAAGGAATTTAAAACTTAAAAAAAAAATCTAGTTGTTTAAATTCCCTTAAAATGAATTTTTTTAGCAAACATTTTTTTCTTAAATATTAATTTATCACTTTTAAATTACTGTTTGTTATTTGGTTTTTTTTCTTCTTGAACTTGAATTATTTCTCCAGCATATCCAGTTGCCAGAGGATAAATATCCATCTGTTACCAACTCTTCTGTGTGGTCTAATCTATGCACTGTAGCCTTTAAAAGGACACTGCTTTTATTGCTGATCTGAGTAATAGTCTGCAGGGATGAAATGTTGGGAGATGAAAGTTTTGTTTCATACTCTAATTTATCTTCTTCTGTTTGCTATTTTAGCGTTACAGATTGGAAAGAAGTCTGCTAAAATATTGATTCAGTTGCTGGGAGTTCACTTAATAGGGACAGCATTTAGAGAAGGGTTTGCTAGGTGCTTGCTGGGATTAGACATAATCCCTCTCCTCTAAAAGAGCTTTTCCATCATTGCAGCAGAAGAGCCAATCTGGTTGCACCAAATGCATTTGTTTCACTCTGAAACCACAGAACATGGGAGGGTCTGCCTCTGCCAAAAACAGTCACTTTTGTCTCTTATGGAAGGAAAATCAATTGGGTTTATTTTTTGTCAACCCATTTTGGGGCCCAGGAAGGAGAATCTTGTGACCTGTCGAGAAGGGGACTGCTGTGACTCCCCATCCTCTCTCACACCTGAAGGGGACAAGCCAAAGTGAATTCCAACAGGCAGGGTTTACCAGCTCATGTCTACCTGGTAGAGAGTTCAGCCTTTTCCCACCATGTGGCTGGGACTCTGAGTTCATGAGCTCATTTGCTTTTCTAATTATGTCAGACAACAAGAAAAGAGAGGAGGGAGAACAAAAAGGAGCACCCCTGCCCCCCTAATTTCTCCTGAAAGGATAAACAAGGAACAATGCAGCTTCGTGCACTTGGCCAAGCGACACAGAAGGAACCTTTGAAACCATTAGCAGGGCACTTCAGGAGCAAGTCTCCCTTGTGCTGGAATTAAAGTGCCTCCAGCAAGAGCCTTTGCAGTGCCTAAGCCACAGCAGCCTGGAGAGCAGCACAGGGTAGATTGATGGCTGATGAACTGCTGCTGTTCAAGACTCCTCATCCCCTGCTGTGTGATTAGCTCCACTGCCAGGCAATCCTAAACTTCCTGTGGAAGTTCAGCTCTCTGCTGCCCGAAAAACCACTCTCCTCCCATGAGAGCTTCTTGTGGCTTTTCTGGAGTGAGACTTCTGGCAACATTCAGAATAGGCCTGGAGAGGATTCTGCTGTAAGATGTAATCTACAGACACAGGCAAAGGACAGGACCAGAGTGAAAAAGGTTGTGATCTACCACAGGACTGTAAGAGGAGCAGTTTGTGATGTGCCCAAGTGCATTTGCTTAGTCTCATGTCATTAAAAGAGCAAAATGCGGTCCCCTTTTAATACTAAACATTAAATAAAGTAAAATCTCGTCAAGTTTTGAGAAAGGGAACATTACATTCTGTCTCTGGAGGTGAAAAAGCTATGCTAACTTTTGTTTTCTCAATGAATATGAAGAACTGGGCACAGCCTGCTTCAGTGGTCCTGTGTGTCCCCCCAGCTAGCATGCCCCAAGTGGCTGAGTGACATTGGTGTCCCAGTGGTGAGGAAGCAGGAAGCAGGCAGTGCCTCTAACTGATGTGCAGAACACAAGAGCAAACTGTGCAAAGAGCATTTATCAAAGTAATTTCGTGTTCTAGGGAAGTTTACATGCATTGAAGTCAAGTTTCATTTGGAGCGTCAGATGGGCTACTATTTAATCCAGATGTACATTCCTAGCCTGCTGATTGTCATTTTGTCCTGGGTTTCTTTCTGGATCAACATGGATGCTGCTCCAGCTAGAGTCGCTCTGGGCATCACCACAGTTCTGACAATGACCACACAAAGCTCGGGATCCAGAGCTTCCCTCCCAAAAGTAAGGAACTTGCTTGGTCCTATCCAATTGGTGTTACCATTGGTGCTTCTGGTGGAGGTTTCTGGAAGGTCTGGGAGATGTGCACCTGGGGGTGACAGGGCAGAAGGTGGTGACTGTGGCTGAGCTGCTGCAGTAGCCTGCGTTTGGAGGGAGGGAGGCGGGCTCCTGGTGGGCTGTGGGGTGGCTGGATGGGATGAACGTGACATGAGCTTCTACTGATGTTGACACTTACATTTCAGCACTCAGAAGCCAGATCTTACAAAGTGTTTGGGTGGTGTCTGGATTTCTGACAGCACTTTCATGAAAGCTGGACATTCCCTCTGACTGGAGGCTTTAGAAACTCTCTTAGATTTTCTGGATTGTTAGGCTCTCAAATACTTGATGCTTCTAGAGGTGACACTTAGTCTGTTGGACATATAAATAGGCATGAATATATATAGAATACACATATAGAACATGTCTACACCCAGAAGATTTCTCTGTAGAATCTTTTCAGGGAGGAGCTGCTGATACCTTTGTGTCAGGGCAGAGTCTGTCCATATTCTCATCCAGGTGTTGCCTGCAGACCTTTGTTCTGTCTAAATCTGTAGAAATATTCCTCCACAAAAAATGTTGTGTTCTTTTAAATCTGGGCCAGATGGGTTTGCAGGTCACAGACTGAGTGCTTTATGTAGTCAGGCTTAGAGTTCTCCTGGCCATGGGCACAGCCTGAGTGCTTTTACTGGTAGCGTTTCCAGCAGAATTCTGTGTACAATTTTGTGGAAGAGAGCTGAGAGATCAGTTTACAATAGCTTAAGGAATCATGAGATGCACTCCCAGAAGAGTTCTTTCTCCAGCAGTCCAGCATCACAGGGCTTAGCAGCACAGCAGCCAGGAAAAGCACAACTTTCAAGTGTCTGTACAGCTCCTGATCTGTTCCACGAGTGTGGTGGTGTACTCTGTTCTGCTTTGCTCTCAGTAACACATTGAGTCTCCTTCCAAAGGCTGTGATTTGTTCAAGTGCAGCGTATGTGTGGTGCCTTCAGAGGATGCACAGACTGCTACTCTTCTGTTGGTGATGAGAAAGTGGCTCTGCAAAGCCTGGTGACTAGGACGCTTGGTTCAGCTTCACTGGTTCACTTGGGGATGTGTGTAACTTGCCATGCAGTCTGAAAGCCTTCCATAGCCTAGCTCAGAATTTCAAATGGATAATGTAATCAGCATTTGTTTGGAAAACTCAGTCAATATTACCAAGTGAAAACTCTGAAAAGGGAGTCAACAAAGAGAGAATCCTGGCAAGGAGCATGCAAGCTCTGTAGGCAGCAAGTGCTGTGCCTAGATGGCACAACCTGACTCCCTGTGGTGTAGTCCAAGCCTCTTACAAATCAGCTGGCTGGGGAATTAGTGATGGTGCAGGCACTGCAGTGGAGCCTTCCACCCATATTTACAGCTGGACAACTGCACCCTGCCAGGAAGCTCTGTAAGTGTGCCCCTGATGCTAACCCTGGAGAAGGACTTTGTGTCATAGCCTTTGATCCAGTGGAAATGTTTCTCCCTTTTAACTCTGTCTTCTTTGAGTAGAAAACCATTTGCTGGGTAATTGCCTGGGTTTCTGCTGAGTGGAAGAAATGGGAGGGTCCAGATTAGGTAGGCTGTGGCTATTTGATTATCAGAGGTTCTTCTTTAGACTCAGCATTTATCTCAGCCACCAACAGGGAGCAGTGATGTTTGGGCCCTACTCCCTCTTCTCCTTTCTACTGTGTTCTTTTGCCAGAAGATTGGCAGTGGGGAGCAAGTGCTGCACCAGAAAGCCCAGCACACTGAGTTCAGTCAGGCTTTCCCTGGGTGTTGCAATCTCACTGTGTCCCTCTGCTCAGCTGTACCTTGCAGCCTTGGTCTCTGTCTGAGTGAGCTAATCCTTCTGGGGGCTGTTACAGTTCATTTACAGATGGGTTCTGTGTAATGGTTGATACCTGCCAGCTGAGTCCTGCCTCACATCACAGTATCACAGAATCACAGTACAGCAGAGGCTGGAAGGGACCTCCAGGGATCATCCAGTCCAACCCTCCTGCCAGAGCAGGGGCACTCAGGGTAGTCTGCACAGGAGTGCATCCAGGTGGGTTTGGAATGCCTCCAGAGAAAGAGGTCAGCAGCCAGTGCTTCAGGGGTCAGCAGCCAGTGCTTCAGGGGTCAGCAGCCAGTGCTTTAGGGATCGGCAGGCAGTGCTTTAGGGATCAGCAGGCAATGCCTTAGGGGTCAGCAGGCAGTGCTCTAGGGGTCAGCAGGCAATGTCTTAGGGGTCAGCAGACAGTGCTCTAGAGGTCAGCAGGCAGTGCTTTAGGGGTCAGCAGGCAGTGCTCTAGGGATCAGAGTGCTCTAGAGGTCAGCAGACAGTGCTCTAGGGGTCAGCAGGCAGTGCTCTAGGGATCAGAGTGCTCTAGAGGTCAGCAGGCAGTGCTCTAGGGGGTCAGCAGGCAGTGCTCTAGAGATCAGCAGACAGTGCTTTAGGGGTCAGCAGGCAGTGCTCTAGGGGTCAGCAGGCAGTGCTCTAGGGGTCAGCAGGCAGTGCTCTAGGGGGTCAGCAGGCAATGCCTTAGGGGTCAGCAGGCAGTGCTCTAGGGGTCAGCAGGCGGTGCTTTAGGGGTCAGCAGGCAGTGCTCTAGGGGTCAGCAGGCAGTGCTCTAGGGATCAGCATGCAGTGCCTTAGGGGTCAGCAGGCAGTGCTCTAGGGGTCAGCAGGCAGTGCTCTAGGGGGCCAGCAGGCAATGCCTTAGGGGTCAGCAGGCAATGCCTTAGGGGTCAGCAGGCAGTGCTCTAGGGGTCAGCAGGCAGTGCTTTAGGGGTCAGCAGGCAGTGCTCTAGGGGTCAGCAGGCAGTGCTCTAGGGATCAGCAGGCAGTGCCTTAGGGGTCAGCAGGCAGTGCCTTAGGGGTCAGCAGGCAGTGCTCTAGAGGTCAGCAGGCAGTTAATTTTTCTTTAGGATATTGAATGGCTGCTCTCTTGTCATCCTATTTCATTTTAAACAGCTTGCCTGTTGTTGAATCAACAGAATCAAAAGTTTTACAGCACTTTGCCAAGAGCCATCTGTAAGAAAGGGCTCTCTGCTGTGCCAGTAGTTGGCTGCTTTTCAGATTGCTTTCCTGGTAAAACACTGACGTAAGCTAAACCTTAGCAACAGCAGCCCAAGAAAAGGAATTACCTCTAATGCCATAAAGAAAAGCATTTGGGGAGACTTTAAATCAAGTAAACAATTCTTTCCCAGCTGTGTAGCATTCATACTGTGTGACTTTAATGCACAGTGCTTCATGAATGCCTCTTCCTGCCCCAGGGAGCACTCTGCAGGAAAAAGTCTCATTGACAGCTCTCTGAAACCCCTGGGAGTCCTTCTGCTTTGGATCCCAAATGCCTTACTAAATACAAGGCAAGCATCATACTCTAACAGGTACAGGGCCTGGCAAACCCAAAGTGAGTCAAGTCTCTACCCCCTTTGGCAGTCAGTGACTTCTTTTCTGTCATCCACTCTCCCTGGCATGTTTGGAGACTTCTCAAGAGCCTTGGGCTTCTGGCAGACCAGTCTGAGAAAGTAACCTCTCATTTTCTGAATGCCAGAAGTTATCAAGCAAAGAAGCTCCAAGAATATAACACATAAAAAAAAAATTAAGGTTGAAACGATGCCATAGTAATTTTTTTTTAAGAAGAAATAAGGAGAAATAAGAATAAAGCAAAAGGCCTCAATGCTATTCCCTGGGCTGGTCTGCTCTGTGTGTTTTCATAGGAAACAGAGCAACTGAGGTGATGGTAGCTCATCTTTCATGTAACAAAGCCCTGAAATGATCCATTTTGGTGCACCACTGTGGTAAAAAGGCAATCATGGAGTGACTTAGACTGGAAGCAGGTTTGGGGCAAATTACTTTTACTGTGGGCTCAGGATCTGCAGAGGAAATGCAGGAGTAGCTCAGCAGTTGTGAGATCTCTTAACTGGCACTGGGCTTGTATGGGTGTCTGAGCTCTCCACAGACTCCTGAAATAATTAACCCTGAAATAATTGCTGTTATTAGATGTGTACAAATTCCTGCTGGAGGCCTGAAGGTCCTCAAGCCTCATCTTGATACTTACTCTGCCTGCTCTCTGTCACACCACTGCATTTGACAGGAGAACTGCAAATAAGTCTCCATTTCTAGAGAATCTGCTCAGAACCCTTGAGCAGCTTTAAAAAGAAATAGCAGAGTGGGTGTCAGTTGTCTTGGCCCTGGTACAAGGGGGGATGCTGTGCAAGCTCTTGGGAGGCCAGGCTGTGCTGGCAGGTAGTCCTGAGGATCTGCTCTCCTGTCCTGTGCCTGCACTGAAATGTTTTTGCTCTCCTTTGTTTTGTTCATTTCCAATCATAGAACCATAGAATTTTCAGGGTTGGAAGGGACCTCAAGGCTCAGCCAGTCCCAACCCCCCTGCCATTGGCAGGGACACCTCACACCAGAGCAGGTTGCTCACAGCCACATCCAGCCTGGCTGCAAAAACCTCCAGGGATGAGGCTTCCATCACCTCCCTGGGCAACCTGTGCCAGTCTCTCACCACCCTCATGGGGAAGAATTTCTTCCTAACATCCAATCTGAATCTCCCCACTTCTAGGTATGCTCCATCCCCTCCAGTCCTATCACTCCCTGACACCCTCAAAAGCCCCTCCCCATCTTTCTTGGAGCTCCCCCTTCAGATCCTGGAAGGCCACCAGAAGGTCTCCTGGGAGCCTTCTCCTCTCCACACTGCACAACCCCAACTCTCTCAGCAGGTCCTCAGAGCAGAGCAGCTCCAGCCCTCTGCTCATCCTCGTGGCCCTCCTCTGGACCCCTTCCGGCACCTCCAGATCCTTCCTGGAACAGAGGCTCCAGAACTGTTCACAGAGCTCCAGGTGTGGTCTCAGCAGAGTGGAGCAGAGGGGGAGAATCTCCTCCCTGGCCCTGCTGGCCACACTTCTCTTGCTGCAGCCCAGGCTCTGCTTGGCTCTCTGGGCTGCAAGTGCTCACTGCTGGCTCCTGTTCAGCTTCTCCTCCACCAGCACCCCCGAGGCCTTTTCTTCAGGGTTGCTCTGACAGAACTTTCCTCTCCTTCACCAATATATTTTTTGCATATAACATACAAGATATATTCACTTTCACTTTTCTTAAAAGCTTGTGAAGCCCATATTAGCTCTTCTTTTTCTCTGAGCTTGGCAAATCTGGGCACTACTAAACCCTGTATTCAGACAATACTTTCAATATCCATTGTTGTATTTCATACAGGATTGGAATCTGGGTGCAGAGATCTGTCCTGCACTGTAGAACAGAGGAAATTACATAGATTGAATGAAACTATTTTCAGCAACAAAAAAGCCCCAAAAAACACAAAAGCAACATCCAGAATAAACCAAGCTCATAAGTGAGCTTATGTTTGCTTGCTATGACTTCCTGAGACAATTACAAATTGATTGTAACTCAGCACGGAGTTCTGTGTGTAAAATAAGCAGTGCTACAAAATGCTGTCAAACAGCTGCCTGTCAAGTTGTTTACAAACATCTGCTCAGCACTTGCAGCTCAAACCAGATGTTTCTGATGCTGCCCTACAGCTTTTTCAGAATCCATTCCTTTATTCTCACTTCTTCCCCCTTCTGACTTCTCCACAGTGGTTTAGAGACAAGATACAAAAGTGTCTGTGCTTGAGGTGCAAGGCAGTGACCTGCAGGATAGGATGAGATCAGATGTAGCAAAGATAACTTCCTAGCCACTTCCAGGGGCACTGTGGCCATGTTAATACCAGCTTGAAAATATATGCATGGCTCTGATGAAAAGAGTGATGAAAAGAGCCCAGAAACCTACCTGCTGCTTCCACCTGCATATTCCACCTGCTGCTTCCACCTGCTCTGTGAAAGGTCCTTTCCCTAGTGCAGAGCTGGCACCCTTGGGCTCCAGGCATGGTTCCTGTGACAGGAGCAAGAGGGGGAAGTGTGTAGGAATTAAATAGAGCTCCTAATTCTGTCACTAGAAGCTTGTTCTGTTTAGCTTGGCTGGAGGCAAGAGGTGTCCCAGCCAGTCTCTAGGTCTCACAGGGGTTGTGTATGGATTGCAGAGAATTTTTAGCTGCCCTTCATTCTGTGCCAAGCTGGATGACAGGACACTGACTGGTTTGTTGCCTGACAGAGACTAATGCTGGTACAGAGAGGTGCATTAGGATCTAGAGCAGCAGAGAAAAAGGGCTGAGTGGCTCAGTCACCTCCCCACTGCACTGAGCAAAACTTGGGAGCCTGCTTTGCTGTGCAGTGCAGACAGTGGTGTTTGCTGTAGCACAGGCAGAGGAGCTGCTGCCGTGCGTGACAGCTAAAAATACACAATCAAATGTGTCTGAATACCTCTGGGACCTGGGTTGGGTACTCCTGGCACTTCCTCAGCAGGGTTTGTAATGCAGTCATCTGGGAGGGCTGCCTATTTCGAGCATCAGAGAGGAGCTGAGGTTCCTGTGCACACCAGGCTGCTGGCTGTTTCATAACCCTGGCAGGGCTCTGGGGCTCTCTGGCCTGGCTGTCGCACCCTCCTGGACCTTCTGTTGCCTTTTAGCAGCTCTCCCAGGAGTGCGCTGTGCTGCTCTTTCACACAGATAAGCACTGCAAAGCCACTCTGCAGCAGTGCTGCAGGCTCTTGTGGCTCATTCAGCTCAAATACTTGCAAGCCCTGCTTCTATCAGATCATCCAGGGGTATGACTTATTAATCTCCTCAGTTAAAATTTCATTTGCAATAATGTTGATGGCCCCCCTGGAGCTGGGAAAAACTCTTCCATTTGCAGGGTGCCTTCAGGCTACCTCCTTCAGCCTGGCCTTCTGTGCATGCTGCGCATGGCTGCCATGGACATCTCACGCCCCAAAGCTGTCTTTGAGTCAGTGCCACCATTGAATTCTGTTGCTTCAGTGAAAGCCTTTTTGTTTTCTGTGGGGAAACCCCAATACTGATATCAGTGGGAAAACCCAATACTGATACCTAGAAGTATTAACTCCTTCTGCTCCTCTCCCTTTCCCCTTCCCCCCCACCCAAGGAAAAGAGAGAGAGGCAGTTTACTTTTTTTTTTTCATGGATGCATCAAACAAACTTCTGCAGGAGGAGGAGTTAATGGCTCAGAGCCTGCTTTTCACATACAGTATCTGTGCTATGACTTTAATTTGCCAGTAGCAGGGCACACTGCTCCTTGGTGTAGTAAAAGCTTTGGCAGTGAAACAATTCTAAACCAGACAGTGGCAAGCAAACCTTGTCAATTGCTTTTAAGGCATGGAACTACATCACAGGCTACCAAATGCATCATTATTCACAGATCCTGGCAGTAAAGCTGCAAATCCTGATGAAGCAATCTTTCTTTTTTTTCTTCCTCATTTCTTCTTTCTAGAAGGTTAGAGTCAGTTGAGATATCTCATCTCAAACAGAGGGGAGAATGATAAAGAGCTTTGATCCTCAGTGGCTTGTATCTGGTGTGAGGCAGCCCTGCCTGTGAGAGACAGACACAGTGTGCTGCCTGTCCTTGTGCTACCAAAGGTTAAGCCTCTGGGGAATGGAGCTGGAACCCTCAGAACATCTGGAGACAAACACAAGTGACTAAATCCCAGCAGGGAAGGTGGTGCTAGTGAGGAAGAACACATAGTGTTCCTCAGGGCAGGTACTCACAGGGAAGGTAGAGGGTTGTGTGATAAGTAATCACCAGTGGTGATACTATCAAAGAGCTAACACACCTCCAGCTGTCTCATACAGGGAAAATGACTTCTGCTGCCAGGTGATCTCCTGGGACACTAAAACTTCAAGCACGCCCTCAGTAGAAATGGTGGTACTTGGCATCTGTGTCTCTGCAGGAGGTTGTTTTCCTGATGTGTGTAAAGGCTCTGGAAACACTTGGTTGGTTTGGGTAAAGTGTGCTGAAGACTGCTGCTTGTAAAGGTCATCTGTGGCTCATCCCTTTGTAGGCCAGGATCAGCTTAGAAGCAGCTTTCAACTTCCCAAGGAACCTTGTAGATGTTCACAGACGGCAGTGAGGCTGCCACCTTCCAGCACTGCACCACTCCATGCTTGAGCAAGCTCTGCTTAACAAAACCTGACTTCAACACAGTTTGAATTGGCATGTAAATGACAAAGAAAAAAGGAAAAGTTCAGAAAGTGCAGCAGCCCAAACATCAGCATTACAAAACCCCTCAGAGCCAGGCAGTGTTCTGCTGCTTGCTCTTAGTAAAAGAAACTGCTCACTTGCTGCTCTAGGGAAGTTGTAGCTGCCTGACAGGATCTATTTTGTGGGTTTGTTGTCTGCATTTCTTTGTCTTCTGAACCTTCTAGGAGACATAGAAACCACCTGGGATGAAAACAAGATCCTGTCCTTGGGAAGGATGTGGATTCAAGTGTTCAGGGGCTTTACTGCTGCTGTTACCTGTTACCAGGGCTCCCCAAAGCCAAGGGGGACAGGGCTGTCCCACTGCAAGAACAGCTGAAATACCTCAGTTGTGCTGAAGGTGAAAAAAAACCAGTCTGGGAGGCACTGTGGTCTTTGCTAATGTCATGTGAGAGGAAAGAGTAAGACATAATGATTCACTTACCTGGTTAGTTATCCTCTCTGCAAGGGGTGCATTTGTCACTCTAGCCTGGTGTGGTGCTGAGTGTAACTGGGTGGTGCTGGCTGTCCAGGAAACAAGAAATGAGAATTGTGTGAGCTGCTGGTGCTAGAAGTGCACTGTGCCAGCCACACTGTGCTCAGAGGGCACCTCCTTGCCCTCTGCTCTGCCTGGGCCAGGAGGCAGACAGGTGCTTTGCAGCAAATCAAGAGAGTGTACAGCACATCCTTACAGGCAAGGCTTGCACCAGGGGGAATTATTTAAAGGTAAAGTTCCCTCAGTGAGTGCAGCTGTAAGAGTTGATTAGGCTTCTTACATTAATGAGGTTTTCACAGAAGCTTTTCCTCAATTGAAGGCATATCTAATTAAAAGGCTGTGGATTACCTGAGTGTAGGAGCTGCACTTGATGGAAAGCTGCTCTGGCCAGTTCCATCCATGATTTCTGACGTTAGGCTCACTCAGATTCATAGATTCACAGAATGGTTTGAATTGGAAGGGACCTCAAAGCTCATCCAATGTCAACCCCCTGCCATGGGCAGGGACACCTCCCACCAGCCCAGGCTGCTCAAGGTCTCATCCAGCCTGGCCTTGAACACCTCCAGGGAGGAGGCATCCACAGCCTCCCTGGGCAACCTGTGGCAGAGTCTCACCAGCCTCACTGTACAGAATTTCTTCCTAATCAACCTAAAAGTATCAGCAAAGTTTGTAATGGAAATAGAAATGATGGAAATGGTTCAAGCAACAGGACTTTAAAAAACCTGAATTTGTGATTTTTGAGGGGTTTTTTTGTTTTACATTTTCTATTTTATTCTAATTTAGAAGACAGTTCCGAAATGTCAAAAAATCTCTGCAGCAGGGAAAAACCTACATCCCACCCAGATCTAACATTTACTGAGCTCCTGGAAGGCACTGCTCAGCTTTAAATAATATTAAGAGTTCAGAGGAAAATGGCACTAACTAAACCCACACTGCAGCCACAAGAGCAAGCTCAGGCACTGAAACACTCTGAGGGGAAGACGGTAGAATCCAACTGCCCCACAGGGAACTCCAGAGATGCTCACTGGAGACAGCAAATGAAGCTTCAAGCCATCAGAGCACAGTTTCCTTAGCTGTTTCTATGCTCCTGTGGCTCAGTGACTCCTAGAAACCACAGGTCTGCTCTCTCCAGATGCAGGAGGGACAGTGTGGCCTCCCAGGTTAGTGTGCAGACTTTCTTTGAAAATGAATGTTTGAAGTTTATTTCAACAGCTACCCACACAGACCCTACAGGAAGATGGTTTGGAGAGCCTGGGGATTCCAGAGAAGCCAAAGCTTTACCCTCCAGCTGGTGCTCCTCCCTGTGCACCACTCACCCAGCCTGCTGATGCCTTCCACACTCTGGTGCTGCTCTCATTCAAGAAATCCTGTGAGGAAACTGAGCAACCTTCCAATTTCTTAAACTGAGCAGATTGAGCTCCTTTTGTCTCTCTCATATGTTTTGTGCAGCCTTCAATCATCTTCCTCACTGTGCCAATACAATGTTTTTAAATGTAGCAGGCACAGCTATGCTGCTCTGGAAATTCTTAATATAGCTTTCTTCTTCCTCCTCGTCCTCTTCCTCCTCTGCTCTGTTTATAGACTCAGCAGTCACAGTCACCTTTTCCCCACAGCTCTGGGCAGCTGCTGCTCTATCCCCAGTCCCTTTCAGCACCACCCATGGCACCCTGCACAGCCTCCCTGCCTCGGATGTGGTGCCCAGCTGCGTGGGCTGGCACCAGGCTGGTTTCACAGCCCCTTGCTTTGGCAGCGCCCAGAGACCCTCATCCTGCTGCTCTCTCCTGGGCTGTGATTCTACTACTCCTCTGGGGCTGAATTCTGCTGCTCTTTGTTTATCCTGATATTTCTCTACCTTTTCCCAGGACTTTTTGTTCCTCTTGCTTGGTGCTAACTTTTCTGTGGTTTTGCCTGGTTTTGAAGTATTTCCTTCTGAGCTTTCTTTCAATAGTGATGTCTACTTCTACTACTCCTGTAATGCCAGAAAAGGTATTTAAAAGGCATTTGAAAGCTATTTAAAGGGCATTCAAAAGGTATTTAAAGGTAGATCGTGTGAACTTCTTTTAAGTGCTAGCAAGGGAAGCCAGGGTGGTCAGCTGGCAGTCAGGTATCTGAAGTGGTGTGACATAAATCCAGTTCCAAACACACAACCTGACAAACAATAACCTCTGCAGCCTGACACAGGACTATCCAAACCAGTAAGCTCCATTCTATTGTTCCAGACAAGTGGCTATATAAGAATCTTCTTACCTACAGCTACTCTTTGTGTGTGATTAAGGTCAAACCTGTTGTGTTTAGGAAAAGAGATTAATTTTTTCATTCACATCCCTTTCCTCATGCAGGATTAGAGAGAATGAATTGTGGATGAGGTGGCATCCAAAGCCTTGTTTCATTGCAGTCTTGTGTTAAGCTTTAAGACAAATAGGTTACAGGAGGTGATCTCAGGCTTCTACAGAGCCAGCAGTGCTGCCCACAGGGCATAATTCAGTCGCCGGTGCCAGTTTGACAGGCAAAGGACTGCACACTCACAGGGACTCAGTTTGACTCTTGGAGCTGTAAATTAGAAAATTGAATACATACAAAGTGGAAATAACTGAAGCAGTAGATGTGTAATTCACATGGATTAAAACAATCAGTTCTCAGCATGAACTGGCACAGTTGTGTGTATTCTAGGAGCAGATCAGAGAGCAGGGCTGATGTTAGTCATTTGTTCAGTGCAAGACTGAGTTGTCATCAGCTGGTTGCATCCAAAATTATTGCAGCACTGCAGGACTGAGTTGTCATCAGCTAGTGGCATCCAAAATGATTGCAGCACTGCAAGACTGGATTGTCTTCAGCTAAGTGCATCCAAAATGATTGCAGCACTACAAGACTGGATTGTCTTCAGCTAAGTGCATGCAAAATGATTGCAGCACTACAAGACTGGATTGTCTTCAGCTAATTTCATCCTACCTTGCACGCTGCCTGGGGCCAATATTGCTTTGTCACATTGTTTTGGGTCACATACCAGAGGTATTTTCCCATTTGTGCACAGAGCACTAGTCTGATGTTCCTTTCTTTGAGGGAGCTCTGGATTGCATTTATTCACATAGTGGATTTTCAGGCAGCTGTGGCTGCTGCTGTGCTTCTGCATATCTGAAGGAGGGAGAGGCAAATGCAAGGCACATGTTAGTCTGGCTCAGGAGGTGTCCCTCCCTCTGTGCTTGAGTCTGGTACATAAACTCAGAGCTTCTTACTCACTAGACTCATGTTCTACTGCCTTTTTTTGGTGTAAATATGTTTCAAGTTCAGTGAGTGACCAAGGCTACGAGTGTGTCTCAGAGTCTAATACAAAGTGTTTAACTGAGCCCTTTTCTTTACTGTGCCCATCAGACTGCCTGGGGAGAGCCTAAAATCTTACAGAAAATTAAAAGCTGAGCTTTCCTGGATAAACTCTGCAGCATTCTCAGCTCCGTGGCGCTCTCGTGTGCATGGAGCAAGACCACACCATACAACTGAAATTTGCTTTTCAGAGAGGAGGCTGAGTCTCCAGTTCCTTTAAACTGGCACAAAGCCTCTGGCTGATTTGCCAGCTGAAGACCTCTTTTGAGTACATTTATTTTTTAATGGAAGAATTTAATTTTTTTCAGTGTCTTCTTTTAGTGGAAGCACCAGATCAACTTAGCTCTTACTGTTTTTTCTAACAGCCTGTTTGTGACCCACTTTTGCTCTCACTTCATCTTTTTAAGGGAAGGGAATCTCCAATTACTGAAACAATTTATCATCAATACTGTTAGGACCTGATGGCCTTGGCTTGCCCTGGTATGAGGAGCCTGAACTTCACTGGGGAGGTAATTGACCAGCTCTGGTTGCAGCTTAGACCCACACTAGGCTCTGCATCACAGAAGGTTACTTGTGAGCTTTAAACCCCCTCAAGTACGGTAACAGTCTCCAGCTGACACAGAGGTGAGCCAGCTCTGTCCTCTGCTCTGGGTAGCCTGCTGCTGCAGGAGCATCTCAGGGCAAAACCAAGCAAGCAACCGAGCATGTGGCATCATGAGGTCACAGACACTCTGTCCTCCATGGGGCAGCTGGTGGCACCCTGGGTTCTGCAGCCCCTGCTTGGTAAAACCATCAGCAGCCTCCTGCCTGCTGGGTTTGGGGAGTCCTTGACACATCTGGTGGCATCCTCTGGGTCTATTGAGGCAGAAGAGTTCTGAAGTACTCCTTGCTGTCTCCAGTGTGCTAGAACTCAATCCTGCCTGAAAGGACCCAAACTGGGATGAGATCCCTGCAGCTACTTCAGAGCCAGCCGGCCGGGGCCTGGCTGGAGCAGTTTGCTGGTAGCTCAGTGGCACAGCTGCCTGGAGGCATCGATTCATTTCCCTCTGTGTACTCTGTGGCTGGTGATCTCCATGTCTGTATATTCACAGCCATGCTTTAATTAATCCTCTTACAGATACAGTAATGCCAGCTAGGGTGGCATTTAGAGAGCAAATATTTTTAGCCTGCATGAGGCATCAGTCCTGCCCACTTGCATAAAATGCTTTAGGAGGCTACTGCAGGTAGCTGGGATGAGGAAAAAACAAAACCCAAAACAGGCTGAGATGATAGTAATTAAAACTTGCTGAGCAGAGGACAGCCTGTTTGAGAGGACAAGAACAACCGGTGATCTTGCCTATCAGAGAAAAAGAACAAGTGCCCTCCCTGCCCTCGGGGCAGAGGTCTTACCGGCTTTGATTGTGACTTTCATGAAGTTGTGCAAACAAACCACAGGAGCTGCTGAGTTCCCTTGGCTGAGGCTGGTGGGAGCCCATCACAAGCCCTGAGGAAGAAAGCACTGGGGGTAGGATGTTACATAAGGATTATGAACAGCATCACTCACCTCTGCTAAGCAGAGTTGTGCCTCCTCAGAACTATTTGAGCAATAGCAGACACAATTTCTTTTATAAATGTGCAGCCCTATTAAAAAGCAGAAAGAAGTGGGGAAGTGAGCTGCCCTTTGCCCCCTCCCAGAGCAATGGCAAACCCAGTGTCTGCTGCTGGTTTGCCCCTGTGCTAGGGAGCTGGGTGAGGACACCTGAGCACTCCTGACTGCAAGGCATGCTTTCAGGAATATTTCACGGCTTTTCTCTCACACTCATTTATAACCAAAGGAAATTCTCACTCTGAAATTCCTATTTTGCTTCCTACAATTCAGCCAGCTCCCACTCCCTGGGGCAGCAACCTCCATTGCTGCACGTGGAGCCCAGGGGAAGCACTTGCTGGGGTGGAAGCTGGGAGTGAGAGCCCTGCACATGGCCAGGGCAGCACCCAGTTGTGAGGGTTACTGTGCCCAGACTGCTGGAGGAAGAATGTTTGGAAACTCACCTGACTGCCATGGTGTAACCCTTTGTGCTGTGCAGGACTGCTTCTGAAGCCTTGTATGACAATTCCCTTACTCAGGGCAGACACACCTCTCAGTGACAATGTGATTCCCCCAACATGTTCTGTCCTTGGGGTAGAAGTCAGGCAAATACCAGGGTGGAACTGGGGCTTTTGTAAGCAAAGGGTATCAGTAAGGAAATCTAACTCACCTCACTGGAGTGAGCTGGCAGCTGTTCATGTCTTGGAATATACTATTTACTTTTTTGTTACTATTAAATGGAGTAAAATGATCTTTATTCATGGCAGATCAGCAGAAAGTCAGTTCTGACCAAAATCAGTGTGCTTTGAGCCACCAAGCTCAGCACTTTGAAGGACAAAAACAAATTTTCTGATGTGAGGGCAGAGAAGCAGAGGCAGAGAGAATTTTTTCCTTTAGAGGTGGTTATACACTTGCAGTTGGAAGCAAAAGGCAGCTTTTCCTGACTCACATCATGAACAGACACCAGTCTGGCACGCACACAGCTGCCCTCTTCCGCTTGTCCTTGCCAGGCCATCCACTGTGTCCAGCCATAACACTTTTCTCCTATCCATCCTAACCCCAGCTGAGAATCAGGGGAAGAGGAAGAGTCAGATAGAAGCCTGCAGCCTAAGGTGAGGCTGCCTTCCAGCTCCCTCTTGACACTTTGCAATTTCACCTGAGAATCTTCTCTGGGGCACCTTGCCCCTGTGCCTTACCACCCTGTGGTCATCCCTTTACAGCAGTCTCTCTCCACAGCCAGGGAAGGGAGGGTGCAGGATTATTGCCTCTCTTGCATTCAGAGGGTGGGACTGTGAAAACCAAGGCTGAGAAAAGACACAGGCCCCTGTACTTCATCTTTCCATCTGCTCCTTGCACGTCCTCAGGGCCACCTCCCTGCCTTCACCTTGATGAGCTCAGATCAGCTGAGAGCTGAGATCGTGAGACAGCCTCTGAGACAGGGACCAGAGCCCTTCTAGGTCATATCTGCAGGATGCCAGGGGTGAGAGCAGAGAACCTCCTCAAGGAAAGAGAGAAGTGCTGCACAAGCTCCTTTATTGTGCTGCTAGTGGTTCATGAGGCTGTGTTGCCTCCTGCCAGCATTATGCTCATAAAGGGTCTCTTGGTCCCAAACAAATCTACTCTTCTCAGGAGCATCATCTCCTCCAAGAGAGAGCTTAGCTCCCCAAACCCAGTTCTTTACAGTCTGTAGCCCATCATGGCTGCAGCAACAACTCTGCTATTTATGTGCACCCTCCTGAATTGCACTAGACTTCAAAGGCCAGATGTTAAAAGCAACACTAGGAAACACAGTGTTTGGCTATGTCCTTACTCAGTGCTGACTGGAATCATGCTGGAATGTTCCTGGAATAATATCCTGGAGTGGCTCTGACCAAAGCTTTGCCATCATTATCTTCTGCAGGTTTTGTGTAGAAAAAAAGGGGGTGGTGGGGGTGGGGAGTAGAAATGCAAGGAAGGCAACCCTTCTGCAGGCACATGGCCAGGCCAGGCACTTGCCCTCAGAAAGAGAAAATCCATATTTTGAACAGCCTCTGTTGTGTTGAATATCAGTTGGGTATTACAAGAAAAAAAGAAAAAAAAAAACACTTTGAAAGTGTCAGGGACTCACTAATGGAAACTAAACCAACGTCCATCTCTAATTACAACTGAGCTGAAACATCAAACAGCTGCTTCAGCTTATCATAGATGGAGAAGCCTGATGAGAATGGCAAATGAGTTCTGTAATTTGCAGGAGCTGGGTGGGGAGAGCCTCTCATGCCCCTTGCAGGAATTCCTGGTCACTCTCTGTTTCACCTTGGAAAGCTTTTGTGCTGCTCTCCTTGGATCTGGAACTGAGCCCATGCTCAGCAGGGAACAGGTGGGCAGGCTGCAAAGACTGGGGAAGGGGCCTGGCTGTGAGGAGCAGAGGAACAGGCAGCAGAGGGTGGTAATTACATGGGCAGGGATCAGATGGGGGAGGCAAGATGGGCCCCAGATTGAATCAATTTGCTCCCCATTGTGGGAATTAATTAGTTGATGGGGAGAGGAGAAAGGCTCAGAGTTGCTTCAGCAGAGGGCAGAGAGAGAGGAGCTTCCTAAGGGAGGGTTCTGAAGCCAGCAGCCCGTGAGCTGGGCAGGGAGCAGTGCTTACAGAGCATCCCTAGCACAGCTCATCTCTTCCTGCTGACTGTTGGCCAGGGCTCAGGCTGACATCTTGCTTGGACTCTGCCACTGATTAGGGGCATCTCTTCAGTGTCAGCTGCTCTGAAAAGAGAGTAGGTGCAGATACTTCCCTTCATGAGGAATTCCTCCCCTTTTATGCCTCAGGAGAGCAGGGCAAAGAAGAATAATTTTCTGGTCTTCCATTACTATCCCACCAGAAGGTGTGGCTCTGTTTGCAAGCACTGCCAGCTGCAAGGAACAGGCCCTCAGAACTCCTCTGTCAGTTCTGTGGCACTCAGAGGCCAGTTTGCCCATTCCTGTGTGACAAAATTGCTCTGTGAATTGCCTTCCCTGACACTGCCTGAAAGGGAAAAGCTGAAAGCTGAGGTGTTGCAGCCACTGCTGTCTCTGCATTCACCTCTCTGTAGGTACTTACATGAAAGCTTTGCCTTGTCAGGAGAGCGAGCAGCACTGAGCTGCTCTTGACTTGCTCTGTTGCTGTGCAGCAGGCTGGTGAAGATGGCAGGCAATTCCCTAGCATTTCCAGTGCACTCCCCTGCTTTGGTTCTACCTGGCCCCAGAGCAAATTGAAGACAAGTTCCCCTGACATGAGACCAGAGAAGAGGACACAATGTGGATAGACTATGAGTAGTTTGTCATTGCAAGGGACAAGGCAGGGTCCTGAAAGGTGCTGGTGTGAAATGGTAACGTGGTGTGAGTGCTTGCACTGCTTGCTGTGCCAGGCAGGTCCAGGTTAGGAGGGGATTTTACAGGCAGCTGAGCACATTGCTGTGCCTGCTGCATCTCCAGGGGCTGTGGGCTTTAGAGGATCAGGGTTTGTAAGCACCTGGCCCTTTGCTCTGAGTAAGAGCCAAGGGTGAACTGTGCTGGCTGCCGGCAGCTGCTTGTGAAAGGTGAATCCTGTTTGTCAGCATGCTTGATTGTGATGGTCAGTGGCGGAGATGGGGCTGCTCAGACCATGGCCCCTGACCGCTCCTTTAGACACCACCTAGATGCCAGCACCCCAGGCTGCAGTGCTGGGCAGTGCTACCAGTGCACTGGAGCTAAGAACTGGACTTCATCTGGGAAGAGAGCAGAAGAGGATGGGGCACAGGGATTTTGCTGTGCTTGGGCAGGGCTGGGAATAGCTAAACTGTGCAGGCACACAGGGTCAGCTCCTGCTTCAGCAAGGCTGGGAGGCTGCTGTCTCCATGCTCTGCATCTCAGTACAAGGACTGTGAAGGACCAAAGCTTTCTTGTAGTCCTGGAAGTCGTTATCCATAGATGCGGAGGTTGGTCTCTTCTCTCAGGCAACAGTGACAGAAGCAGAGGACACAGTCTCAAGCTGCACCAGGGGAGGTTTGGGCTAGATGTGAGGAAGAAATTCTTCCCAGAAAGAGTGACTGGGCTTTGGGATGAGCTGCCTGGGGAGGTGATGAAGTCAGCATCCCTGGAAGTGTTTAAAAAGAGCCTGGATGAGGCACTCGGTGTTATTAGGGTTAGTTATTAAATGGTGTTGAGTGATAGGTTGGACTGGATGATCTCAGAGGTCTTTTCCAACCTGGTTAATTCTGTGATTCTGTGGTTCTGTGTGAGGTAGCATCTGAACGGGAAGGGACTGGCTAGGGGGCTGGGAGAAGTTAGAGAACATCTCTTCCCCTCTATGGTTCTGGTAGAACGCAAGATGTGGTTTGGGGTATCACCATCTGCTGCTGAGAGACAAATACAGACCAGAAGGGCTTCAAGCTCCTCATATCTCCTTTTGGCAGGAAAATACAGTGGTTTGAGGTGGTATAGACACATTCAGCTGTGAATTAAAATGCTCAGAAGGGCAATGCTCTTGAAAACAGTTAAAGCAATGAGGTAGGGAAAGCTGCAGCTGCTTCCACTTACTGGAAGTCACCTTCCTGGCTCTGCACAGAGCCTGTCCTGTCAGGTGCTGACTATTCCACTTCTGTCTCAGTTTAGCCACACGCTTCCTTCTGGAGCATGTGAGCTGTGGAGCTGAGGTCATGCAGTGCAGCTGGACACTGGCTCAAGGTTTCAGTTCATGTTTTGAGGGAGACTTCAGTTGGTTCCCATCTGCTGCAGATAAGGAGGCTTCCTAAGGGTGCTTCACATGGCAGGTTACCATAGCACCCAGCTTCCTCAGATGCCAACGGAGCATTGTGTGGGTTTGCTTGTCTGGGAGGGACCAAAGGAGGGATGTGAGGGTTAGCTTGCACTTTGCAATGTAATCAGCTGATTACAGTCCCTGCCCACACATTGTGGGGATCATGCCTTTACCTAAGGGCAGGAATGAAGAGTGGAGGTTCTGCCATCATTTGTGAATGAAGGTAAGCCCAGAAATGGCAGTGACATGGACCAGAAGTGAACTGCAGCCAGCTGTTGGACAGGAAATGACAGGTCAAGTACAGAAGCTACATTACATCCTTCAAAGTTGCAGTCAAGGTATTTTTTCACATGAGTGTTTTCTCTTAGGCTCACAGGATCCCTTCAGGTCCTGGCAGGCAGCTCTGAGGTCCCCCTGGAGCCTTCTCCTCTCCAGGCTGCACACCCCCAGCTCCCTCAGCCTGTGCTCACAGCAGAGCTGCTCCAGCCCTTGGATCATCTTAGTGGCCTTCTCCGGACTCTCTCCAGCAGCTCTTTGTCCTTCTCATGCTGGGGACACTAGGGTGCTGGTAGGGCTTACTGAAACACTGGGCCAAGGTCCATGCAGGAGACCTGCCTGGGCACAGCCCAAACTAGGATACTCCTGGTCCCATGGACAGAGGAAGCTTGACTGGAGGCTCAGATGAGACTGGTAAGGGCAACTAGGCCTGGCTGAGGCCCCCAGGGACCTGGCAGTATTTCCATTTTCCCTACCACATCTGCCAGTGTTCTTGTTTCAAAGGAGCCTTTGCATATCACTCCTGAAAAACTGAGCCAGTGTTCAGCTGCCACTGCACTTCAGAAGCCAATGCTCCATTGGAGCTTTCTGAAGTGAACCTGATCTCTGCAGCAGTCACGGTGTGCAACCAGCAGGGCAAGCCTCTGCCTCTCCAGAGTCTCCAGCAAAGGCTGTCACAGGGGCTATGACCTCTGTAGCTGATTAAGCAAAGCCTTCCTAGAGTGGGTTCTGAAACAAACAAAACCAAACCTAATGTAGCTGACTGCAAGGGTGATGGGTGGGATGCTGATTGCAGTGTGCTGTGTCTGCTACCATCACACCAAGGAGAAATATGAGGCCAGTTCTTGACACACTGCATGAGGCTCAAGCAATGGAATAATATTTGACATTTGTCTGCCTCTGTCTTTATCCCTTTCCCTTTGCTTGTGCCTCTGTTTTATTGTCTTTCAGGTCTTTGTTTGGGTACCCAGGATGAGTCATTTGAGCAGAAAACTACTGATGCAGTTTTGCTTTCTGTAGCAGAATGCTCCATATGTAGGAATAAATGATGTGACAATGAGCACAGCAGCTGAGGAAGTATTGTATTTCCAAATGTTACATATGAGTGCGTGTGGGGGAGGTGGCTTTGAAATGTAGACTACTCCAGCAGAACAAAGAAGTCTGAGTAATGCTGTTTGTTTTTGTGTTATTTCTTCTTTCTTTTAATTTTTTTTTTTACTGATTTATTATCACTATTTGTACATTGCAGGGAAATTAGCAATAAGGGACTGACTTCCATCTTGTGCAAAATTGATTAGGTTCTACCCTTGAAATCACTGTAACTGGTTGTGCTGGGGGCCTGCAGTGCAATGCTTCTAAAGCAGGAGAGCATTCTCAAGGCCTTAGGTTCTGGACTGGCACCAAACTAAAGCCTGGCCACTCCCTCAAGCGCAGACCAGTGCTCCAGCTTTCTGTTTCAGCAAACATTTGCCATTTGAACAATGTCATTTTGATTGTTAGGCTATGTAAAGCCAGGATTAGAGAGCAGGGAGGTTCCATGCCAGAGACAAAGTCAATGGAATCACTGAGATCAGCAGGTGCCCCTGCTCTGTTCAGCATCCTGGCACTAAGAGCCACTGGGACACTTTGGCTTGCTAAGCTGGTAACACCTGATTGAGAAAACACCTTTAATAACCCCTGCACATCATAAGCATGCACAGATCATTAGAGGAGGCTGTCCTGGCTCTTTGGCTGTGACAAGGCTTCTGCAGGAGTCACATCCACGGCACAGGAAAACACCAACCAAACTCCCCGAAAGCCTAAACTCTGTGTAGCTGCCAGAGGGAAATTGGTGCTTAGACAGTATTGGAAACAAATGGCAACAGTGAAAGGCTTTTCCAAACTGTTTTAATCTGTTAAGCCTTGAAGATAAATAGACAAACCAATAGAAAACGCAGACCTCCTCTACCAGTTAGGAGACAAAATCACAGCAAGCAAGAGGACAGGAGCCAAGGAGCCCTAGGGCTCTGTAGTGTCAGAACCAAATTAATTTCATTGGATTCTTCCTCTCTGTGTTTCCAGCTTCCCTTTCTTCCTCCCTTCATGCCAAACTCTGTTTCCAGGCTGATTTGGGTAGCAGGTGTCCTTTACCTTCATTCCCTCCTCAGTGGATGGAGTTTGATGCTTAGAGAGTCCATCCCTGTCACCAATCAGAGCAGATGGGATGGCCTACCTTGGAGCTGCCTCTCTGTTCTGATGATCTGAATCCTTCCCCTAATCTTCTCATGGCTGAGGACTGTTCCTCTGACAGCAGCAGCACTGTTACTTTGAACTGGACAGAGAGTGAACAACTTACCTGCCAGGTAAGGCTCCAGCTGCTCCCTGACAGTACACCAGAAGCACTTAAGGCACAGCTCCTTGTCTCCTTTTCCTTGCTACAAAGTGCATGACTCTTGCTTGCCTTTCTGTGCAGCACAACAGCTCACTTTTCAGCCTTGAAGCCCTTTCCCTTTCCATCCCTGCTCATCACCTGGTGTAAATACTGTGGGAGGTAGAAGACTTGCTCTCAGGCTTAGGAAATGATTTAAGGTGCATTTCCCCCTTCCTTGGCAATTGCCAGTAGCACAAAGCTTCCAAAGGGAGGTTGTTTTAATTACCCTGCAGCTACCAAGGTGTCCTTGTTAAGCACCTGAGGCTGTCAGTGTGTGCTTGGAGGACTCTGCGTAAACTCCTGTGCACAGTCCCTGCGTGTTCTCCTGAGTCACATTTGGACCCAGGCTGGCTTCCCACTACATGGAAGAAGATGTTCTGGGCATGAGCAGAATGCAGCTGCCCAGAAAATATTGAAGTTAAACAACGAAGGACCTGGTGAACTTGTTATCTCCAGAGTAAAGCAGCAGCTGAACAGGGGCAAAGTGTCTGAAGCACTCGGATCTTCTGTGTATCTGTGATCAAAGATAGGAATTAAACACTGCCTTGTTCCTTTCTACAGCCACAGGATGGAAAAGAAAAGAGTAAATGCTTAGGAGAACTGGGTTGTTAAGAAAGGCCAAGAGGGGAGCACTGCATCAGTTGAGGTGGAAGAAAGAACATGGTGTAATGCAGCAAGTGACTTCAGAGGCCACCACTGCAGACATGAGAACTTGCCTGCCTTGGAAAAGGAGGACCTTGTCCTGAGGGATGGGTTTGTGAGGCTTTATTGTAGCACTGCAAAGTCAGTGTTGGTGCACCCACTGCATTGCCCCAGCAGTGCCCCAGGAACACTGACCTGCAGCCTCCCTGGAGACATGGTGAGGAGTACCTCAGAAACAACAGCCCTCAGATGTGAACGCAATGAGCTGCCCAAGAGCTCAGCAGGTCCTCTGTGGAGACCACCCTGCACAGGAAAGGCTGCTGGCAAAATTGTGGGCAGCTCTATTCCTCTTCCTTGAGCAGTCTCTGGGTGGTTTACCTGCAGCTGCAGCCAGTACAGGACGAATGCTCCCCCTCTGGCACCAGGCCATGGGTGAAGAAGAAAGAGCAGTTTATACAAGCAGGTATTGGGCTTTGGGCAAAGCATTCAAGCAACCCTCAGGAAGGGTTTCTGTTGTGAAAGTCCAGCACTAAGCTGCACAGGGAATGTGGATGTGCCCCAAACACAAGACTGCATGGCCAGAAGCTTCTGCACAAGCACTCTTCAGGGAGAATGGTGATGTGCTTAGCTGTTGCTTTTCTATGTATTTATGCTGGATTCCACACTTTTGTGTGGTGGCATTGTTCTGAGAAAAACTCTTCACAGGAGAATCTTGAAGACAATTTAATGTTGCAGTCATGTAGAAAGTGCTTGGATTTACAGCCCAGGTGGAAATGAAATTCTGTGAAACACACAATAGCTGCAAACAAAACCTCATCACAAGACTCTGCTTGGAAGCAAAGTCCCAGAATTTGGGAGGCCAAATTTTACTATAAATCAACAGATTATTTTTTCTTTTGAATTGCTGAGAGTAGTGTCCTGTGCCAGCAGCAGACTACCAGTAAGCTACTGCAAATGATCAGAGTCTGCAGCAGGAAATGAGCATGAGGGGACATTGTGCCTGCTGTGCTGGAGTAGCCTGGTGAGTCCTCCCTGGAAATTCCAGAGGAACACAAAAGGGAGCTCACAGTGCTGTGTTCCTGTGCTGCCTTCTCCTGCTTGTCCCATGGCTGGTCTTCCACAAGTGGAATGAAAACATCGTTCAGTTAATTAACAACTAATTAACAACTGTTAAATAGTCAGACACCTCTGGCTGGAAAGGACAGGCAGATCTTGAAGAGGAAGTGCTACCTGAGCTTAGAAAAGAGAGGTAAGGGAAGAATATGAAGAGGAAATGCAGGCAAGGAGGAGCTTGCCACGAGCTGCAAACCTCCTGTGTGGGTCTGCTCCCACAGCAGAATCTGAGCCGCTGGTCCCAGCCATTTCTTTCCAAGGAGGAGGTGCAGGCTGATGGTCTGGAGCTGGTTAGTGGGACCTGCAGAGTGGCTCAGGTGGGTCCTTGGTTGGAAGAGTCCCTGGGAACAAGGAAGCCCCTGGCCTTCTGTAGCATCCTAAGCCAGGTGACCTTCCCCACAGCAGTGGTCTGGGCATGCAGGCTGTGGTTCACCACATGCTGCATTGACTGCAGATCCTGAGCCCAAGGGCCTGAGCGATGCTGGGGGTGTGACAGGTACCTTGGTGTCACCGTGGCAGCTCTGAGGCCTTAGAATATGGGAATGAGTCAGTGAAATTTAAATACAAATAATAGACATTGCATGAATCCTGCTAAATGCTGCTGTTCCTTCCCCTTTACTTGAATTCCTTTTCTTTCCTTCAACCTGCCTTCTTTATCCCTTTTTCTTTCTTCTGCTCATTACTATTCAGACCAGCAGTTTCCTGCTATGTACATTTTCACCTTTGCCATGTTCCATTATTCCCATTGTGCATCCCCTTTCAATTCTGCCTTTCCTTAAGTGCCTTACTGTACATCAAACATGACTCATTCACACTTACAACTGGGAGTGGACCATCTTATCCCTCCTGAGCCTATGTTTTCTTTGATGTCAGCTTCAGGGGTTTTTTTTTAGAGACATTTCAATATTTTTTGTTTGTTTTTTTTTAAAATCCCTTTTATTTTTTTCCACCAAAGACAGAAAGCAAAGGATTTGCTGGCCTGCACGTAGGGATTATTTGTTTCACCATTGTTGTAAGTTACGTACTGCTCCAATTATCCTCAAATAAAGGTAGGTTGTGGGTTTTTTTTCTTTTCCCTTACAATTTAATCAGGGAGAGTAGCAATTCAGAATACAGATCCAAAAAAATCTTTAAGAATATGAAATGGCTTAGGAATAGCAACTGCTCAAGTCCTAGTGAAGAAAGGAGCATGTGGAGGTACTGAGCAATGTAAGGAACCAGCCCAATCTCAGTTGTTTAGGCTCATGTTATATTTGGTATTGGTAGGGCAACTTTCCCTGGCCAGAGGATTAGTTTGTATTAGCCATCTCTAATCCAGAGAGACTGGCAGTCACAAAAATAAGCAGATGCCTTTTCCCACCAAATTACACAGCTAGAAATGCCAAGGAATCTGGAATTCAGGAGTATAACCCTAGGGAAGGTTAGAAACCCAACTCTCTCCACAAACAGCAGAGACCAAGAGTGAGAGGAGAAAGGCAAATAGCCCTGGGCATCCTTTCTCTAGTCTGAGTGTTTGTTGTTTGGTTCAGTGAGTTGGATCACTCCTAATGGTTCACTTAGCTGTAACTAGAGTAGGAGATACAGCACAGAGAGGATGTTGTAGAATCTTCTGCAGTCACCTGAGCTGTATCACATCTTTCATGCTACCCAATGGGAAAATGATACCTGGAAATGTGCAAAGAGGTGCAAACCATCTTGGTATTGATCACAGGAACTGCACTGCTCTTTGCCAGCTCTGTGATCCTTCCCTGCTTGCATGAGAGAGCTGTTCCCACTGCTGCAGAAACCAGCCCCTGACTTGTTACCAGCCAGACACTGAGTCAGGTGGCTCCTCGAAGGTCAAAGAATGCAATTTGGTGCAGCTGTTCCTAATCAGGTGGCAGAGGCAATAAGTGCTCCTGGCAGGGCTGTGGCTGAGCTGGATGCAGGTTCCACTGCTCCTGAGGTGGCTGAGGAAATGGAAAGGTTTTTCTGAAGCTGAGTTAATGCTTTGTCTGGAGGAACAAACACTTCCAAAGCTCGTAGTCAGAGCAGAGCAGCTGGCATTTGGCAGAGGGCACAGGCTGCATTCAGGTGGATACCACACTGGCTTCTTCTCTCCAAGGAATCTTAACTCCAGGTGTCCCTTTGGTAAGCACCAGCATTTCCCTCTCTATATGGGTTTAATGACACTGCTTCAAAACCCTGCCAGCAGTTCTTCCTAGCAATCACAGCTTTGTGGCTCGTCTTTGTTCTTCCTCAGTTTTTTTTCCTTGGTGACTGTTTTCTATCCAGGCTCTCATCCCCTGAAGAATTTGCCCCTTCAGTTCTAGCAGTCAAGTGGGCATCTAATTTGATTTACTGTTGAGGGAATGCCTGTTGATATCACCTGGAAGTGAAATCTGGAAGGAAGAGCCAGAAACTTCCCTTGTAAGTCAGACCTGAGCCTTGCACTGCTGTCCAGCTACAAAGGCTACCTGGCTGTGTGTTGCCTGAGTCCTAAGGCAGCCACAGGTAGCTCTCCATTTGCACTGCTCTCAGCTTCTCCTGGAGGTGTTTCCGTGGGATAAATGCCTTTCAATTACTTAACAATGGGAAGCTGCTCCCTTGCAGCAGGGACATTGATCCTTGTTTGTCACCTTCATGAACTGAGAGCCATGACTCCACCAATCCGTTGATTGCTTTTTCTGGTCCATACCCAGGAAATGTATTTGTTTTATTCTGCAACATGAGCTTGCTTTCCTGCCTGCCTTTATTCACAAGCCAGACCCAAAGGATTAATTGGGAGGGGGGGGCTGGTACTGGAGTTGCCTGTGGGGAGTCCATGCACACAGAGAGCCCTAATTTTTTGTGGGGGCAGAAGATCTTTTTACCTTTGCCTGTAGACATTTTAATCAGTGACCTGGCTGGGTTTGAAGGGAAAAAGAAGAAGACTTAGTCCAGTGGTTGTGAGTTGTTATTCAAGACAAATTTCTTGAAGAGAGAAGACAAAGCAAAGTGGGACCAAGGGAAAGACCAGGGCTGTGCAGAATACTAATGGGGAGAAGCTGATGCTTGATGATGCAGGTCTCTCTCTGAGACAGCTCAAGTGCAGACTGTGTCTTACTGTCTTGTCTGAGATCTGACCAAGCTGTACCACCCTTGGCTGTCACGCTGAGCTGGGGTTAGCTGCCTGCAACACTATGGCAGAGCCTGGTTTTGTGGGCCAGTTAGGTCAAACAGGCAGAGAGAGGTACTCAGGCTGGAGAATGAAGAAACCCACGTGGTGCTAAGCATGTGGCTGAGCTGCTGGGAGAGCTGGTGTCCTCCGACCAATTCTTGCCCAGTGTGTTTTGCAGGATCAGGGTAATGGGAAAAGCCAGCAGTGCCCTGGTGGATGCTAACTAATGATGAGCAAAGGAATTTGCATTGTTGTCCCTCTCTCTTTTTGGTAGTTTAGATTCTCTCCAAAATCCATTTCCACAAGGCCCTGAAAAGCAGCAGACAGAAATAACTGCTCCCTTTATTATTTGGTCCACCTCTGTGCCCAGATTTTACACACTCTGATGCCAATCTGCTCATTCCTTGCTCTACTTTGCCCTTTTCTATGAGGCATGAATGCAGCATTCTTGGGGAGGGTCAGCAGAATCTCATTTTTCCAGACAATTCATCATTTCCCATCTGTGCTGCCTTGTTAGCTGTCTCTGCAGTGGCCTGAGTTAGACTTGAACTCCTGGCCTGGAGACATTTCCACTTCATTGTCACCTTGGTGAGAAGTGGCACAGCACTCAGCCTGTCTGACGCAGGGGTGGGCTGCTGACTCTTGTTACCCTTCCAGGTGGTTCTACTTCATGCCCAGCAGCAAGGCTCCGCCTGTCCCTGCATGCTCAGTGCACAACTAAGCCCAAGGTGGGCACCAGCACCATCATCTTTGTGTCCAAAGCCCAAGCCTTTGTTTCCCCAACTGCAGCCTGCTTGTCAGGAGAGCTGCCTTAAGCTACTGCTCCCTTGGGTAAGGAACGTATCTGACAAAACCACCACACTGTTTGCAAGGAGGTCGGGGCTCCTGAAGTGGAAATGTAGATCCTGCTAAACTTTCCTGCACAGAAAGAATGAACTCTCAGGAATGGGAGCTGTGAGGCAGCCACACCAAGTGACTGCACAAAGGGACACGTGAGGAACGTGACAGTGCTCCAGATGCCCTTGGGAAGGGAAGCCAAGGCTTCAGCTACCCAATAGCCAGTCCTCCTGCTGCCAAAGGTGGAAATGTTCTGCTTGAGAGGAAGGATCACAAAGCAAGGGCAGACACAGCCCCTGTTGAAGGGGACTGTTTGCCACTCTGGCCTTCCTTGGGCTGGGCACAAGCTGCTTTGTGTGTAATGAGCCAGGCAGCAGGTTGGCAAAGTGCTCTGTGCTCCTTCAGTCACACCTGCAGGAGGCACCACAGCTCAGTCCTGCATTGTCTGGCTCATGTGCTAGCCATGTCCTGCAGAGGTATGGGATGATACCTGCTTTCTCTTGGGGGCCAGGCCCACTCTGAAGGTGGGGAGCATCTTGCTGACACTCTTCACTGGGGGTAGCACTGAACTGGCAGTCAGCACTCAGCAGCCTCTGCTGTATCTGCAGCACCTGGGACTGGCAGCCACACCAAACCCAGCTCTCAGTTTTGTTAGTGACTGTTGCTGCCCAGCTGTGAGCACATTCTCTGCTCCTGGCCCAGTGGTCCATCTCAGAGTATCTTTGTAACTGCATTAACTTACAGGATCATCTTCAAGGACTTGCAGAAAGGTTTTCTTCATCTTTGAAGGAAAAAATAACACCAACTCATAAATGACATCCACATTTTGCCTGGCTGGAGTGCAGGCAGTGGTCAGTTCTGCCTTAGCAGTGGGTGGGAGCTTTAATGTCTCCTGGCTTGGCTTGGCAGAACCAGGGAGAGAAATAGAGCACAGACTTGGGCTGAATACTTTATTCACTGAAAAAAGCAATTCCAAGTGACTGGAGCAACTTCTGAGTCCCTGCTGAGTGAGGTGGAGACTTTCAGATGGAGTCTAAGTAATGGAGGGAGGGTGGGAGAGTTTGTTTTGGTGTTTTTAAATTCACTATTTCTTGTTTTGTTCTTGAAAGTGGCTCACATCCCATTTAAAAAGGGAAGCTGAAGGAGATGTTCCTGAAAAAGGAAAAAGACTTTAACAATGTATTCTGCCAATTAAAAAAAAATAGAGTTGTTTTATTAAAATAACTGGGACAAAACTGTTTCACTGTCACCAAATGCTGACATTTTTTATTCATCCAACAATCAAATCAAATCAAATCAGTTATCTCTGGCACAGGCTGCCCAGGGAGGCTGTGGCTGCCTCCTCCCTAAGGGTATTCAAGGCCAGGCTGGATGAGGCCCTGAGCAGCTGAGTCTAGTTGAGAGGTGTCCGTGGGCATGGTGGGGAGGTTGGAGGAGCTGAGCTCTGAGATCCCTTCCAACCTGAGCCATTCTAGGATTCTGTGATTTCAGGACAGGAGTTTCACTCTAAGGGTAGTAGCTTTGTTCCCAAGTGTGACATCTAGGACTTGATTTTCACCCCATGACACCTGGAGAGGAAAGGTTACCAGCCAGGATGGTTGCCTTCCCAGTTTGTCTAGCAGTGCAGTGAGTGAGCTGGTGAAGGACACCTGCAGCTTCCACAGGGCTTGTCTGATGAACCTGCTCCTGCCAAACTCTGCCCCACACTGTTAGAGTAGCTCTGACCTTAGCCTTTTCCATTGCAAAGAGCAGTATGGAAAGAACAGGACACTAAAGCCTTGGAGGGGCAAACCTTTACCACACACAAACCCTTCATTCTAATTTCCTCCCCTGCAGAAGCAGTCCCCTCTGCACAGATGGTCCCAGAGCTGTTCTTTGCTTGCCCTCTCCTGAACACTCCATGAAGAGTCCTTTACCAGGCATTAATTTTGCACATGATGGAATCTTAAACAGTTTCTGGTTTGTGCCGTCGTGTCCTCTAAGATGCAAAGTCCTGCTGACCTTACCCAGACAGGTGGCTGTGACCCTCTAAAATTGCATGGTGTGAAGGATAATCAACTGTGAAGTGCTGCAACAAGAGAGTAATATCAAAAGACAGGGTTAGGACTGGGAAAGTAATTTTCTGATGTGAATTTGTTTTAGAATTACAGCATTTGATGGGAGTGAAACACTTGAAGGAAAACAAAGATCCAGAGTGAGACAAAAGGAAAATACTTTAAACTTTGTCATAGCAGCTGGCAGCAAGTTCTTCATCCAGAAACCTCTCTGCCTGGAAAATGTGATGAAAGCAGGAGTGGTGCTTGCAGCATCAGCTGGATAAACAGGAAAGAGCTATCCATTCATTTGTGAATCCAAAATTTGAAGACACAAAATCCAGTCATTTTTGTGATAACAGAATTCCATGGAAATGTTTGTTTTTGGTTTTTTTTTCTTTGAATACTGAAATTCAATGCAACAGAAATGGCTTCTACTGGGAGGCAGTTTTGCATAACTCCTGTTTCAGTTCTGACCTTAAATTATCTATTTCCATGTATCCAATCCGAAAAATTCCCTGAGACTTTCTTCCCCAAAAGATTCTTTTAATGCACAGGAGGATTTAATGTCCAGCTGTTGCACTTCCCACCAGCTTAAAGCGTTCCTATTTGAGGAAGTCTCAGATGTGTGCACTGTGCAAAGGGCAGAGTATTTGGGCTTCACATCACAAGTCAAAGTTATTTTCTATGAGGGCTAGCAACCAAAATAAGTGAGTGCATGGTTTGTAACAGGGACTGAGCACCCTGCTCTGCATATTGAAGTTATTTTTGCACTGCAGAATTCCAAGAGAGAATGGAGGTGCCTTCACTTCCACTTCACACCTCCTTGGCAGGATCAGAGTTGAGGCAGTTGCACAGCCTCTTAAGGCTGGTGCTGCAGTAGAAGTAGAGCTCACAGGACAACTGCTCAGCTGCAGGACCCATGGCCGCGTTTTCCCGCAGCTTCTTGCCACAAGAGCCTCTCTGGTTCTGCTGGTGACACCTGGCTGAGAAGCTGTGAGAGAGACACAGTGCTGAAAGAAAAAGAACTGGGAAAGAACTGCCAGGCTTCATGGACAGTGGAATCCTCTTTGGACTAGCTTTGCCAGGAGCTTCCCTGGGGGTCACTGATGCTGCAGCAGTGCTGTACAGAGCAGAATGGTCTTTAATCTACATAATGGGGATGGGCCAAATCACAAATCAGGAGCATTTTGCAGGGAAAAAAGTTGCTCTGTCATGTTTGCTATGCTTAGCGTTATCATACTTGGGGCTTGGTGCAGAGAGCTCTCACTCCGAAAAAGTTCCCTCATTAGCTGTCCCTAAGGCATTTACAACCTCTCTGGATAATTATTATCAGTCATCTTTTCATGGGTGGGAGCCATTAAATCCCCTTCCTCCAAACAACACCAGGGAGGAAGCTCTGCAATGTGAGGTAAAAAATGGAGCAGTTGTTTGAAGAAGAAAAGGATAAGAAAATCTTCTCATGCTTTCTGAACAGGGTAAGGTTAAACAACTTCCAGATACCCACTTCTGGAAGTACTGCAAGGGGAGTGGAGCCAGCATGCTGCCAGGGCTGCAGGCTTCCTCTCAAATACCTTTGACAAAAACAATCATCACTATTTTTTCCTTTTGTGCTTGATGGCTTGACAGTGCCAGCTCTGAATTAGTGGCACTACTGCAGAACTTGCCTTCTGCCCTGCCAATGAAGGTGTGGGCTTGAGTTTGGTGGGAGATCCACCCAGGTCCCAAGCAGTGGGTGTCCTGTGGTATCATGAGTTGCTTATTTTGGCAGACCCCAGCTACCATGGGTGTGTCACTCAGCAGTATTAGCTGAAAATCAGATAGGAAAGGCTTCTTGTATAGTGCAAAGGGAAAATAAGGTCCTAGGAATGAGATGCACACTGGAGCTTGCTGAGCAGAGAGCTGCCTGTGGAGATAAGTGAGGAATGGCTGAGAAGCTCCTAGAAAAAGGCATTTCCTTGGCAGGGGAGTCACTGCAGTGGAGCTACAGCATCGGGAGAGCAGGTGTCTGGCACGTGCAGACCTAATGCTTGCTGCTTCCCTGTGAGATCCAGCCCCAGGGACTGCTCCGGGGTGAGGCCTCTTGCCCCTGCCTGTGCTCAGGGCACGCCACAGAGAGCCACTTCCTATTCTGCTGCTGAAGACTTGCACCTGTGCCTGGTACATGCATGAGAAACCAAAGAGCAGGTATGCGACCTGGGCACTCCCTTCAGGGCTCCTTTAGAAACGTGAGGCCCTCCTAAGCTTGGTGTAACAGATCCAGGTCATTTTCCATGCACAGGGGTGGCTGGAAAATAGGTCTGGCTTCAGAAGGTGGATTGGGGTTTAGGAGCCATCACTCTGTACATGCTGGGAGTACACAGATGGAATTCTGTGGAGTGATTTGAAAACCAAGGGGACAGCTTGACTCATGGCAGGACCTCTCTAGTTGTCTGTGTGTTGTTGGAAGCAGTTGCTCTCTGTTTCCTCATTGAAAGCTGTGCCACACTATGTCAGTGGCTGAACAATAAGCCAAGCTAGCTACTGCCAATGGCATTGGCATCCTCTGAGCCCAGGCCAGCAGGCTGCAGTTAAAATAACCCAGCTGGCTCAGCACTTGTGTGGATACCATTCATGGCAGCACTGTGCAAGAAGCAGCAAGGCCAACTCAGGGCTTCCTTTGGTAATTTGTGTCCTCCCTGCTATAACCTCACTAGGACAGGACTGGCACAGTCAGAAGTGCTGATGCTGGTGGCTTTAGCTCTCTGCATTGTGCTGTCTCTGGCAGTGCAGCACAGCTGTTTGTGTGTGTCTAACACATCTCCTAAAGGCATTTGTAAAGGAAAAGAAGTTGTCCCTTCAGGGAAGGTGACAAAAAATGTGAGCTCAGCTGAACTTTGCACAGATTGCTGTGAGCTGGGTCCTGCTGCGGCTCAGCCTGTGGCACAGGGTTTCTGGAGCGCTGTTGGGGGCTCACAGCTGCTCAGCAGAGATGTAACTTGTACAGTGTTTAAGGTGTGGGACACCTGCTTGGTGTCTGATTGAAAAGCACAGATCCACAGTGCCACTGCAGCCTGCCCAATCCTCTTCCACCTCAGCCTGTGCGTTGTCATCCATTTGGTTTATCTGGAATCAGTGCTATGGTGGTTCCAGCTGAGGTGACCCTGGGTACCTGAGACCTCTCCAGAGAACTGGTTGGGCTGGTGCTGGAGCCTTGTGCTCTGCTGGATCAGCAAGAGGAGGCTAGGTACCTGATGTGGTGGTGTGTGATGCTTTCCTGTAGGCATCGGTGTCTGTGCTTTGGCAGTGACTCCGAGCTCTTTACAGACATGCAGCTGAAGCAGCACTGCTTGGTTCTTACCAATCTCATCCTGGAGAAGACCTCTAGAACAGTCCAAATGCATTGCATCCTAGAAATGCCTGGTTTTCTTCATTCCTTGATTTCATAGACTCAAAGAATGGTTTGGGTTGGAAGGGACCTCAAAGATCCTTTAGTTTCAACATCCTGCCATGGACAGGAACACCTTCAACTAAAGCTACATTGCTCAACCCCCACCCAACTTGGCCTTGGACATGTCCAGGAAGGAGCCATACACACCTTCTCTGGGCAACCTGTTCCAGTGTCTCACCATGCTCACAGTAATTAATTTCTTCCTCATATCTAGTCTAAATCTCTCCTCTTTCAGCTTGAAATGGAAAGATTTATATCAAAGTAAGCACAAATATTTATATCACAGCTTAGGCAGCTGGCTCCCATGTATGGTGTAGGCAGTAAAAGTCAGATCATTCTAATTCCACCCTGGATGTAGGAGCTGATAACCAAGAGACAACCTCCTGTTGCCTAATCATAAGATCTCTGCTTAATAACTGCAAGACTACAAAGAAAGGCAGAGCCCAAATGCAGCTATGAAGGACAATGCACCTTTGATGTGCATAGTGTGGAGCTCATTCGTTTGCTACTGCCTAGCCCACTGTGGGTGATGTGATAAACCCCTGTGACATTGTAGTGCTGTAATAGATCTGATTTGATTGTGGAGCAGTCAGTTCAAACCAGAACAGGCTCTGCTAGAACAGAGGCAGATGGTGTTTGGCTATTTGTAATAAACAGTATCTATGAAGATTGACTTTTCTTACAGAGTTGTTGGACAAAGGCTGAGCAGCTAGGCTCAAACATTTAGTGAAGTCATATCCAGCCATGGGATAGAGTACCTTGAGTTTATTCCAGTCACAGATAGCTAATCACCATGGTAACTGGCTCCCCAAAGGTGGAAGAGGTGATAACTCCAAACTTTCCATCAGGTATTGCACTACAGCCTGTATCTGTATCCTGCCTGATGAGCTGTAATTGTGATCTTCAGGGCTCTTGTGCTTTGTTAAACCAATGCTGATTCTTTTCCTGCAGGTTCACGCTTTGTGCACTCTTTGTTCCCCCATTCCCCTCAGAGCTGGCTGGTTTATTTGCTATAGGCCAGTGACCAAATAATCCCCAGGAGACTCCCACCCCAGGGACCAGATGTGACTCCCGCTGTGCAGAAATCTGTTTCTTGTTTCACGTCATCCTCTTCAGCTTCTGAAGCTGTGCCCTGTTTCTACCCAGGTCTCCTATGTGAAAGCTATTGACATCTGGATGGCTGTGTGCCTTCTCTTTGTCTTTGCTGCATTGCTGGAGTATGCAGCAGTCAACTTCGTGTCGCGGCAGCACAAGGAGTTCCTGAGGCTTCGGAGGAGGCAGCGAAGACAGAACAAGGTACAGCTGCTCTTTGATGGGGTGTCCAAGTCTGAGTCTTCCCTGGCAGCCTGCTGCTGTGCAGCTGCAGTACCTTTCTTGCAAGAGTCTCAGTCTAAGGTTTCCTTTAGAGTGATTCACTCCTGGATAAAGAGCTGAGAAGCAGTCACCAGTAAATGTCCATAGATGAGTCATTGATTTTGCTCTCTGCTGGCAGTGCCTGAGGCAGCTCTACCTTTACAAATCCTGTGTGGCACCCACCAGTGGGTGAGGAACTGCTGGAAGCACTGGCACAGAGAGGAACAGTATGGCATCAGCCCTATTTGCTGGCATCAGCACATGCCTGTCTCTTCTTGTGCTGCCCTAACTGGTGCTGCTAAAAGGGGAGGTGCCTTAGAGCAGCCCATGGCAGTGCTTGGCAGGTCTGCCCTGGGTTTTGAGCACCTGCACAGCTCAAGCCAGGAGAGATGCATTTTGAAAAAGAGAAGGATTGGGAGGATTTCCTCTCTAGATTCTTGACAGCTGTTGCTGATACCAACTCCAGTTTTGGAACAAATGGCCTGTTGGCAAGTATCATTATCACAGCGTTTGGTACCAGCAACTGGCCTATCGGAGAGACCTGGTTTGAACGTGGATATTTGCCTAGAAATGTCTTTGGGAAGCCTGTTCATGTTCCCATAGGAAATAGACAGGAAAAGCCATTACATTGAAGTTATGATCATTTCCACCACTATAGAGTCTTACTCCTTCTTTCCCTATATCTCTGGCTTTCAGGAGTGGTAGAAAGAGTGAGGGGTTTGTGTTTTTTAGGTGAAGTAAATATTTGCTTGAGCTGCACGAGTGCCTCTAGCCACAAATAATGATTCTCTTTGCCAGAGGGATGACAGCAATAGCAGAGGGCATTTGTGCTCTGTCAGGTTTGTCTAGTAAGTGCTCTGTAGCCAATGTAATACTTGATGGCTGCTCTGAGAGGCAATCCAGTGTGCTCCCTGCTTTGATATCATTGTCAGGTGAATCAAGATTCCCATTAAGATTAGATTACAGGAGAGGGAGGGAAATGCTTTTGGTTGTCTGCAGGAACACATTCCAGACACGCTGCTGCTGGAAGTTTGTGTTTCCAAGGGCAGCATGGCAGCAGCAGAAGCTGCTGTATGGGGTCTGCAGTTTCAGTTTAGATTCCAATACCTTCTTTAGAGATGAAAAAATAGACAAACAGCCCCCACTGGGCCATTGGTCATCAACAACATCACTGAAAATTAATGAGGTTTTGGCCCATAGAAGTGGTTTTAGTCACCTGCTCATTCTGGTGGCCATTAAAAAAGTTATTTTAAAACAGCTCACCAGAAGATCTGTATTTGTCCTAAGCCAGCTGCTGCATGGGTTCTTTGCCTTCCCTAAGCAGGAGGGAATGCTCTGCTGGAGTCAGTGACTCCTGTTTGCACAGGATTGCTTCAGTGTGCCCTGTGAGGCTGAGGGCATGGATTCCAAAGCAGGGAACAAAGCTACTGAGGCTATCTCCTCGGGAGGGGGTTTTCTGCCCCTCTGCCCTGGGGCTGTCTGGGGATTCTGTCCTGCCGCTTGGTGTGGTGGCCCTCTCTAACCAGGCACTCTTCTCTCTGTGTTGTGTGCTGCCTGCCTGGCGCTCCGGGACAGGCACAGGCTGTGCCCCTGGGCAGTGGGAGCGCGGAGCCGGTGCGGCGCCTGAACGGCTTGCGGAGCACGGAGCCCTCGGCGTACGGCACAGGGAACCAGAGCGGCTGCCCCGGCCCCAGGGTAACGCTGAGTCAGAGAGAAAGCAGCAGAGGCCTTTGCTGCAGTGATGCCAGAGAGCAGCAAATGGATTGCTTTGATGGCATCACCGGCAGCCTCCTGTGCTCTCTTTGCTGACTCTCCTCACCGAGCACACAGCCCTGTCCCCAGCATGAGCAGCAGTTTCATGTTGTACCCTCCTGCCACCTCTCCCTGTGCCTTTGCCCCTGCTGGCCTGTGCTACCTCCGTTCCAAACCTCCCAAGGAAAGTGCATGGTCCTGTACAAACACAGGGTGATGGGGGGATAGCAGCAGAGGGAAATGCCTCGAGGCAGTAAATCCCCCTTGTGCCATCTTTCAGACCAGTGCGTTCCAACACCATTTGGTATGCACAACGCAATGCATTTTCCCTGGTCTGGTACTGATTCCTGAGCCATCAACCTGTAGTGTTCCTCTTGTGATGCCCTGAGCCCTGCTTAGTGGTGTATGAATAACTGTGAATGGAAAAATGTATTTCATTGGTTTGCTTCTGTTTGCTTGGAGAAGAGCCAAGAGGCTGAAATCTTTTACATGGTGTAATGTATAGGAGATCAGAGGCAATGTGATAGCAGCTGATAAATCCAGATTATGGGTGAGTTGTGGAGGCAATAGAATCAGTGATGGAGAGAGGAATTAGCTCACTGTGCTCTCTGTGCTTGGTACTGGTGGCTAAGAAATGAAATGTATTCACTTCAAGATTTAAATCTTTCAGGATCTGATTTCCCAGAACCAAAACATTGCTTGAGCAGCCTCTGAGCTGTAATGGGCCCCTGGCTTTGAGCAAGCTCTGTAGAACCCTGTGAGTGCACAGATTGATTTCAGTGGACTGTGTGCACTGTAAGGGAACTGGCAGCTTCCAAGAGCAAAGCAAACCCCCCACAGTTCATGTTACACAGCAAAACTAAGATAGAGGGTTTGCAGTGCAAGGAACTGTTCACTTGCAGAGCTATCAGATCAAGCAGTAGAAGAGGACCTTCACTCAGGATACTCTCTGCTGTGCCAAATTGAACATTAAACACAACACTCAGTCTCTCTAGAGGATGTGACCAGGCTTACTGCAGGGCCACTGGGAAACTGAAGCCATAGCACTACAAAACCAGCCCAAGCAAGTGCTCAGAGCTGTGTCTGGTCAGTCTCAGGGGGCTGGTAACCCAGCCAAGGTTTGTGTAAGGCCTGGTTAGCATCTATAAGGCATTTGGATGCTGCACACACAGCCAGGGCAGCATGCAGCTGGGGCCATGCTGTGAACCCCTAAGAGCTGGAGCTGCACTAGTCCTGATTTCCCATGGACAATTCCCACCACAGAAGTGCATCAGAAGAGAAATAGGAAGTCAGAGGTTTCTGGAGCAGTGTTACCATAGCTGCAGCTCGGTGCCTTTCTGCCTAAGGGAAGAATGTGTATGTGCAGCACAGCCTGTGGTGCCATGAAAAGCCTCACAAGCAAGGAGCTGGACCTGCTGGGGTATTGCTCACTGAATCAAGAGGTTATTGTGAATGGCATACCCAAGAGGTGACAGTGTAAAGAGGAGTGATTGACTATTGATATATATGTATATATACACACTGCATCACTCCTTGCTAATGTGGGGAGAGAAACAGTAGGCACCAAGTCACACCTGAGCAGGATGCCTGCCTGTAGCAGCTAGAGACCCAGATCAAGGAAAATCCTGTTCCCAGCTCTGTGAGCCTTTACCCCTGACACTTTCATTTTGCTTCTGCTGGCTTTTGTTCTTCTTAGTGCTGCAGTCTTCAGAGCATTGCATAGAAGCACAAAGGCACTTTCAGAGACCAACAGATCTCTAAAGCCAAAGGTTGGATCACAGGCTCACAGGATGTGAGGGGTTGGAAAGGACCTCTGGAGATCTTCCAGTCCAACCCCCTGCCTGAGCAGGACCATAGAATCCAGCACAGGTCACACAGGAACACATCCAGATGGGGATGGAAAGGCTCCAGAGAAGGAGACTCCACAACCTCTCTGGGAAGCCTGTTCCAGTGCTCTAGGACCCTCACAGTGAAGAAGTTCCTCTTCATGTTGAGGTGGAGCCTCCTGTGCTGTAGTTTCCATCCATTGCCCCTTGTCCTGTCACAGAATGCAACTGAGCAGAGCCTGTCCCTGTCCCCTCTCTCGTGACCCCCAGCCCTCATCTATTGATAGACATTGATCAGATCCCTCTCAGCCTTCTCCTCTCCAGACTAAACAGCCCCAGGGCTCTCATAAGGCACATGCTCCAGTCCCTTCAGCATCCTTGTGGCCCTCTGTTGGATTCTCTCCAGCAGATCCCTGTCCCTCTTGAACTGGGGAGCCCAGAACTGGATGCAGTATTCCGGGTGGGATCTCAGCAGGGCAGAGTAGAGGGGGAGGAGAACCTTCCTGGATCTGCTGGAAACACTTAGTGGACACACTAGTTACGTGCTTAGTGTAGCTCATGGTGCTGCTTGATGCAGAAAGGGAGTACAGTCTGCAGGAGCCATGAGTCTGGTGGTGCTGAGGATGCAGCAGAGTTTCATTGTGTTCAAATCTGAATTTGCACAGTGTCAAATCGCCTGGAAGAAAAGAACTTATTCTGAAAACATGATATGTGATAGTCAAGAAATCAAACAAGAGATGCTTGTTGTTGAGCATGATGAGTTTCCAGGGAAGCAGAACTCTGTTTACATAGCTTCAATCATCCCTCATTGAAAACAGTGATTATCAGCTGTCAAAATGAGTCACAGCACACTGCTGTGCATAGCATCATCCCAGAGATGGCTTTTTATGTGACATCTGGGATGGGTACCACTGAGACCAAGGACAGGGGCTCAGTTTGGGACAGGTAGTGTTAAAGGCAGTACCAAGGAGAGGGGCTCAGTTTAGGACAGTGTTAAAGGCAGTGCCAAGAACAGGGGCTGAGTTTAGGACAGTGTTAAAGGCAGTGCCAAGGAGAGGGGCTGAGTTTAGGACAGTGTTAAAGGCAGTACCAAGAAGGGGCTCTGTTTCAGACACTGTTAAAAGCAGTGCCAAGGAGAGGCCTGGGAGAGCAGTTTCTGACTCCACGTTGCCAGGGTTGTCATCATGACACTTGCTACCAGCTCTGAGTTCTGTCTCAAGCTTCATTTTCCAGTGCAGAGTGTTTCAACCTGAGTAAATAGAAATTAGTGTTTCTGCAGGAGAATGAAAGGGCTGAGCAGCTCCAGCCAGGCATAACACAGGCTGGGCACAGCAGCTCTGCTCTGTCCCTGTATTGCTACCTGCCTGGCAGCTGTGTGTACCCTGCAGAGCGTGGGACACCAGTGGTATGACATTACCTGGCACATTGGTGAGATGGACAATTGTTCAACAACAGCAGCCATGAAATGCATATTTACAGCTGACCCAATTAATCCTGCTCTCCACAGGGGATAGAAGCTGCTGTTTGCAGGTAATTAATTGTGAAACATTCTGTAATGATGTTGTCCAAATGACATTGTGCAAAAGCAAATTGGCTGTGCTGGGCTGCGGGAGCCTCGTGCTGTTCCCAGCTCTGAGCAGCATCAAGGCTCCAGTGACACCCAGCTCTTGGGCTGCTCTCATGCAGTGCTGCTGAAGTCATTACTTCCTCTATCTGTTTTTTTTCCAGAGGGTAAATAACGTTCAGTCATTCCTGCCCAAGTCAACAGCCATGGCTTGTGGCAAGCTGATCAGGCAGAGTCTGATCCTTTCAGTCTGATTCAATGACTAGATGTGTTTATGGCACTTGACCCACTGCAGGTGCCAGCTGCTGTTCCCTGTGACATGGGTGTCTGTACTTGGGGATTTCTCCTGCAAACTGATTTTCTGCCTTTTTGAGTTTGGGTTTGGTTTTTTTGTGTGTTAACACTAATCTGGTTTATACATAATTGGCCAACTAGGAGTGGATGGATAGCTGGGGAGGGAGAGTTTCTTTGCTACCACATGAGGTGGTCTTTGGGATAGTTGCAGTGAAGTAATAAACACCTCAAAACTCCACATACTCTGAGTGTTGGGGTTTGACTTCTCAGCCTAGTCAACGTGTTCCTCATGTAGCATTTGCTTTCATCTTAACCTAGCTATCTATGGCCAAATTTCTGGTCACAGACCCCAGGAAGTTGGATCCTTGTCAGAAACAACAGATCTTTATCACAGGCTCTCAAGAAATTCTTGCAAGGCAAGTAAAATACTGGGTTAGGCTCTTCAGGTTCACATCTCTGGCACAATGGACTTGCCCCCTGTGTAAGCTAACCCTGCTGCATTACAGTCAGAAGAAAAAGGGACTGGGGAGGAACATTTCTTCTGGCTGTTGTCCAAACTTGGCAGTTAAATAGCCATGGAGCTTTGAAACCCACGGGGCTGCTGCTCAGCAGCCACTGCATCTCCTCACTGTGGGAAGCTCCATCTGGAGAGGATAAAGCTCCAGAAAAAGCTGTCCCATGCTAGGCCATGGCCCTTCCTGGTGCAGGAAGCTCTTGGTGACAGCCATGCATCCTTCATGCATCCTCCTGCGCTCCAGGACTTGGCAGCTCCACAGGTGGTGTGCTTGTGATGAGTAGCCTTTACTGTTCATGGAAAGAGCAGCCAGAACAAGGTGATGCTTTAGGAGATATTGAAGCACTTCCCTTACACTTGCTGCTAGTTGTTCAGATTAATCCCTTAGCACTTGAAGGACCGGGAGCACATCTGACAACTGGCGCTGCCAGGAGCGCACTCTGGAGTGAGAAGTGTGTTAGAAGTTTAGAAAGACCTTTTGCAAGGTTAATCAAGAAACAGAAGCAAGCCCAGCTCTGTGTTAGGTGACAGCAGCAGGAGGAGTACTGCCTTGGCAAGGTGCAGTGCCTGCTCACAGTGCTCACTCAGCATTTGTCATGGCCAAAGCAGTGCTGAGCTCAGTGACTGTGCCTGCTAGGAGAGCAGGGCTGAAAGAGCAAGGAGGAGAGTTAGTTGTGCTTGTTTGCTTTCCTGACCTGAGCTAGTCATGTTTGTACAGTTACACAGGTAAGAGTAGACACAAATAGCCTCAGCACAGCCCAGCTTCCTCTTGCCACTTCAGATCCCTCAGATGGTGCTCGAGAGCCTGCTGGTGGTCCTCAGCTCATGTGAGCAAGGAAGCAAAAACAATGGGGGAAAAGAAGGTAACTTGCTGCATGACACAAACACATTCGAAGTCGTGAAGCACTAAATCAGTGCTGCCCTCTCACATCTCTACCTTCACAGCAGCTCTGAGCACTGCTGGTATGTTCCTTATTTTGGAGATGTCCCACATTTGTCTGTCATGAGCTAGGGTGGAGTCTCTTCTGTGCCTTTGCTGCTGCCTTGGCCTTTCATTACCCTGCCCTCGCTGCTACCTGTGCTGGCTGTTCACAGGGTGCCAGCAGAAACTGCACTCCTCATAGGGATCAAACAGGAGTCTGAAGAAAGAGCAATCAAAAGCCCAAAGAGGGAAGGTTTTTGCAGGCACAGAAAATGTTCCCTGTTTGTAAATAACTCTTTTTTTGTCAAGCTGGCACAAAAGATGTTTTTTCCCCAAATGCTGACAAGGCTTTGAAGATGCTCCAGAGCTCCTCTTCTATTGCTCCTAGGTACTGGAGATGTCTGCTTGTTGTCTGCCTCTTGTTTGCTCTTTGATATTTGTTCACTCTCTCTTGTGACTTCTGTTGTGTTATTTTCTTGTAAAAATCCTGTACATGAATTGTGCTTTTTTGATGCAGAGAGACTGATTTGGTCTCCCTCCTTTGTGCTGTTGCTGCTCTTCCCTTTGGCAAGTCATCTCATGGGCATCTGCGTGGCTGGGATTGAATGTCAAGGCTGATACCATGGCAGGAGGTGGTTTTGTCATCAGGCACTGTGTGGGACCCTGTTCTTCCCTGAGTGTTTTGTACCCCACATGAGGCCACCAGATAGTTTTGTTGCATGTGGCATCCCAGGGAGTGTTCTCCAAGTCTCCCTTTTCTATGTCATTGCTGTGCAATCCCTGCTGCCCAGCCTGACTCTCCCGAATCCCACAAACCTTCCCCTCCTTCAGCTACGAAACAAGAATCCAGTTCCCCTGTAGGGAGGTTTTATTCTTGCCAGGAGAGATGGAAGTTGTTTTAGGGACAGTACCAGACCTTACCCCTGGAGCGAGCTGGGAGCTGCCTTAGGCTGGGGCAGGTACCAGCAATCCCGAAGGGCTGGAGGGATAATCAGCACACTGTGGTGGGATATTAAACATGAAATCTGACCTTTCTTCTCCCACAAGGCCTCTCCTCCTGCCTTCCATATCCCAGTGAAGATGTGTTAGGAAGTGGCACCAAATTCATGTGAATCTGGGGATCTTCTGTGCTGGCAGCTTGCAAAGCTTCATAGCAAAGAGGCTTAGTCTTTAGCCTCCTTGCATGGTTAAAGCACCAGAAGACACAGAAAGCTGTCTGGGCTGATGGCTGCTGATGGCTGCTGATGGCTGCTGATGGCTGCTGATGGCTGCTGATGGCTGCTGATGGCTGCTGATGGCTGCTGATGGCTGCTGATGGCTGCTGATGGCTGCTGATGGCTGCTGATGGCTGCTGATGGCTGCTGATGGCTGCTGATGGCTGCTGATGGCAGCTCAGCACTTCAGGCTATGAACATGGGATGGCAAGGAACAGGACCGGGAGAGCCCTTGAGAGCCAGCTGACAGAGCTGGCAGCAGCAGTACTCTGGGCTATTTACAGTTGCTGGCAATATTAATCGGTGCTCTCAAACAGTCCCTGCTGTAACGTGCCCAGTGTGTCAGGAATGAGGTTAAGGAAGACCTGTGAGGGATTGTTCTTCTGGGAGACCCTGAGATGAAGGATAGCTCTTTGTGGATATGCTGACCTGCAGCTGAGTATTTCTGATTTATGCCCTGCAGTTCTCCTTGACTTGCACACACTCCTGGCACAGAGGTCAGTCAAGAAGTCTCTGAACAGTTATTTACCCTTCTGTAAGGGAACAGTGATAGGCCCTTTGTGTCCTCAGGCTCTTTGATGCTCCTCCTGCCTGCAGCAGCACAGCTCCCAGCTACAGATGTGCTGCTCAAACACAGCTGCACAGGTTTGTATGTGGTAACTGATCCAACCTCCTGCTGAGCTGCCTGTGCTTCCATCCTTGCTTAGCACTGAGAGCTGCCCTCCACCCTACAGCCCTCTCTAAAGCTTACTCCTAATTTTAACTTGGGGCTGGACTGAGGAGGCTGTTTTTGGACACGAAGATGAGGAGCCTGGATTAATCCAGTCCTTACTTTGACAGTGATGTAAAGCCCATGAATGCATGATGCAGTCTAAAGACAACGTGCCTGAGCCATTAGCTCAGCAATCAGGCACTTGGGAACCAGCAGCAGAGGGGCAGAGCTGTGGATTAAGAGGCACAGTGATTTCCTTTCTGTAAGAGAAAAGCATGCAGGACTGGAACTGCAGTCAGGAGTTGTGTGTTTGCTGCAAGGCCTCAGGTGGGTGGCTGCAGTGCGAGCTGTGGTTTGGCAAGCAAGGACCTCACAAACTGGCAGGCAGCAGCACAGTGACTTCCATGCAGGATGCCCCTCTGAGGGGAGCATGTGGGGAGTGAGTGCTGGGCTTGTGTGTGAGGAGCTGACAAGGCAGACAGGCAGCAGCCATCTATCATCTGCCAAGGCACAAAGATCACAGCAGTCCTAACCTTTGAAGCAGGAGGAAAAATGAACACAGCTTCATCTCCTAATGATCTGAGAGATCTGTCTCTCTTTTTTTTCCCTCCCTGGTTATATATAGCTGTTAGAGAGGGCTCTGCTGAGTAGAAAATGGAGCAGTCCATGAGTCAATTTAGTGACTAGTGCTATAAATTATCATGTCAGATAGGCAGAGCAGCAGTATGGGCAGTCACGGAGCCTGGCTTAGTTCTTTGCTGTGAGCTGGGATGAAGATGTCATTGGAATTGTCACACCTTGGGCAGGTGATCCAGGTTCTCTTCATCACCCCAAACCAAATGCCCAATCCTTTGCACTGATGTTCCTTGCAGGAATCCATCTATTTACAGTGCCAGACACGTTCAGAGTGCCCCCTCCAGAGCTGTCCCCTCAGGTGAGGGCTCAGTGGGCTTGTGCTTTGAAATTCCTGCTCCCCTCAGACCCAGAGAAGGGAGAACTCAGCCCTTCAGCCTTCAGCACACTGCCAGGCAGAAATGCTGCAAAGGAGCTCCAGGATCCTCAGGAAACCATCCAGCCATGGAGCTCATATGACCTATGGGACATGGGACAGGCAAGGAGCAGAGTCAGGGCTCTACACTTTAGGAAGGCAAACTCCCAGCTCCTTAGGGAGTCAGTCAGTAGGACCCCATGGGAAAGGGTCCTCAGGGACAGGGCAGCAGAGCAGAGCTGGCAGATCTTTAAGGACATTCTCCTTGGAGCACAAGAGCTCTCCCTGTCCAGGTGTAGGAAATCAGGCAAGGAAGGGAAGAGCACAGCATGGCTGAGTAGAGACCTGCTGGTGAAAACAGAGAGCAAGAGGGAACTGCAGAGGCAGTGGAAGCAGGGACAGGTAGCCTGGCAGGGGCACAGGGTCACTGCCTGCTTTTTTCAGGAAGGCCAAGGTACAGCTGGAGCTGAGCCTGGCAGGGGATGTCCAAAGTAAGAAGAAGGGTTCTGCAGGGACATCAGCAGCAGAGGAGAGTTAAAGGAAGTGCAGCCCTCTGAGGAGTGAGAATGGTGAGCTGGTGTCAGCAGGCAAGAGGAGGCTGAGGGACTCAGTATCCTTTTTACTTCAGTTTTCACTGGCAATCTGGCTCTGTCCCCCTCACTAGGTGAGGAACAGGGGGGTAAAGTCGCTCCCACTGTAAGGGAAGATCAAGTTCAGGACCACCTGAAGAACCTCAGCATGCATAAATCTATGAGACCTGATGAGATGCATGCCAGAGTCCTGAGGGAATTGGTTGATGGAGTTGCCAAGCCACTCAAGTCCTGGCAGTCAGGTGCAGTTCCTGGGGACTGGAAGAAGGGAAACATTGTCCCTGTTGTTAGAAAGGGTGAAAAAGAGGACCTGGGAACGAACCTGCCAGCATCACCTCTGTGCCTGGGGAGATCATGGACCAGATCCTCCTGGAAGCTCTACTGGAACACACAGAGGCCAGGGAGGGGATCGGAGGCAGCCAGCTTGACTTCACCAAGTGCAAGCCCTGCCTGACCAGCCTGCTGGCTTTCTGTGATGGTGTAACTACCTCAGTGGACAAGGGGAGACCAACAGACATCACCTGTCTGGACTCCTGTAACAACACCAGGTTTCTTGTGCTGTACTGGGGTCCAGGCTCCAGGCAAGCCAGAGAGCTTTGCAAGCAGGTGAACAGGAGAGGCTTGGAACACCTCTTCTGTGAGGAAAGGCTGAAGGGCGTTGGAGTTGCTCCAGGCATATCCAACTGTGGCCTTTCAATACTTAAAGGGGGCTGATAAGAAGGATGAGGACAAACTTCTAAGTAGGACCTGTGGTGATAGGACAAGAGGTTCTGAATTTAACCCAAGGGCAGATAGATTCACAGGAGATGTTGGGAAGAAATTTTTTACCACGAGGGCAGTGAAACACTGGAACAGGTTGATCAGAGGGGTGGTAGAGGTCTCATCCCTGGAAACGTGCAGGGTGGGACTGGATGGGGCTCTGAGCAACCTGATCTAGTTGAGGATGTCCCGGACTCTGTGAGCATCTGGTCACCTTGCAGTCTGTCAGAATTCCAGGTCTGAATGGGCCAAGACTGAGGGCAACAGCATTAGAACTGCAAGCCAGGGCCATTCCTGCAGGGATGCAAAGATAACATGATCAATGCTCTTGATTTCTGAACTCCTTGCTCTAAGAACAGAGCTGAGAGCAGCTGGGGAAGCATTTGCTAACTGTTTGCTAAAGATAAGTCACAAAGCCCAAACATTGCTTATCTGTTCAGCACAGTTTCCTCCAGGTGGTATCTGAACTAACACAGAAATGGGCAGAGTGGTTTAAATTTAGCACAAGTAAGAACAAGCAGATGGTCCTGCTGTGACTGGACCTGCCAGAGGAGCATTCCAGAGCCTGCCAAAGCTTTCCTCTGCTGCTGTCTGAACATCCTCCTGCACTCCTTGGTGTGCAGCAGAGCAGAGCACCACGTGCTGACAGGAGCTCTTCCTGCCCAGCTTTGAACTCGGAGCAAAAGCAAAGAGCCTCCTGCTGGCTTTGCAGCGCTCCTTGGGGTCGCTCTCCAAAGCCTCCCAATGTTTTGTGTTCCATGTTCTGGGCAGTCAGAATAATGACAGAGGGTACTGATGGGCTAGCAGGATGGTGCTGATAGGCTAGCAGGATGGTGCTGATGGGCTAGCAGACTGCCCATGGGCTCTGCAGCTGTCAGTGACAGCAGTGGGGCCTGGTTGTGTGTCAGGAGCAGCAGAGTAGAGGAATAGAATAGAATAGAATCAAGAAGGCTGGAAGAGACCTCAAAGATCATCGAGTCCAACCTGTCACCCTAAACCTCATGACTATCTAAACCATGGCACCAAGTGCCACGTCCAATTGCCTCTTGAACACCTCCAGGGATGGTGATTCCACCACCTCCTTGGGCAGCCCATTCCAATGGCCAACCACTCTCTCTGTGAAGAACTTTCTCCTCACCTCCAGCCTAAACCTCCCCTGGCGCAGCTTGAGACCGTGTCCTCTTGTTCTGGTGCTGGTTGCCTGGGAGAAGAGAGCAACCCCCTCCTGGCTACAACCTCCCTTCAGGTAGTTGTAGACAGCAACGAGGTCACCCCTGAGCCTCCTCTTCTCCAGGCTAAACAGTCCCAGCTCCCTCAGCCTCTCCTCATAGGGCAGGAGAGGAGCAGCAGGACAGCTCTGAGTGCTTTGTGGTGCTGGAATCTCTGAGCAAGGAGGAGCTCTGTGGAGATCCAAAAGGGGAAGGGTTTTATTTTTACAAAAACAAATACATCAAATCAGCTATTTCCTGTTGATCCTTAAAAGTCTGACTGACCCCTCTCTGCTCAGAGCTGGGCTCTGCTTTTGTGGTTTGTCTTCTCTTTCATCCACAAAGAACAGAGAGAGGTTGAGGAAGGAACTGAGTTTTGCAAGCAGAAGGTGGAGGTCATGCATTTAAAAATCAGTGAGGGTGAAAGCAGCACAGAGCAAGCAGGGAAGAGCTGAGCTGGGAATTAGTGAGGAAGAATATGTGGTGGGGAACAACAGAGGAGGAGTCAAAAAAAGAGAGAAGAGGAGCCAGGGAAGCAACAGGCTGCCCGGAGAGGCTGTGCAGTCTCCTCTGGAGCCCTTCTCAGCCTCCCTGTGCAGCTTGCTCTAGGCACAGCTGCATTACCAGGGGGCTTGGACTGGATGATCTCCAGAGGTTGCTTCCACTCTCACCATTCTGTGACTCTGAGGAGCAGTTGTTGAATGCCATTTCCTTCATCATTTTGCCAGTGTTTCACAACAGTGGCTTCAAGCCCCCATTCCTGTTTCCATCACAGAGGACAAGCAGAGCAGAGTGATTCCCACTCACTCCAAATGCACTGTGTGGGATATCCTATTGGGCAGCCCCCAAAGCCATCACCTTGTCTGAGCCTGGCAGAGGCCTCCTGTCTGCTACTCATGAGGCTATTGGGTGCCCAGTAAAGCAGAAACCTGCCCTGACAGGTCTCCCTGTGTCTTGGAGAGCTCCTGTACTGCTTCATTCTCCAGCTCATTGTCATATTACCTGCACACAATCTCTCCCCAGGTGTTAGCCCCCCACCCCCAAAAGAAGGACCTGAAGGTCAAGTGGTTATAGACACTCAAAGTGAGTTCTGACCTCTTCAGTATACTCAAGGACAGACTTCTCTGGAGCTCCAGCACTGCAAACACTGATTTAGAATTCCTCCAGGGCACAGAGAGGATGAAACACATAACACACAGCCCAGGAAGGCTGCTGGCATAGCAACCCTTTATCTTGGTGCTGTTCTGGCACTCTCTCCTCTGGATGGTCAAACATTTCTGCTCTCCTTCTCCTTGATACTCTTGAGCAAAACCAGAGTTCCAAGAAGCGTCTGAGCTCCTCTTCCAAGAGCACCTCCTCACTGCTGCAGCCACACTCCCTGGTTCAGCTGCCTGCATCTGTCTCTCAGGGCTGACTTGTCTTACAGGTGCTGGTCAATCTGTGGCCTCAGCTTGTCCTTTAATCACTGTGGCTGAGTAATAAAACTCCACCACCAGGCAATCTGTTGCTTAGCTACTGGCCTGGGCAGATGGTCCTTCTGGAGAGGTGCCAGCACCCCACCAAAGGGTCTGTTCATGGGCAGAAAGGATTGGGCAGGTTTAATGAACCTTGCCCATATGCTCTGCATCTCTGCTGCTCAGAGCTGTGTCCCTTCAGCTGGAGTTTGATAAATGCTCTGGAGAGAGCCCCTAACCTGGCTCTGGAACCCAGGAATTCTCACTTCCCATTACCAAATGCCTTTAGGGAACAGGAGAGGCATTGGATGGCTGAATGTAAGAGGTGCCCAGAGGTACACATCCCCTCCAGGGGTGGTGCAGGCAGGGGCTGTGCTTATGGTGTGCAGTGCAGTGTCAAACCCTCTGGAAAGGGAACCAGATTTAGTTTGGAATTAAATACTGCTCCATTATCCTTTCTATCCACACTTTCAGTGACCTTGTAGGATTTGTGGATTTGTTCCTTACCTGATGAGACCCCCCCTGCCCCAAATCTGTGAACAGGTTGCAGTCTCAAGCTCCTCTAGCATCCAGTGCTGTGGCTGCTCACACCGTGGTGAATGCTGCTTTTGCTGCTAATCAGTGCTAGCAGTCTCATAGAGCAACCTCCAGAGTAGCCAGTGTAAAGGAAGGTGCAGAGGCCTGTTTGGACAATTTCTGACACACTCCAACAGCCAAGCTGCTTCTAAGGGGCAACAGTTTAATTTCAGACACGAGCCTGGAGTGCAGGTAGCTGGTAAATTCTTGGTGTGGCCCAGTCAGGCTTCAGAGCCCTGCAAAAGCAGCCTGGCAAACCCAGGCTGAGATCTTGGCCAGACCCAGGACTAAGTGACAGGCAGAGAAAGGATGATTTGTGTCATGGAAGACAAGGAAGGAAAACCACCTTCAAAACATTGTTCATTTGAAGTCTGGTACTGAGAACAGCTAAGTGGGAGAGGAAAGCATTGAGTTAGTAGCTGGGCTGTCTCCTGGGGAGCTACAGCCATGCACAACACACATCAAATTTGCATGGGAGCACTTTAAGATTATTCAAATATTCTGGGCTATTTTTAGCTGCAGAAGTTAAATTATTAATATAATTTGCAATATTTAATTCATTTTGTGCAGTATTTGCATAAATTAAATGCGTTAATGTTTGAGAAAGCTCTGGTGGTATCCATCTGCATTTGGTGGGGTTTGCTCTGGGTGCTTGCTGTAGCAAATAGCTTGAAGGAGAAGACCCCCTGAGAGCAAAAGAAACTTCTTCCTTCCCCTCCTCCTTGCCAGCAGCAAGTGGGAGACAGCCAGTGCTCAGCAGGGGGCACAGACACAACAGGTCCCAGTGCTTCATCCCCAGCCCTGGCACAGGTGGTGTCTGCTGTCTCAGGCCTGCTGCAGGGTGGCCCAAACACTGGAGGAGCTGAGGGAATCAGAACCTGAGCCTGCAAAAATCAGGAGCAATAACGTTTTCTAGAGGGTGATCTGCACCAATCAAAGAGCGAATGACCGTCCTGGGCCCTGCATGCACAGGTGCAGTATTTGCCTTTTGGTTATTTTCTGATGTTGCCCTAATGGCAAATGAGGCACTCTGAGGTGCCACAGGCAGGGGTGAGGGTGCTCCACAAAGTCTTCTGTCACAGCTGAGGCAGAGGCCAGTTAGGTATTTCCCAAAGGTGCAACAAAAACTCTTCTCCCTCTTGGAGAGAAGTGCCAGAGAACCTGATGGGAAAAGCCCTGGGGAGATGGATCCTCAGCTAGCCAAATCCCTGACCAGGAGGCTCTGAGCTGAGGTGCCCCTGTGCCACACATCCAGGGACACCCTGCACCCTTATCCTGGGACAGGACCTGCTGGGCAGCCTTGGCCATGCAGCAGATCTCAGGGCAGCGGAGTGCTCAGGTCTGAGGTTGGGGCTTGAACAGTACTGTGAGGAGGTGCAGAGAGAGTCTCTTATGCTCTGTCTCATCTCTCCTGGGGCAGATGTTCTGCAGAGGTGAGAGGAAGGGGGAAGGGTGTGATATGTTTGATCTGTTTGAGGGTCTCAGATCCTAGCAGAGTCTTGCTTTGCCTTATTGTGCTCTGATGTGCCAGTCAACCACCACTGCATGTCCTGGCAGCCACAATCCCATAGCTGAGCACCAGCTTTGCAGTTTGCTCAGCCCTGCTTGTAGACAGCCAGCAGTTAGCTGCCCTGTGTCTGAGAGATTTCTGGTCAGGGCAGTTCACCCTTCAGCCCTAGGCCATGCACATGTCTGGTGCAAAGCAGCCTCATGCGCCATTGCTGCTGCTGAACTGGCACACCTCTGCTTTCATCACAGAGCCTGGCAAGAGAGTTCCCCAGGAGCAATCAGGTCTCCAGACTTCAGTGTCCTGAGAGAGTTTCATATGCAGGCAAGCGATGCTCACAAGCCATGCACAGATCACTGTGTCTGGTGCTCCCAGGCACCACTGGAAGACGAGGGGAAGGGGAGACACTGTGTCAGGAGCAGAGCTGCAGTTACTGAGGAGCTGCAAGTCTCTGCTGTAACATCTATGATGCTCTGCAAAGCAGCAGCTCCCCTGCTTCTCCCTCCCTTCCCCACAGCTGCAATATTAATTGTGCTCTATATCAGCCATGGGGTTTAGGAAGACATTTCTGTTACCTGTGGCTGCAAGACCGAGAGGAACAGGAAAAGCAGAGGATTTGGTAACAGCTTGGTCACCTTCACTGGCTGCATGCTCTTCACTCTTGAGGGAATCTTTGGGAAGTGTAGGTTCAATTTAAAGCTCTCTCAAGGCAGGAGGATGCTTTTGCTTCACTCCATGTTTAAATTATGTTCCTCTTTCAGTTGGCTAATGCTCAGTGGCTGCAGGGAGAGGGTGCAGGCACAGGAACTGCCGCTTCATTATGGCATTAACAGCAGCTCATTGCTGTTCTCACAGAGCGAGGCAGCAAATGGCTCCTGCTCCAGAGACTCCTCTGCTGTTTGGTGGAGACAGGAAACATTATCACACACAGCTTTCTGAAGCAAACCGAAATGAGTCTGTTGGAAGCCCTTTCCAGAGACAACAGTGACCGATGTCTCTTCCATGAACTAAGATGTGGCTGCTATTTATAATCCAAGGTCTGCTTTGCACAGACTTGGTAAGGCTTGAGTGGCCAAGTGAGAGGGAAATCAGAAACATCAGTGTGAAGAGAGGCAGGAAAGGAGAACAGCTCCCTGCCAGGCAGGATGGGGGGCCTGGTGGAGAAGCATCTGCAGTAGATCTGGGGAGAGACGACTTCTCTTTTCAGGAAAACATCTTGGTGAATATTTAGGAAAAATGATATTTAGACCAAATTCTGGGAAGGGTTTGATCCATAGTTTGGGTAGGATTGAGGTGAGAAAGTGACAAGCCTGAAGCCTGAATTTAGAAGGACTGGGAATGGGACCTGATGGAAGCAAGCTTAGCCCCAGAGCTCTTCCGGGAGGAACAAACCAAAGAAGTTTGTTAGTGACCTACTTATTGCCCAATGCAACCAAAGCTTCCTCCATCTTCCTTTGGATCTCCATCTAAGAAACCAGAAGACAGAGGTTTGCTGTGTAAGAGCCTTTTTTTTCTGATCTTCCTTTGGATCTCCATCTAAGAAACCAGAAGACAGAGGTTTGCTGTGTAAGAGTCTTTTCTTTCTGGATTAGCAAGATTCAACCTCAAGCAGACCACGTGGAGAGAACACCAGGATGCTCAGGGTACTGAAAACCAGAGAAATGCAGGAACCTGCAACACTGGCTCCAGGTCCCAGCGTGTTAGCAGGAGGTGGGAGACCTGAGGTGTGGGCCTGGTGCTTAGGGACATGATTTAGTGCTGGCCCTTCAGTGCTGGGTTGAGGGTTGGACTGCATGAGCTTGGAGCTCTCTTCCAGCCAGATCCATTCTGTGATTCCATAGGACATGCCCTATGCAGTGAGGAGTGTCCCCTGTTCCAGGGCCTTTTCTCCAGCAGTGGCCAGGTGTGGATCCTGAGACAAATTATGTTCAATAGCTCTGAGACAAACCCAGATGGACTCTGCTGCCTTCTGGAAACAAGCAACCAAGGATGCACTTGCAGATGGCTCTGTGAATCTGCAATGTTCTCACACAATGCCTTACACACAGCAAGATGTCACTCCCTTAAACAAAGAAATTCTCCTTTCTCCTTCATGGTGTTATTATGGTCTAGCCTTTCCTGCACTGAGAAACACCCAAACCACCACAGAACTCCCTCAAAACAGAACCTACCAACTTTCACAGAATATATCTGGTTGGAAGAGACCTCAAAGATCATCCAGCACTGAAGGGTCACCACTCACTCTTCCTTCCATTTAGTAGTCTTAGTCCCAGTTTAATGATCTCTGTGATGTCCTCTCCGAGCTCAGCTTTTCTGAGATGAGCACATCTCATCTACTTTGTTTTTCCTCATGCAGAAAAATTTGTCATCACCCTTGCTGCTCCTCTCTGAACTGTATCTAGTTCTGCTATCTCTTTACTGAGTCTGAGAGACCAGGAGTGCTCCTTGTGCTCCAAGTCTGGTCCCCCTGGGAGCAGATAAGGTGGGCAGAGTGACATTTTCTGTTTCATTTGCCAGCTGCCTGCCTGCTGCTGAGCAGGAGACTAATACTGTCGGAATCAGCTGCATGGTAATTTCCCCAGGCTCCCACCTGGGAAAGAACTCATTCTGAAGCCATTACTGTCTGTGTGTAATTAGGGTTATCTTTTGCAAAGTGCTTTACCTTGTACTTATCAAGCCTGGGTTTAATTTGCTGCCATTTTGTTACCTGCTCACTCAGGGATTAGAAATCCTTCTGGAAAGCCTGGCTTAGGCTTGTCCCTTTCACCTGCCTGCCTTTCCCCAGCTCCCTTATAAACCTCTCCCTTGCTACTGATTCTCACCCAGATTCGTGGGGATTCCCCCACTCCTTCAGTTACTGAGTGGAGCTCTGACTCCTGACCTTCAGTGCTGCCTTTTAAACAGTTCCTCTATGAAAGGACCTTCCCTCTCGTCAGCTCTTCATAGAGCTTTGGCAGAGCCTTTAGTGGGGAGCTAAAGGGGATTTGCAAGTCCAGATGTGCTTCTCAGTTGAACAACCTTCACCCACATGTTCAGTGACCCTTGGGAACTGAAACCACAGGAGCACAACTGTCTTGGCAAAGCTCCATCATGACTTGCTCTGGGTGATGCTGCCCAGGCAGGGGGGTTTCAAGGTCCCTTTCAGCCCCTAACTTTCTGTGATTCTGTGAATTAGGGGGAGTGCTGTTGGATGGGAGCTGTCCCCACATCATAAAGATAGTTCAGCAATTAGGTCTCCAGCTCTAGTCTGGTGTCTCATTCCTGCTCATCCCATTTTTTTAAATGGAAGTCTGAACTTGCAACGGGTTTCTAACTCTATGCTCACCAATGCTGACATGCTCCATCTTACACCCAAATTTAATCTCCTCTGTCCTTGAAATGTAATTAAACCAGATAGTCTCTTAAACCCTTTGCCTACCATATGTTGGGAAAAGAGTAGCAAAATCAAATGAACAAATCACATCAGAGAGTAAATTAAACACACTCTGTAGCCTCCCTCTCGTGTTCCTTATCGTGAAGGCTGAGTCAAGGCTGGCAGTGAGCATTTAGAAGTGGTCAGGACCAGGCACTTCAGAATGCCTTGTACAGAAACTATGCAGGCAAGGCACGTTTTTGGCCAACCCTAATTGCTTTGGTGTGAGGTTGGTGCTGTGAATCACATCCTAGACTTGATGGAGCAGAGATAAAAGCTTTACAAAGGAGGATGATGAAGCAGGAAAACCAGGTCAGAAATATAACCTCCCTGATTTGCATGCTGCAAAGCCAGGCCAAGAGAAGCGAAAGCCATTGCTCTGTAGAGCACACAACCAGCCTGAATTCAGACAGGGGAATTAAAAATCGAGGACAAAAAATAATTCCTATTTGATGAAAATTGCTCAAAGCCAACACCTGAGTGTGCTCATTAGGGTGCCATAAGCTAACCCACATTAAGCTGCAGGAAAAGTGTCTGTAGGAAGCACTTGCCCAGATCTCAGGGACTGTCCATAGTTTTCGAAGGATCATTCCTCTAAAAGACTCAGGAGTGTGAACAGCTGAGAGGCAGCCAGCAGAGGACCACTTCCATCTTGCGGTTTATTTATTTCCTGTTTCTCTTTCTGCTCTGTGACCATTTCCCCTGTGTGCTTATCAAGGACAGACTGAGTTATGGCTCCAGTCTCTGCAGGACTGCAGAAGGATCAGGCCAGAGACCTCAGTGGCAGTGCATTCTGCCACTCCTGCATCTTCCAGACTTTGATGTTGGGTTTTTAAATTGGTAAAAAGGCAAATGGGCTGGGAGTGAAGAAGGGCAGATCCTGTCTGTTTAAAATGAGTAAGTTTCATCTGTATCTGATTAAAATAATGGCAGAGAGGTTTGCAGAGTCACTTGGACTCTTTGACCAGTGACTGAGTTGCCAAACAGCACAGGGGGAGACTGTCTGTGTGTGACTGCTGTGAAGCAGTTCCCAGCTGGAGTGCTGGGGCTCAGAAGCATTGTGCCCTGCCTGTCCTCCTGTCATCAGCAGTCAGAGTGACTATCAGTAGCCAAAGATCACACTGCTGGTTGCTCACTGGTGTGTCACCTCCAAGGCAAGGAGAGCAGCTCTGGTGATACCTTCAAGCCCAGTGCTGGAGCTGGGCAGAGAGAGAAATGCAATTATTGAAAGAGGTCCTTCTGTGAAGAACACAGTGAGTTACATCATGAACAGGGTCAATGGTGAGACCACCCCTGCAATCCTGTGTCCAGTTTGGGGCTCCCCAGTTCAAGAGAGACAGAGACCTCCTGGAGAGACTCCAAGGGAGAGCCACGAGGATGATCTGGGGACTTGAGCATCTCCCTATGAAGAGTGACTGAGAGCCCTGGGAATGTTTAGTGTGGAGAAGAGAAGGCTGAGAGGGATCTGATCAATGTCGATCAATAGCTGAGGGGTGGGTGTTAAGTGGAGGGGGCCAAGCTCTTTTGGGTGGTGTGCAGTAGACAATGGGTTCAAGCTTGAACAGAGAAGATTTCACTTCAACATGAGGAGAAACTTCTTTACAGTGAGAGTGGCAGAGCCCTGGAGCAGGCTGCCCAGAGTGGTTGTGGAATCTCCTTCTGTGGAGACTTTCCAAACCCCCCTAGATGCTTTCCTGTGCAGAGTACCCTGGGTGCTCCTGCTCTGCAGGAGGCTTGGTCTGGAGGTCCCTTCCAAACCCTAATGTACTGTGGTACTGTGAAATGTCCCTCCCTCCCCACCGCCAGCTCAGCTGATGCTTCCTTCCTCAACACCCTCCTGCTCTGATGGCTTTGTTTCATGCAGCCCCTGGTTCTCCAGTGAGAGGAGGGAGTGTTCCCTGTGAGTGAGTGGACTCCTTGGGAGCCCAAGAAACTGTCATTTCAAGTCAGCAGTGAAGCACTTGTTGGTTGAGGAGAAGGTCTGTAACTAGGGAAAGCTACTGTCCCTACAGTTCACCTCTTCTGGGATGGAAAAGAGTAGAGCTGCTTGTTTGTTGGGTTTGAATCCCTGGTGGAAGGCTGCCAGCAGCTGAACTTGTGTGGTACTGTGTCACCAGAGAGCAAAGGCAGCAGGGAACATGTGCTGGCACAGCCACAAACCTCTCCTCACACAGTGTTGTGGGGTGGTACTCACCTCCCCACAGATCAGCACTGCCCACTCAGCCCAGAGAGTCTGGCTGAGCATGGGGCTGTGGTAGCTTACTCTGTGGCACTGAACTCCTGCCTGCCACTAAAGCCTCTCTGCTCTTTGGAGTGTTGGCTGTCAGAGCACTGCTGTGAGCAGGGGGCTCTGACCACCTGTGTGTTGTAGATCAGAGGGGTGAGGCTAAGGTGAGGTTGAGCAGTGGATACCCATGGCCAGGAGCTGGGGTCCCTGGGTCATCAGTTCAGCCTGGCTGGAGCAGACTCCCTGCTGTCAACATGACCTCCCAACCACCAACCCAGGGAGAGCAAGGGGAAATGTGTGGAGTCAGGTCTCTTCCCTGTGGGGCTGCAGCTTGCTGCTTAGGGAACTAAGCTGAGTCATGGCTAGAGAAGTTAAAACTCAGGCTCACCCACGCTGCAGTCACCTCATTTCCATGTCAGGTTCTCTTCTGCCGGTGAGTTTTAGTCACTTGCTTGCCTTGGAGACCTGGACTTGGTCTCCTGACATAACCAGGCGGTTTTCTCAGGTGATGTGGAGAGGAGCAGCTCAGCTGCTCGTGTGCACAGCCTGCTCCATAGCCAGGGGGCTGTGGGTATGACTTGTGTTTCTCACCCCCAGGAGGACGAAGTTGCTCGTGACAGCCGATTCAACTTCAGTGGCTATGGCATGGGGCACTGCCTCCAAGTGAAAGACGGCACAGCAGTCAAGGCTGCTGCCCCCAACCCGCCCCCAGCAGCGCCAAAGGACGCAGAGTCCATCAAGAAGAAGTTTGTTGACCGTGCCAAAAGGATCGACACCATCTCCCGTGCCGCCTTCCCCCTCGCCTTCCTCATCTTCAACATCTTCTACTGGATCACCTACAAAATCATTCGCCACGAGGACATCCACAAGAAATAGGCAGCTGGGGGCCACCAGGACTGCTGAGCCCGAGGGACACACCCAGGGAAGTGTCTGTCTGTCCTTTGGACCGAGGCTTTCTTTCCCCCCACACCCAGGGCACCAAGGAGAAAGTGAGAGGAAAAGAAGTTCAGATTGTGTGGGAAGCGTGAGGCCAGCCAAGGAGGGTCCCACTCTGTGCTCTCAGTTCTGTTCTTCCAGGTTCAGCAGCGGTCAGGCATCTCCAGGTGGGGCCAAACTGTACCCAGCTTTGTCACCAGGATCTCACCTCTCAAAGCAGAAGGGAATCAGAATCCAAACATCGCTCCTGAGGCATCCGCAAGAGACTGGGGTGGCTGCAGTGCAGTGAGCTGCAAGAGGACCAAACCTTTCAGGATACTGTTGCCTTTCTATCTCAAACAAGTCTGCCGAGCTGCATTCCATCACCATCTCTGTAGTTAGTGGTTTCACCAGGGAGTCCTTCTGTGGGTTGTAAATTATTTCTACTGACAGGGGAGAGGGGAAAAAGAAAAAAAAAAAAAGTCAATTTCTACTTTGCTCTCCTGGTGGCTATTGTGCATTGGCTATTGCCCTGCTTGCCCAGCCCTGTGCCTCCGGGGCTGGGCTCGTGTGCTCTGTGATTTCTTTGCTAGCTGTCACCCCACAGGCAGTGAGGCTCCTGCTCGCCTTTTGTTGGGAGGCAGTGCACTCACTGCCTTTGGTCTCTGCTGGTTCTTCATGCAGCTCCAGGTGCCAAACTGTACCTTCCCTGCCATGCTGCCCCACACCTCACTGCTTGGCAAGGACCTGTTCGCTCCAGGTGTAGCTCCGTTTCGTGTCGAGTTTCTGTTCCGCCACCATGGTAGCTGCAGTCGATAGCCCTGTAGGCAAGCATCACTCCTTGGCAGACCTCTGGTTTCTGTCTTGACTCAAAGTGGCTGTCATCTGAAATGTCCTTCATTACCCTCAGAGTTTTAAACTGTACTGTGATTTCCAGACCCTGCCACCTTTTGGTGCCAGGTCTGTGTTGTTCAGATCCTTGCTACGTGTTTTAAAGTAGAAAATGAAACAACAAAAGAAATAAAAAAAGAAACCAGCAGATGGTATTTTTGCTTACACAGAAGAAGACAACCTGTACCATAAGAGGAACCAACTGTTGACATTTTAAACTAGCTGTAAAAGGGTTTATTAAGAAACAAAAGGTATTTGTTCAATTTCAATAAAGCTAAATGTGGTACTATCAGTTCCTCACTCTTCCCTTCTTTGACAGCAGCCAGACTGCTCCTGCCAGGGCCCAGCCCTTCCCCAGCACAGAGGAGTTCAGAAGCAGCCTCCTGCTGCCCAGGCCTGGCACAGCACATTCAGCTGGCTGTCCTGCAGCAGTGGGGCTGTTGCAGCCCCCAGGGGTGTGCCAAGGACTGTGCTGGGAAGGTGGCTAGGGCATGGCAGCAGCATCTGCAGAACACTGACCTCTGTGGAGCCAGGCCTGGGGAGGGGCAGGCTGCTCCCCACCTCCAGCATGGTGCATGGCCAGCAGCACTCCTGAGTTTCTCCTGGGCTGTGCCCAGCCTGATTTCCTTAGGGCTTCAGCACCTCCCTTCTTGCAGTGAGGCTCAGGTGCCCCCAGCAGCTGCACCGCAAGTTCAGCTGCAGTGCTTGGCTGTTAGCACTGACCACACAGTTTGCTAGAACATTCTGCTGACTGCATCTGAGGTATGAAGGCAGCATCCATGAGAAGATTGCTCTGTTCTTGCCCTGTGTGTAAACAGGTGAGTAATCTGTGAGCAGAGTCCTCAGAGGTGCCTCTCCTTTTGAAGACAGAGTTTGTAGCTGCACAGCGATGAGTGCTGAGCCTCAGAGCGATCTGCCCGAATGTTGGGCACAGATGATGCGTGCAAGCAGGTAAGGCCTGCCAGGCACTGCAAACCCACCTGACTGATTTGCTCCCAGCTGCAGTGCAGTCCTCACTGAAACCAGGAGGGAAAGGAAGGTGCTTCACTGACTCCAGCAGCTCCTAGATCAGGCCCCAGGGTAGGGTAAGTTTCCAGTGTGAAGCACTGGAGATACTCTGGCAGGGCACACACTCAGAGTGGATTGGGTCTCTTTAGTGTCCTCTGAGGAAGAACAGCAGCTCAAGTCCACATAAGCATCTCAGGTAGTGATGAGGAAAGCTGCCTCTGGGAAAGGCACACAGGCAGGAGCAAGCACACCAGACTCACAGCTTTGCTGGGAAGGAGCCCTGGGAGGTAAGCTTAATGAAAAAGCAGAGAATTCTGGGGAGTTGGTACATTGCACTTGTGCTAAAGCTAGGAGCTTACTGGCACCAAGCACCAACAACTCTCTCTGGTCATCTGAACAGCTCTCTAGCTGATGCAGAAAGAGGTTTGCCAGCTCGCTGCAAGACCTTCAGCACTGCCTGCTGCTGGGGATGGCTGATGCTGTGTGCCACACCAGGAGGGTGGCAGCTGGACACATCTCTTCCTAATGCCTGGAAATACATGGCCAGACCCCTGGGGGTCCACAGGGGGAAAAAAACGCTCCTTAGCATCACCTGGGGAAAATGCATTTGCACAGAGCAAACGAAGGACTGACAGGTTCCCACCTGCCCTTGGCTGTGCCATCCATTTGCTTTCCCTAAGGCGATACCGAGCTCTGCCTTTGACATGATGAGGTCAGGCCTGTGACTGAACGTGTCCGGAAATGTCATCTTCATCCCTTGGCTCCTGAAGAATTCCCTTTTCTCTGCTGTGACTCCTCTTTGCTTCCCACAAAGAAGCAAAGAGCACAGCAAGCCTTTTGCAAAGGCAAAGCAGCTTTCAGTCATTACACAGCTCCCCGTGGCTCCCAAGCAGAGGCTGCAACACCAGAGCCTGGAGTGGGAGAAGGACAACCTGTGCAAGGATGCCCTTCCTCACCCCCAAGAGACCAGGCCTGGGACACGCTCAGCAGAAGGTCCCCTGGGGCTCAGAGGCTGGACTCACAGCACACCCAGAAGGTGACTGTGTTGTGGGTGCTGGAGTTGGTTTCAGGTTTTTAGCCTATCCCATCCCACAAAGAGAAGAGAGCTTTGCTAATACAAGCAATAGAAACCAACCCCAATCTGCTGGTGGTGTCCCCACAGCAGCCTGGGCACTGCCTGTTCTTTCCTGACCCAGGTGCCAGAAGGGGAGGGTAAGGGATTTGAGGAGCACAAGGGCTGAAGCAAGAGAGGAGCTCAGTGGTGTTGGAAGTGGGGAGGTGTGGGAATGAGCTGGCCAGCAGGGACACCATCTTGGGCTGCCCTGCAAGCCTGGCCTGAGGTGAGAGCCCACCACGGCCAGCATGGGGCTCCTAAGCAGGATCTGTCAAAGGGACCAGGGAAAGGGGAGCCCCAGGGATGGGAAGTGTCCTAGGAGCAGCCATAGAACAGGGCAGTGGTGGGGCTGAGAGCAGAGCCCACGCTCCTTAGACTAACAGGAAGGGAGGGAATTCAGCCCCAAAGGGTCAAGGCGACCCCACACTGTCACCACCTGCTCCTTTGAATGGAAATCACCAGGCAGGTTCCCAACACTAGCCACTCACAGAGAGGCATTGCTGTGATGAGGGCAGCTGGGAAAGGGCCCAGCTCTGCCTGAGCTCCAGTGCTGCCCAGCACTAATGGGTACTGGAGGGCAGCTCTGCTCTGTGGAAGTCTGACTGCATCTGCTGGACAGTGCTCTAATGGTCCTCTCTTTTAAGAGGGTCATCACCACCCCCTGAGAGAAAAAAAACCAAACCCCAGCAAAACCACACCAAATCAAACCCCAGCCAAAAACCCAACAACCCGTCAGGGTTGAAATCATGGAAAATCAAGGTCTTTTAATGATAACTTTGCAGCTCTGCTCGCTGGGCTCCAAGGACACAGGGTATCTCTATTATTATTATTATATTCATGCACCATTGGAGCATCTAAGCAGCCTCCTGCAGCCTCAGAAAATGGGGCTGCCTGTGGTGAAGGAATCCCTCAACCCCAGTGTATTATTAGCTCTTCTGTGTCACTGAGCAGATGAGCTAAATGCTAAACCCAGGAATCTCATTAAAGATTAAAGCAGTATCATTTCATGTCTCACCTGCTCCCTCAATATCAGATATGAATCCTCTCTTTGGTGACACAGCTGAAGTGCACCCTGAGATTCCAGACATGCTATGATTAATATCTCTTTCAGAGGAAGGAGAAGAGTGCTCAGAGTCCTTGAGGAGCTGTGTCTCAGCACAGCAATATGTTTTGTCTGACTGTTTTAAGTCAGGAAAGAACATCCTGGCCTTGTGATTTTTCAGTTGCTGTCTCTCTTCATGCACCACTTGGAATATGTTAAAGGAGACATCATTGCAGGAAATGCCAAGCAATTATTCTCTGAGCATAAGGCCTCCAAAGCCTTCTCTGGTGGAATACCCAGGAAGTGAGGCATTCAAAACCACTAAGTGCTATGGAAATCTCAGCCTTGAATATTACTTCTTTTACCTGGAGTTTTTCCCAGTTGTAGAACCACAGAATGGCTCAGGCTGGGAAGGACCTCAGAGCTCATCTCCAACCTCCCCACCATGCCCAGGGACACCTCTCAATTAGACTCAGCTGCTCCTCATCCAGCCTGGCCTTGAACACCTGCAGGGAGGAGGCATCCACAGCCTCCCTGGGCAGCCTGTTCCAGTCTCAGCACCCTTGTTCCCTAGCAGAAGCTCATGGGTTCTGCAGCCAGGATTCTTCATGCTCCTCACATCTGGCATGTTCCAAGTGCTTTGGGGCTCTCCTTTCCCCACCAGCACCAACGAGTGTTAGCCTGGGGAAGACCTGGGTTCTGTGCACAGGGTGAGTGAGAGCTTGCTTCCAGGCAGAGACAAAGCTCCTGGCAGCATGAGCACAGCTGTGGAATGGCTGAGCATGGATGAGGTCTCCTCAGCAGCCACCTGTGGAGCAATGCAACAGGGGCTGCCCCAGGCAGCCCTTCCTTGCCCATAGCCTTCCCCTGGCTCTTTTGCTCCTCTCTGCCCCAGTCCATGCCATGAGTGCACAATGAGTAGCATCAACATCCTCCTCTTTTGCTCCTCTCTGCCCCAGTCCATGCCATGAGTGCACAATGAGTAGCATCAACATCCTCCTCTTTTGCTCCTCTCCGCCCCAGTCTATGCCATGAGTGCACAATGAGTAGCACCAACATCTTCCTCTTTTGCTCCATGCTTCCCTGGGCCAGGGCAGGCCTGATCTTGTGGATGCTGCTTGTTATGTCAGTTCTGGTTTTCCCCCTCAAGGTGGGCACAGAGGTGGCTCAGCCACAGGACACCCCTCCCTTTGTCCCCTGCCATGCAGTCACCAGAGGCAAGGGCCAGGTGTCCCCAAGGGCTCCCAGCTGCCTTGGCCACAGAGCTGGCAGATGCTGGGGCAGCTCATGCAGGGCTGCCAACACCACAGTGCCAGGTCACTGGGTCCCTACAAACATTAATGTAATGTTTGCTGCTTCTGCTGAAGTGTCACATGGGCTGCAAGCTGTTTCCTCCTGGCTGACAGCTCCAGGGGAGGTAGCCCCAGCTGCCTGCTGAGCAGGGACATCTGCCCCATCACCAACCAAGTGGGACAATGGCATCTGCTGCCTTTCTGTTTGCAGGGCAGTCCCAGCAGAGATGCCACAGGTTTCTCCTCACAGGAATCTCCTTCCTGCAGACCGGGAGTGAAGTGAGAGTCTGAAGAGGGAAAGGCTCTCGGATGCACAGCCCTGAAAAGCCCCAGCTAGACCTCAGCTTCCTGCTCTGCACAGGGCTGCACAGCCCCAAACACAGCCCTAGACACCATCCTCTCTTTGGCAGCAACTTGCCTCCACAGCCTGAGCCTTTCTCCCAATCTAATGCTCCTGACTGACCTTCAGACTCCCAATCTCCTGCCTGTGCTGAGCCTGGCAAAGGTTGGGCAAGCTGAGCAGGCACTGCAGATGGACTCCTCGCTGGCTCCCCATTACTTCTCAACCCATTAATTGCTCAGCAGTGCAAACAAGTGGAAAGCAAACAGCTTCTGCTGGAGGGAAGACTGTGAGAATACCAAAGCTGTTTGGGAAAGAGAAGCCTTCAGAATCCAATTTTCCTGACAGAAAGTGAGCTGAAGATCTGTCATGGAAGGAAAGCATCCCAGGGTGGCTTCTGCACTGAGGCTCCACTATTGGAAAACACAGACCAGAGGCTAGCCTGAGGTTGTTTCTCAGTTCCTCACAGAATCTTTCAAATCCCCCTAAAACCCCAGTGCTACCCTTCAGGAATGTATCAGCAAAAGGGTTTTGTTTGATTAGTGCCTTCAAGAGTACTCTGGCATCGATGCGAGAGAAACCAATTCATGTTTTGGTAGTCCAAACAGGGAACAGGAAAAACCTCTGATTTAAAACATTTTAACCTGCTGGTCTGGCAAAATTATCTCATGGGAAACTCGATGGAGGGGAACAGCTGAGTCAGGACTCACCTCCCAGGGGCCTCTTTGGTTCCCAGGTGTATAAAGTCTCAGGGTGATGCCTCCTTCTTGGGCAACATGCAGGAATAATTTGAGTCATCATAGTTTAGAACGCAATCCTCTTCTTGTGCCAGGGCCTGGGACTCTGTCCTCTACTTCACAGCTTTGAGGCTGCTGGAGGTGCTTCCAGGAGTGGTCCTCCCCTGAAAGACTCCTGAGAAGCCTCCTCCTCTCCTTCCGCTGGAGTTCTTATCAGAGGGTGCAGAAAGAGTAAAGCAGCCTCTGGGGGAGTAACTACGCAGTCAGGAGAGTGTGGTTTGTGGATATCCGCATTCATTTCAGCTCAGTACCTAATCTCCCCTCCTCTTCATTCAAACAGCATCATTCTGGGTAGGATTTTGATAAGAAGCCATATCAGGAAGGATCCAGAAACTCTTTGGCACTTCTGTCCTGTGGGGAATGGCTAGAAGGACAAACAGACACTGTGGGCTTCTTCTTTGGAGCCACTGTGACAGAATACATTTCCATCACTGATCTAGGAGGCTGAATTCTCTCCTCTACCACTTGGATCCACATAAACCTCCGTGGATCTGGCCAGACTCAGTGTGGGTGAGTCCATTTTGCAGAGGCAGAGCAGGCTTCAATCAATAACTAAACACAATTAGGTAGCACTAATGTGATGTACATAGAATGTGTGAGTGGTGACTTACTGAGAGCTGCCATCAGCTACAAACATCACTGCAGCCTGAACTGTAATGGGAATGGACTTGGGCAAAAGCCTTCTGCTCTGCACTGTGCCATGAGCTGGGAGCCTGCCCTCAGCAGGCAGGGCAGACTGGGCAGAGGCATCTGAAGTATCTGAAGGGGGCCTACAAGAAAGCTGGGGAGGGACTTTTTAGGCTATCAGGTAGTGATAGGACTAGGGGGAACAGAATAAAGCTGGAAGTGGGGAGATTCAGGCTGGATGTGAGGAAGAAGTTCTTCACCATGAGAGTGGTGAGAGCCTGGAATGGGTTGCCCAGGGAGGTGGTTGGGGCCCCATCTCTGGAGGTGTTTGAGGCCAGCCTGATGTAGTATAAGGTGTCCCTGCCCATGGCAGGGGGGGTTGGAACTAGATGATCCTTGTGATCCCTTCCAACCCTGACTGATTCTATGATTCCATGATTATATGATTCTGTGATTGCACAGCCCAGCCAAGGGCACTGCTGTGTGCTCGGAGCCTGTGCAGCCTCAGGAACGCTGGGGAGCTGAATGGGACTGGGAACTCACTGCTCTGCCTTTAGCTACACCTTCTCTCCAGGGGAAGTCTGAGTTCTGAGGAGCTAGGATGCTTTGGGTTTGTACCTTGCTGAAGTATGACACTTAGCTGTGCCTGGAGAAAGTCAAGTGTCCACAGCTGATGTGTCCCAGTCACAGTCAGGGACAGGTAAATGGTGTTTGCCACTCTTGCGTCAGGCTGTTCTTGGCCCTGTGATGCAAACTCTCCTGAGCCCCTGCACTCTCTGCAGCTCGTGGCACGTTTCTGCACTGGGGGTCTGCTTCCAGTCATGACAATGCTCTGTGTTTGCATCAGTACAAAGGACTGGTGTGCAGAAAGGCTCTGCCTTAAGGCTTGCACCTCGGGAGACCATGGTGGCTGCAAAATCTGGTGTGCCCTGCTAGTGCAGCCAGTGACTGGAGTTAGGTTGCAGAGCTGGCCTCAAAGACCAAGCAGGGCTGCATCACAAGGTCTGATGCTCAGCTTATGGCCCCTAACTGCACATCCCCCCTGGCAGCCAGGTCTGCCTTCATTCACATTCTGCCCACACTGCCCCCAGCTGTTTTCTGGGAGGCAGCTCTGATGTTCTGCTGCCGATGTCAACAGAAGCAGCAACCTTAACAAGCTGTCATTGCCAGCTACAGGGAAGTGGCACGAGAGACAGATGAAGGGCACAAGGCAAAATGTAGCTAGGGAAAGGGAGAGGCAGAAGCCAGATTCCTCTTACTGACCCTCACTGTGTCCTTACTTCCCTTCTTGGGGATGTTTGACCAAATACATGGCTAAGCAAATGGTACAGGGCAAAAAAATCACCAAAGCCTGGAGACAGCCTCTCAAGAAGGCAAGAATGGAATGAGAACCACCAGTGGGAGCTGCCTCCCTCCATCGAGACACGTTTGAGCTTCACATGCATGAAGCACTCCTGGCTAAGAAAGGCCCTCAGCTCCTCCAGAGTATCTGCTAAGCCTGAGGAGCTCATTTCTGCAAGCACTGCGCCACAGACACCTACCTGTAACTGACGGCTTGGTGCATTACACTCAGGACAGGGAGCTGAGCAGGTGCCAGCTTGGTGCTAGCAGAGTCCCCATTCACTTCCATGCCTGTAGGCAACACTAAAAACTCTACAGAGGATGCTTTAACCAAGCAGTCACCCCCCTCAGCCACCCTGCAATTTGCACTTCAGCAGGAGAAGTGATCTTGCAGGATCTGAGTCACAGCACAAGAAACTGCCCAGCTCATACCCTGGATGTATCCTTTCTGGTCACCTGGGTGTCCTGAAAGCAGAGCTTATGAACCACCACTCCTGAGTCTACTGCCCAGCTGTACCCAAGTGTGATGGCTTCAAATGCCCAACAAGAGACATGGAAACCAGGTTCTGAGGGAAGAAACCACCAAACCACCCAACATGAATCCCTTCGTCTCCCTGGTGGAAAGACAGGCAGCTTTCAGCTGTGGTACTGTCCGTGTCTGCTGGCTGGAAGCTGAGCTGTATCCTGCCCTCAGCCCGAGGCATCACAGGCTAGGCAAGGTGGCTGAGGTGATGGAAAGTGTAGAAGGCTTAGCAGTAGAAAGCTTTACTCCCCTACTGCCAGTGGAATGACTGATTTGAACTCCCACAGTCTACTGAAGGCTTCTACCAAAGGCACCACCAGCAGAACGAGTCCAACTCCTGTTCAACAAAGCAGCAAGGACTTCCAGTAAGCCTGCCTTGTCCTGAAGTCATTGACCACCTGAGCTAGGCTCAGGCAGTGCTGACACCCTCATGGCTTCCAGGCTTGCACACAGAGCTGAAGGGTCCCAGAAAGGATTGCCAGTGGGACACGAGTAGGGCAGCAGTGCAGGGAGCAGCCATAGTGCAGGGGACAGGAAGGCCATGGGGTGCCTCAGATCAGCATCTCTCTAGCAGGAGAGCTGCTTTGCAGTGAGCTGACTGCAGTGCCTCAGCCACTCACAACTCTTCCCAGGTGAACTGCACAGAAAAAAGCTGGCAAAGTGAAGAGGAGTGCCTCCGAGGAGCCTCCCATGCCCTGGAGATGTCTCACTGCCTTCACACCAGGCACTGAGTCCCCAGAGGTCTGCAGCTCTGCCTGCATTTCGGAGAAAGGCAAATAAGTACCCTAAGGAATCAACCCCACAGCTGGCCTTGTGCATGGCCCTCAGTCTGCCCTGCAGTGACACCTGGAGGGGAAAGCAGCAGAAATAAATCAGCAGACCATGCATTTCAGAGTGAGGATGAGGAGGCAGGAATCACAAGACCAGGTGGAGAGTCAACCTCGTGGCTTCCTGGGGCACCTCATGGCACTGTGGGGCTCCTGCCAGGCAGCTTTCTGTTCAGGAGGGAGGAATTCTCTGCTCCTGCAGCACCTGAAGAGTGAGGAACCGTCTGGAGCACCTCCCTCTGCCATCACCATCTCCTGGCTGAGTCAGATGGTCAGGCTCTGTCGTGCCATCTGCAGTGTGCCCTGCAGGTGGATGTGCCATGCCAGGAGATTTTGTCTGCCAGCCTGTATTCATCAGATGGGTTTGCAGGCAGCTCATTATCAAATGATGGACCTTCCTGTTCCTGGTTAACTATCAGCTTCACAGTCTGCTGGCTGAGGTCAGCTCCCTCAGGAGTGGCTATCAGTCCTGTAAAAGGATTTATTTCCTTTCTCTTGGCCTTTTCCCTGCACCATTCAGCAGCAACCCAGCATTTCAGAAATTCAGCCACAGGTGTCCTTCAGTCTTCTGTACAGAGAAATTTACTAACAAATAAGGGCAAAAGAAGTTGCCAAGCCCCAGAGCAGTCTCTGCATAGCACTGCTCAGCTGGGGTAAATCCTCTGCTTCTGCTCCAGTGCATTCAGACTACCAGCAGGGGAGGTCAGACCTTCTCCTCCTGTGCCTCCACAAACATCAGAGAAGCTGCACAAAGAAGAGTTTGGCCAAATTATCCCAATTTTTCCCCCCTCTCTTTTTCTTGTGACTGTAATGATATTAATATAAAGAGCAGTGTGCAGGGGTCCTGCACTGGTTGCTCTGTTAAAAGCTGTGCTGTTTGTCTCAGGAGCTTACACCTTCCAGGCCAGGCACTGCTCTCTGTATGGAATGTTTCTCAGTGGGAACAAAGAAACATCATTTATAATAACATCATCATGAAGCAGAGAAGGAAAAAAAATGGGCAAATAAAATGCTTGAGGGAAAGAAACTTTTTTTCCCCCTACACATTTTCCCTCCCTCATCTCTAAGCTGGAAGCAGCTCAGCAAAGCCCCAGCAAAGCTGTGAAAGCACAGAGCTCACAGCAGCTCTCTCCCTGTGCAGCCAGCTGTGGACACAAGAGTTATGTCCCTTCCCCTGATATTTGCAAAACACCTGAAGCAAAGTGACCTGCTGGGGCTGGGGGGAGTGAGCCACAGTGTATTTATTCACCTGCACAAACACCACTCTGCTGGGGCATGCTGAGGGAGCTCAGCTTTCCTAAGGAACATCATCTCCACATCCACACCTCCTGGAGGCTGCGTTACAGCCAGGGAGGAGCCCATTGCTCAGCAGAAGTCAGGCTCCAAAGTCTTTTATTGAACCATTTGTTTTCCCTGCCCCCTTCTGCACTGCTCCCCTTTCCCTAAAGCTCCTAAGCAAGCAGCTGGAGCCATGGACACTGAATTGCGGAGGGAGCAAAGCTGCAGAGCTTGGTGATGTGCTGCATTAGCTCATCCACGCTGGCCTCTCTCCCTGGCAAAAAGGACACAGATCATGTCAGTGATAACCCAGCCAGGTCCACAGCTGCTCCTTCTGCTTCTGCATGGGGAAGACCTCTTCCTCCCAGCGTGGTGGAGCTGCAGCCAAACTGGTCCTGGGATTCATCCTCTGCCTGGCCCTGGAGCCACAGGGAGGAGCACCTGCTGGCCTCAGCCAAAACTCTGCTGGGAAGCACTGAGGCATGCTGGGCCCTAGACAAACACCACCTTCATGGCCATGGATCCCAGGGATCCTGCTCTTCCAGCCTTGCCCACTAGAAAGTATCCAGCCGTGCCCACCTCTTGCCTGGGAGAGAAGGGCCTGCACAGAGGGACTGCAGGGAGACTGCATGAGGGAGGCAGGACATGGAAAGAGGTCTCATGGCCATGTGGATCTTCCTGCCTGTCCCACTGCCACAAGTCCACTGTGCAGTGGTCAGAAATACCTCTCCTGTTCCTAGACACCTCCAGCCTCACCAGCTCCTGCTCAGCACACCCAAGGGCAGCGCAGGCAGATGCAGGCTCAGTGAACAGCATTGTAGCCTGCGCTGATCACTGATCAGCCCATGTGCTGCAGGCTGAACTCAGGTCACAGGAAATTAAATACTCTTTTATTTCTTCCCAGAGGGTCTGAAGGACCATATTTTGCCTATTTAAGTAGCATCCCAAAATACCTTCTTCTCTTAGAACTCCATTTTTCAGGCATCAGAGGAACTTTGCTGTTCTTCCTCCAGTGATACTCTCTTGTTGTTAAGACAACACCAATTGAACTGTGGAGGTTTGCTTCTGAGAACACAGGCTGCAAATGGTTTTGTGGCTGCAGTGTGCTGCAAACAGAGAAGCTCAGCAGGGGCCACTGAGGTGAGATTTTCTCTGATTCAGAATAGACTGATAGGAGACTCTAGCAAGGTGAGGGAAATCAATGCACATCAGCTGGAGTAAAGATAAGCCTTGTAAACTGATAAGGAGAAAGCTAAGGCCTGTTTAAGTGTACAGAGAACAGCTGAGGAATTTGTGTGCTTCCTTTTTGTTCCTAGTAACTGATACAAGATGCCAAGGCTGGGCGGCACCCACAGATGGCTCTGAAGCCCTCTCTCAGGATCACCTCTGCTGTGGAGGCTCTACAGGCTCTGTGCTCAGATCACTACTCACATAGGACCACAGAAGCAGGTAAAGAATGTCTCAAAGCTGGCTCCCAAGCTGCAGTCTCACAAGCACCAGAACCACCTCAGGGCACCCTGCAGCTACCTCGCTGGTGGCCTAATGCTCAGCTGCTCTGCCAAGACCTTGCTCTAAGCTGCAAGCTGCAGCTCTGCACTTGGAGAGTTCAGTGTCTGTAGCCAGGAACCTTCTCCTGGAACTTCCACTGACCGACTTGTCCCTGTCCCAGGGCAGCTGTGTGAGCAGGAAACCCCTCCTGTTCTGGCTGGCACACTCCAAACAGTTTGGCAATTCCTTCTGGAGATGATGCTTAGCTGAGTAGCAGTAAGGACAACTTGTCTTTTGACTTACACTTTGTGCCCCAAAGCTTCATGTTGGAAGTTGGAAATGTTTATAATTTTTTTAGTTCTCAGCCTTTCTCTTTGGAAATGTAGCCAAGCTGTAGCCACACAAAGCCCCAAATGACAGCAACTCCTGAGAAAGCCTGGGCAAAGGGGTAGCATATATGTGAGGCTACCCACCAAGCCCCCCTGCTGAGACTCACAATGTGGGTGATCAGACCTTGGAAGAGGCAAGGACGGCACCCAGAGAGCAGACATGCACCCTGCGAGGCACTGCAGGCTGCCTTTGCTTTGCAGGGAGCTGGGAGCACCAAGTCACCACCTGAGGAACATAGCTGTGCTCATTTGTGCTTCCACAGAGGCACCCTGGCCAGTGGCAGGTCAGACCTGCTGCAGTGCACAGGGCTTGAACCCACCTGGAGTAAAGTGAAGTTGTGCATTCTGGAGCAGTTCAGTTAACAACCACCACTGCAAGGCCTTCTCTGAGTGACTGAACACAAACCATGGACAGTCAGGGAGAGCACCAGGGAACAGCAACCCCAGAGAAAACATCATTAGGCAGGGCTGAATATCCCCTGCTGGAACCTGCAAGCCCAGCTCTGGTCCTGCTGAGGTGGCAATTATTACTGCTTTAATTACTGCTCCACACAGGCTGGTGGCTGTGGTTTGCTTCCTAGCATTAATTCATAGGAAGGCTTTGGCATGGGGGGGGGGGGGGGGACGGGGGGGACGGGGAATGACAGTGGAAGATGACCCCAACCCCTCCATGCACCATGGCCATGGGTGAGGACTCACACTGCAAGGGACAGGAACAGGAGTGAGGATTGGGCTCACCCCTGCTGCCTGTTCTCAGGCACCTCATGGGGTCTGCCAGCCCAGTGCTGCTCCTGCTGATTACTGCAGACATGCTGAGGGGCAAAGCTGACACCAGAAAGAGTGCAGAGCTGCTCTGACTGAGGCAGAGCAGGGTTAGAGTGGAGCTGAGGAAGAAGTTGTTGAGTGTGAGGGTGGTGAGAGTCTGGCACAGGCTGCCTAGGAAGGCTGTGGCTGCCTCCTGCCTGGGGGTGTTGAAGGTCTTGAGCAGCTGAGTCTAGCTGGGCATGGTTGGGAGGTTGAAGGAGATGATCTCTGAGGTCCCTTCTCACCTGAGCCATTCTGTGACTCTATGACCATTAAAGAATTTCATACTCCTTTGGAAAAAGGAGAAAGATTCTGCCACCCCCCCAGAAATCCACTCTACTCTGGAGTTCTTAAAAGCTTGTGCATTGAAAATTCACATCTAAGTATAGATTAAAAATGGTAGCAGCATCTGAGCACAGCTCATGAGTGCTGAATTTTCTTAGTGAGGTTGAGAAGAGGCAAAATTAAAGCAAAAGTTTCTAATGTGGTAGGCAGCACTGAAATCCACTGCCAGTAAGCAGAGCTGAATTAAAAATGAGCCTTAACTGCAGGAATCTTAAAAAAAAATGTGAGGAGAAGCTGTTGGATTAAGGAGCCATGAGGTGGGCAGCTGGGACACAGCATGGGCTGCAGGTCAGGGCTGTGCAGAGGAAGTGTTTCCTGGGGTGTTCCACAGGCACCTGCCCAAGTGCCCAGCCAGGCACCCGAGGGCTTCCCCAAGGGGAGCTCTGTGTCAGATCTGATCCAGCAGGGATCTGTCCTGTGGAACAGAAAGCAGAGCTGTGCTGCGGGAACCAGGGGGACTGTTTTGGCCATCAATGTTTGATCCCTGGGGCAGGAAGGAAGCAGGCAAGCTCTCCAAATGCCCCTGTGGGAGCAGCACAGGCTGTGCAGAAAAGCAGACTCCCACCAGCCATGAGCTCTGCAAGCTCTTGGCAGCTTCTGCTCTTTCCCCCTGACGTTGGAGAGCTTTTCAAAGGCTCAGGACTACAAAGAAGCCATCCCCTGCTCAGTTCAAACCATAGTTGGGGCTATGAGGAGAGGAAGGGGCAGGCACAGAGGCAGAGCTGGCTGGTTGGAAGGCCTCACTACAGCCCAGCAGAGGTGAGGGTCACAGCAGGGCACAGGATTCACCACCTCTCCACTTAGGCCATGAGGAGCAGGATGAGCTGAGCTTTGTGTCACCAACCTGTGAACCTGGCCTGAATTCCACAGGGAAGCACCAGGGTTCTGTGAATGTAGCACTGCAGGCAGGGGCTGGGCTGGTGCAGACCTCAAGCTCTGGCAGCCTTTGCTGCAGCTGCTGTCCTGCACCTGTGCATCATGAATGTCTCAATCCATTTGTGGGATAAGGCTGTCACATATCAGAGACCTGAGGCCGCAGAGAAGAGCAAAGGAGCCTCTCCTCCTCAAAGCAAAAGTTAACATGACTGAACAGCAGCAGTAAACCTCCTACTCTTCTGCTCTTCCCCTGGGAGGCTTTGGCAGAGCTTCTCTCTTGACTAGGGACTTCTGCTGCCCTTCAAAGTGCTGCCCTAGCTCCTGCCCAGCAGCATGCCTGGAGTGCAAAGATAGCACTCAGGAAGCTCCTCAGCAAAGTAAGCCCAAGAGAAACTAAACCAAACAACATACCCAAGCTCATGCCTGGACATCTACCCAAGGGTTTAAATCCCTGCAGAAACAGTCACCTGTCACTAGCATGACCTGGGTGCTGTTTTTCTGACCCTGTCCTCTTGGCTGGTGTCTCTGCTGAGCCCCTTGCTCACAGGTAAGTGTGCCAGCAGGTCTGGCTGGGCTCAGCAGGGTCAGCATGACTCAGACTGCCACAGCTCCCAGGCTGTGGGAAAACAGGAATCAGGAATTGAGAGAGGAGGTTTGACTCTCAGAACCAGGAACAAGCCCCAGCCTGTGGGCTGCCCTGAAATGCCTGCACAAAGGGAACATTGCTGCCCAACACAGGCTGCTCCAGAGCAGCTGCTCCTCCCCGAGAGGAGAGAGGAAGACCCCTGCAAGGACATTTATTGTTCCAGCCTGGCTGGACAGAGTTCCTTGGCACACAATCCCTCTGCCCCAGGCCTCAAGCCCTGCTGACTTCAGATGTGCTAAGCTGGACAGAGGGATGTGCCAGGCAGGGCAGCTCATGCCTGCTGTGCCAGGCTGCCAGCTCTCACCCCAGGCTTTTCAGACAGCTGGCACTAGAGCCATGGCAAGGCTCACATCTGCACACTGAGCACTGCCTGGGAAGAGGACTTGAACCACTCCTACAGAAACCACTGACAGCTCTGCTTCTCTGTTCTGTGTCCTTCTCCTGATGGGGACAGCAGAACTGGATGTGCTGAGAAGGCAGCATGTGATGATCTTCTGGGCACTGGCAAGCTCTGGAGATCAGCTGCCCTCTGCACTCCACCAGAATCTGCACATTCAGAGCAGCAAGAGCCTGCTGGCTGGGTACAAAACCACTACCACAGAACTACTAACCAAGAGCTGCACAGGTTGGATCATGTACCAGCAGGTTGTGATTGCTACATGCAAGCCAAAAAAACCCTGCAGAATTACCTGTACACCCCTGCTGAGGCAAAGGATTCTCCCAGAGACTTTCTAAACCAGCTGCCCAGGAGCCAGGAGTCCCAGGAACTGGGATTCGCCTTCCTGCTGCTGGTACAGAGGAATGCAGAGAGGGAGTGTGCAGTGTGAACAGCTGTCTGCTGTTATCACAGAGTCTTCTGCTGGCTCTGATCTGCACCTCTCCCAACCTGACCTGCTGCCATGCAATGTGCAGAACCAAGCACTCAACTACTTCAGCAGCTGTTTCTTGGCACTTCAGTCCCCAGCACCCAGGACTGCTGCTGCCACTTACTGACATTTCTGAAACGATTTGCCAAAACCTAACACTTGCAGAACACGCTCTCTGCAAGAACTTACTTCCAAGGCTTTCTTGGAAGTCCAGAAGATGGGACCCCAACTGTTGGTGACATAAAGGCAGTGAACCAACCTGCTCAGCTTTCCTTGTCTGTGCAATCTGGACACCAGCACAGAATCACTCAGGTTGGAGAAGACCTCTAAGACCAAGCCCAGCTGTCCCCCCAACACCACCATGGCCACTACACCATGTTCCCAAGTGCCACATCCACACATTGGTGTAACACCTCCAGGCATGCTGACTCCACTCCCTCCCCAGGCAGCCCTTCCCAAGGCCTGACCACTCTTTCAGTGAAGAATTTTTTTCCTAATAGCCAACCTGAACCTCCCCTAAGGCACTTGCTAGACCAAAGAAACTGAAGTTTAACATCTCCAGTTGCTTTTACTTCTGAGGGGCTAGTTGAGGCAAGCACACAGCTCTAAATTCCTGAGCCTGAACCTCTGTTCAGACTTGCTCCTCTTTTCCACAAGTTCTGCCCCACAAGTTCCACAGATTTCCAGCAGACCCTTAGAGTCTGGCACAGAAAAGTCTTTCCCATCACAGACAGCAGACCCACCAGTTGCATCACTACCCCTGAAGATTATGCCATGTCCTTACTAGCCAGGTGGAGAGCTCTCCATTATTGCACCATGCATTGCTGGCCAGCTGCAGGACTCTCCATTATTGCACCATGCATTGCTGGCCAGCTGCAGGACTCTCCATTATTGCACCATGCATTGCTGGCCAGCTGCAGGACTCTCCATTATTGCACCATGCATTGCTAGCCAGCTGGAGAGCTACTTCCAGCACTGCAGAGCTCTTAGCCTTGATGATCCACTGAGCTCTAGAGCAAAAAGTACCACAAGTACTCACTGAAATGGAAATGTTATTGAATAGTCCAATTTTAATAAAACTTCATTCCAAATGAACTGAGTGAGTGGTTCCTAGGCCTTGCTCAGTCTCCACACAACCATATCTGAGCTGAGCTGAGCTTCTGCTGTTTTCCAAGTCATCTCCTGGTACAGGGCAGCAGTCATGGTCTGAGCCATGCTCAGCTCACTCTTGTCCCTCTCACTCTGCAGTTTCTTTCTGAACTGCTCAACTCCTTCCTTACTCTCCAGTAAAGAAGCCACAGCAGCAGCACTTATTTCCTCATCAGATTCATCCCCCCATGGAGAAGTACTTTCAGCTTTACTTTCTTTTGAGAAGAAAGAACTTCCTGAGGTGAGCACTGAGAAGAAAGCGCTTCTTGAGGTGAGCATTTCTTTCTCCAGGGCCAGTGCTAGCTGCTCACTAAGTGCATCCTTGCTGCCAGACCTCAGCAGTTTTACATCACAGCTTGCTGGCAGAACTCTTCTAAGGCTATGAAGGCACTGGAACAAGACAGTCAGATTTCTGTAAAACAAGAAGATAATGATGAGGATTATTGTGATTATTATTATTATTATTGCTACCCTCTAGCTTCAAAATTCTGTAGTGGAAAATAAATCAAAGCTACCTCAAATCAAAGAGGGAGAAACTTGCAGTGTTGATGGTTTCAGGTATTATGTGCACTGTGCAAGAGTAAGCCAGGGCTCTCTCATGGCATGCAGAACCACTGGACATCCAAAGAGCTTCAGCAGCACAGTCTGTGCTAAAACAGCTGTGCATGGTTAGGGTTTACAGGAGCATCACTTGTTCCCTTATGGAGCAAGCCACCTGTAGTAGCACAAAGGAATTGTGCTGTCTGGGCTACAACGAAGAGGTAGAACAGAAATCGCTTAGAGCTGGATGGAATCCACCAAGGCCAAGGCCAGCGTCTTGCACCTGGGCAAGAACAACCTCCCTGTACCCCAGCAGCATCCATAAGGCATTTGTACTTCAAGCACTTCTGGTTTGATTTAGGCAGCTTCATACTCCACTACTTTAACAAATGTAGTTTGTTCTGGAAGGCTGTGGAACAGTCTGGCCTGCAGCTCACTCCTCCCACAGAAATATCCTGGCTGGGGGGGATAAACAGCTATGGAATATGTAACACACCACAAACATGCAGCTGGCTGACAATGCAGCAGTGGGGCAGGAGCAAATGGATCAACTCCTGAAAAGGAATCAAAAGATCTGGGGCTTAAAATTCTACTGTTTGACTTCTTGAGCAGTTCAGCCTTTCCTCTGACAGAGCAGAGGAAACCCCAGCAGGAGGGAAGGACTGACCCTCACTCTAAGTCAGACACTGGTAAGAGACATTCCTTTTCTTTCCTGTTTTGGCTTGCACTCTTCAGGACAGGCAGCACTGGTCACTACCCAAGAAGCTCCCATTGTGTCCTGAGCTTTACCCAGCTGGCTCCTAAATTCAGGCAGGATTAGTAACTTGTGCAGCCTGGCTCAGCAAACTTTGCAGACATCTGGCCAAAAATCTACACCAGGAAAGGAAATCACTGAGCCTCTTCATGAATATGCGTAATTGATATGCATTTAAATTTAGTGCAGCCTGGGGCTTGTTGTTGTTTGTTTGGAGGCTTTGCAGTTGCTTTTTTCTTTTTTTTTAACATCACCTGATGGAATTTTTTAAAAAAATCAACATGCTGAAAAAAAAAAAAGATACTAAGGAAACCCAAAAATGAATATAAACTGCTGCAGTGAAATGGACCGAAAAACCAGTACCAAGCAGAGAGTAATGGAGACCAGACATACTTCTAATTCCATGCTCTAGCCTAGACAAAATTCAGCACTGCAGGTCCTGCCACAGCTCTGTGGTTGCTAATGGTTACCATAGTCTCATATTTGAAGCATCCTGGTTAGGATCTTGGCTGATTGTGGCACCAGGAAGCACCAAAGATAAAGTGTGTGTGTGCAACGTGAACATTCTTTACACTTTTGGAGCAATTTTACCTGCAGAATAAGGTCAGAACTCCTTCCAGTGGATTTTTCAGGGTCCAGCTGAGAATTGTCCCATAGACATTTCCTGCCTTGTGACAGAACAGCTTGTCTGTGCATTCCTTCAGTGGTGTGCACTCCATGTCTCCCAGTAACCACGAAGCGATTGGAGTCAGTGTGCAGGCAGCAGACACCACCTGAAAGGAGAACCTGGCAGACACTGCAAGGACAGCAAGTACATCTTCCATGGAACCTGCAGGGAAGCACAGTACACATACACTGATCTATTTTTATCATGCTGCAGGTACTGAATGTGCTTAGATCTGGGTCACACTCCCAGTTTTAGGGGAAGTTTGTACCTCCTCTGGGAATCTTCTCCTCACCTAAATTCTGATGCCTGCTCCTGCCAAGCAAAATAGCTGGCTGACTACCAAAGCCTCACCTATGGCGTGAAGTCACTAAAGACACACCTCACCTTGCCAAAAGCAGGCTATTAATAGCTTCCTGTGACAGTAAGATGACAAGTTGGCTTCAGTGATGCAGTATTAAAGAAAGACAGAAATGATTCAGAGGATATTTTGCTACATAGACAGAAACTCAGTTCAAAACCACTTCAATCAGGAATATGAAAAGAAAGGAAATTAAATTACCTCAGTAGATGTGTAGATGAGGAAAAGCTGCAACTGCTGTGCTATCATTTAAGAGGTAATACCATGCCAGAAAAATAATCTATGCATCTAATCAACAGAAAGCATTTTAGGTACAGAAAGGAATGCAAGTCTCAGCATCCTGAGCTGAGCTTCAACACTAACCTCTCCAGCCACACCTCACCAGCAGTGCTAGCACAGAACCTTACAGCAGCTCACTTCTGCCATTCTGAAAAACGTTCACTCAGCTTTTGCTTCCCAGCAGGCCTAGGATGTCCTAAGAGAGATGTGGTTTGACCTTGAAGGCTTAGCTTGGGTTCAGCCAGAGCAAACAGAAGACTCAGCCACCTGTTTATGAACCCAAACCAATCCATTTACCTGTGCAGTATCCATTATCCCTCAGCAGCTTTACTGAATGTTTTCCATTGGAAATATCCTCCAGGCTCAAGGCAATCTTCCCACAGAACACAGAGATCTCTTTGCTCTCCTGCAGGCTGTCCCCATGCGGTGCCTTTCTCTTGGCATGCAGGAGGACAGCGCAGCACACACGATGGAAAGCCAGTAGTGGTGAGAGGCTGGTGACAGCAGTCACTGCCCTGCCTGCAGCCAGCCCAGCCCCTGAACACCCCTGGGGAAACTCCTTCTTCAGGTTCCTGTTGCCACACAAATCCAGTTTCATCTTTTTGGCAGGAGGCTCAATGTGACACGGGGAGAGGGGCAGCGCTGAGCAGGCTCTGTCCAGCTTGGTGACTTTATTTCGACACTTGATAACAGGAGCAGCCAGGGAGGAGTCTTGATCCAGCACCAAGGATAAACTGGCACCACTCAGGGACCTGTGGGGACACAGGCAAGGGGACTGCACTTCTGCTTTGTATCTTCCCTCCTGACAGATACTTTGCAGGTATGTACAGACATTTAAGACTCCCACAAACTCCAACAGCATTCCAGGGGAACTCACAACCTGTGCAGAGAACAGAAGTCCCTCCAAGGACTGTTCTGTCCAAGCTCAGTATAAAGTGTGAGAGCTTCTATGAGCTTCCAGGAGTTGGATGCCTCATCTCAGCTGAAAGGCTTTGGATGTTTAATTCACCCCCAAAATGTTGAGAAGTTCCCATAACCCATGAGATACTCACCTATATTTATAACTTACTTTTAAAGCTTAATTTCTTTTTTGATTAAAAGTATTGAATTCTGCTCTGTTAAAGATGTTCTGTATTGTTTGACAGCTATTCAAACAAAACTGAGTGTAGGGAACAAAACAGAAGGTTTAAAACACCTCACACCAGTCAAACCACCTTGCATAGGCAGTAATTGCCTGAACTGTCTGAAGTTAATTATCCAGCACAGGGTTCTTCCAATGGAATCCTAACAGCACTGCTTCAGATCCCCTCTGAGTGTCAGTTCAGTCTCCAGATGTCACTGCCACTGGCAGTCCTATCAAGGCCTTCTTTTCCTGATGAAGAAGCACCACCACCTCTCAATGCACCCTGACACACCACTGCCATTTTGCATTAGTAGGAAGCAAAACCCCAACCAGTCCAGACTGCCAGTGTGGGGGGTGGAGGGCAAGCAAGGCCCTTCCCCCAACACGGGGTGGTTGTGCACAGCACTGAACTGCAGCCAGAAGCTCTGCTCCCACCAAGCCTGCCAAATGGCTTCATCTTCACACATATCTTCTCAGCTGTAAAAAAGGAGGAGAGGGCAATACTGCTGCTGGGTTCTAAAGACAGGTTCTGATCCTTTGGAGGGTTTCTGAAGCTGTGCAGCAATCAGGTATTTCCTTTTCAACAGCCACCATCATTAAAGCCAAAGGAATCAATGCTGGCAAGGCAAAACCAATCTCTTGCCTCAGAGCCTTCTAACAGAGGCTGTCAAGAGGATGTCAACCTTCTTGTAAAGTTGTAGCACCCTGGCAGCTGAGCCACAGCATACCCTCAGCTCCAGCAGAACAGCCAAAGGGCACCACAGGTCAGCTCCCTCGCAGCCACTGCAGGCATTGCCCAGTGGCATCAGCAGATCTTAAGCTCACCCTAACAGCCTCAGCCACACTGCCTGTGGGAATGTGGGTCAGAGGGAAGTTCTGACTCCATCCAAGCTCACACTGCACACTGGAAATCTGTTTCATGGAATCCTCTGTTTTTTAAACTGCACTCCAAGTGAGCTCCCTCCCTGGAAGGGGGGAATGATAGGAGTAAGATTTACAACTGCAACTGAGCAACTGAAATGGACATAGTAAACCAAAGAAGACAACAACAGAAACAAACCAATGTTGATGGTTTAAGGACTGTGCAGCTGACTGCTTCACAGAATTTACACAGTACAGAAGCTTAAGCTAAGATTGTGTTTGATTAGCTACTTGATTGCAGCACAGTTCAGTTCAAAGGCTGAGTACTCATTAGGCTGATCAGAGAAGTGAAAATGTTTCCTTCTGCACTTCTGCAAGCAAATCTCTCACCAGGAATTTCAAGGCATTAACAGTAAGGTATCAGGAACTTCACAGCCACAGCACATACCAATGGCATATGGTACCCTCAGCACAGACTGGCAGGAGCCATCATTTTGTTAAGGAACACAGTGTTGTAAGCAAGCCTCTGTCAGTGCTGTGGCTGTCCTGGCACAAGTGCTTTGTGGCTGTTCAGTGTGGTGGTTTGCACAGGGGGAGGGAGACAAAAGCAGCAGCAACCATGACAAGACACACGTGAAGCAGTTTATAAACATATAGGCAAAGTTCAGAGCTCAGAAAGCCACTTTGCTACTGCAGAGCTTAACCTGCAAAGTCAGCTTCTACAAACCCACCCAATGGCAGCAGATGCCAGTTTGTACTCACAGGTGAAATGCTTCAGCCAGCTGCACTCCAACAACCAGGCTGTCCCCCACAACGCGCTGCCACAAGCTCTCCACGAGGCGCTCCGGGGCCTGCTGTGCCACTGGTGTCTCTTGACCAAGAGGAGGAGAAGGAGGATTTTCTACCTCATCCCAGAGAGGGGCAAGACCTTCCTTATAGAAAAATGGGGTTTAGAGAAATTCAGTGGGGTATTATTTTTTTGTATTTCATTAGTGGTGTTTTGCCATCAATGACTGCTGGAGGTGCTCTGAAGGCACATCAGCTGCAATCCACACATAGCAGTTCATTCTCTGCAGCTGCTTGGAGAGAGAGAGTTGTGTTTCCTTAAAACACAAGCAATCAGGAAGAGCACAACCTTCTTGCCTTACAAACAGAACGTGCCTAAATCCTGAACTGCCATACAATTAACTGTCCAAAGAAGATTCAATCATGAAGTGATTGAAATGTCGTTGTCTAACCCTGGCTGACTTGAGAGGGCCAACACAAACTGGAAGGGATATCAACTCCATGGCAGGTAAGTCAGGAGGCTTATTTTGAGCAACATATCAAGATGACCTCCCCCAGCCTCCATCACCTTCTCAGCCCACAGCTGCCCCTTCCCCCATTGTCACATCAATTTTACTCACACAGAGCTGTGACAGCTCCTTTTTTTGCAGCATTAGATCCCAAACAGCTATTCAATATCTAGGTGACAGTGCCAGTTCAGACTGTACAGTCCCCATCCTCTTTGGCACCACCTCTTCTTCAGAGGATGTTCCTCCATGCAGCTCAGCTGTCAGGAGGTATTGTGCAAATCCATTTCAAGCAGACACTGACATTTACTCTTCAATATGTACATTGAGAGATTAAGGCAATGAACCAGAATTAAAAAGCAGATGGCAGAGTTTTGCTGGTGAAAGTTAGCAAGTGGGTGAGGGAATCCCCCTCTCCAAATGGCTCAGCAGAACCAAGAAGCGATTTGTCCTCTCCTCTGCGTTTTACCTCTTTGGCAGTTGGTAGAACATGGGTTCTGCCCTCCACAAGATCATTCAAGGCTTTACAGGACTGAAGAATGACTCTCTTTTTGAGTCCTAAGTGGTACTGCAGCTCTCGCACAGCTGTACAGCCAGCCTGTGGAAGATGCAGATGGTTGTTAATGCTTATGCAAACCAGAACACAAACTGAGGCTACCAAGACATCTTCTTAGCTTCCTATTTTTAGGTAAGGATCACAAACTGTACCAAATTATGTACACATTTACCACTTTCATGCCATCATTTTCATCCCTCCTGTTTCTCTCTGTCATGGGAAGGTATCGGTTTCAATTTCTTGTATTGATTATTGGTCAGGTCAATATACAGAAGAGTTGACAAAAGAATCTAGCACAAAACAAAACACAAGTATCATTCAGGATCAGTCACCAGCAGCTGACAAGCCTGAGGGAAATGCACTCCCTGCAAGCAAAGTGCTGCCCTCTGCTCATGCTGCAAGGGCAAAGGGCATTCAGAGAAAGCAGCACTGCCCATGGCAAGCTCAGGAAAAAGAGCATTCAGAGCACTCTTATGTGACACCTATCAAACCATGCCTCCTTAGCACCATATTTTATGCAATAAGCCTGTGCTAAACTTGGCTCAGGAGCTAGGAATAAAGATGTTTCTATAACGTCTTCCTAATCAAGATCATCAGAGTATCTATTAAACACTGTGAATAAACAATTGAGAAGAAGGAAACAAAGAGGAAAGCACAGACTGAGCAGCAGCCAGAATGGCCACGTTCACAACTGGAGGCCTGCTGGTGCCTGACCTTTGCAAGCCCTTTTTCCTCACAAGGCAACACAAGAAAGAGACCTGAACTTCCCCACACGGCAAAGCCAGGCCTGGGTAGCAGCCCCATCAGCTGTTTCTGGAGCAATGCCATGTGTGTCCTCTCTGCCATATGGAGCACACAGCAAGCATCAGCAGAATTCACTCTTGACTGTGAACTAAGGAAACAAAACCAGACCCATTTAAAACAGAAAAGAAAAATCTGAGAGTAAATGCAGCATGAAGACCAGAAGAGATGAATCACTGTCAAAAGCCAAGCAAATTAAGGCAGAGGCTTAGTTCTGAGACCAGCCAAGTGCTCTAACCTAGAGCAATTAAAGTTGCAGCATTCCTAAATAAACTAATGCCCACACAGAGCTAAAACCACTGAGTCAAGAAGGTGACACTTTTACAAAAGAAAGGCAGTGAAAAGGAAGATTAATGACTGACAAAAGTGGAAAACATTGGGAAAAGCAAGGCTAGAATGGAAAAAGACAAAAAAAAGCCAGATGGAAGCATAATTCAGAGATCCAGAGGCTGAAGCTGCTCCTGTGGCAGGTAACTGGTTCTATGCTTTGCAAGTGACTACAACTACTTATGAATAAATAGCAAAAAAAAAAAAAAAAAGGGCACAGCAACAGATGGAAGAAACAATAAACCTCACACTAAGCATAGTATCAAAAATCAGTGTTACAGAACATATCTTAAATAACTTTCTACCCAAATCAGCATTAGCAGAATAAGAACAAAACAATCAGTGCAGAAGTTCAATAAAATCACCAGTAGGGACTAGAAACCCACCTGCCCCAAAGCAGGCAACCCAAGGCAAAGGAAACGAGTCAGCCACAGGTAAGAGTAGATGGCACTGTAATCCTCAGCACTGCTCAGTGGGCACAAAAAGGTTCTCGTGGCTGCTGGCACTTCTACAGGCACAGCTCACTAGAACCATGAGACAATCTGTCAGCTGCTTGAATGGAACTGCAGTGCTCTGCCAAAGGAACTCTTCAGAACACACTAAAACAAGTGTTAAACAAAAAAAAAAAATCTTCAGAGAAGAAAGGCTGGGTTCAGGCCCCCAAAACAGTATGAAGATAAACACAGAACAGCTCAAAAATGCACAGACTGAGACTTTCTGGGGCTTTTTTTGTTTCAATTTCACTCCCTGCAAACACAACTTCTGTGTATTGCTGTGTACAAGTCAAACACAGCCTTCCTACAAGCACTGCCCAAGCTCTCACATGGCCATAAAACTGCTCCACAGAAGTGAAATGAGGGCTAGCCAATCAGGTGTGAAACAGGGCAGCATCTGCCCTTTCATTTTGCCCTGAAAGACAAGGCCCCACGGAGGCTGTCAAAACAATTTGATTGCACATTCCTAGACCTCAACTTTGATGATCCATATCAAGAGGCATCACTCCAATGCTACATAAATAACCTTTGGAAAGCCCCAAGCTAAGCAGGATCCATGCAACCCTGCATCAACACCATCATCCTTGAAATTCAGCTCTACACCAGACTGCAGAGCACAGGGAGAGTGCTTCACTGCTCAGGGGAACGCAGAGCACTGCTGATGCCAACAAGAAAACAGCAGTAAAACTAAAAAGAAACATCTGCACCTACTTCTTAATGCATCAGTGTGACAATTTCAGAGATTTACAGCAATAAAACACAGGAAATACAACTAAAATGCACTTGCCTACAGTGCTTGTGCTCCTAAGTGGCTATAAATATTAAAGATCCAAAAGATCTTCAAGTAACTAAAGAAAGAGGTTTTATGAAGAAGGATCCTGTGTCCATAAAACTTCATCAGCAGCTGACACGAGATCACAGAAACATTCAGGTTGGAAAAGACCCTCAGGATCACCAAGCCCAACCATGAACCCTACTCTACAAGGGTCACCCCTAAACCATACCCCCATGCACCACAACCAAATAATCTTTAAGCACACCCAGAGTTGGTGACTCCACCATCTCCCTGAGCCCTGTTTGTGTTCAGCCAGTGGCTTGTTAGCAGCAGCAGCTCCACACAGACTATTCATTTGCTCCTAGCATGGATCTCGGAGCTGTGCAGCTGGAAGCCACCTGGTGCATTACAAGAACAGAGAGCCATCAAGGGCAGGGTGGGTAGGCTTCATTTATCATAATGGAAGCAGCAGCAAATGAGAAAGAGTGAAACTAATTTCTGTTTTGTAGAGAAGGAACGTAATGTAATAAGTAGAGTACAAATGCAGAAGCAAAAAATCAGTTATAAAACCTGTGGCTGCCCAAAGGAATGATCAAAGAAAGGCATTTGGAGGGGAGCTTGCATCTCTGCATGTGAAAGCCAACAGGCCTCCAATGCTGACAGGAACAATGGAAAAGTGCAGGGTTGAAACAGACCTCAAGAAGTCCTCAAAATGAATCCAACTTCTACTTTCTCATGCTTTCCAGGAAGGAAAAGAAAAGTAAATATACTGTCCAGTGTTCTCCAAAGAGCAGCTTTTCTGGTTTGCAAGAGCTGTGTCTTTAGACAGCTCTGCTGGAATTGCAACTAGAAAAGTCTTTTCCTAATAGGTCACAGGCCTCCTTCTATTCCAGTACTAAACTTCTGCCAGACAATTTCCTTCGCTTTTAGAGGCTGGAGCTAAAGCTGCCACAATATCCTACTCAAGTTTTCAGTAACTCTCAAATGACAGCAATAATTACCTCCTACCTCAGACTAACAGCACTCATGGCAAACTAAGAACAGCCTCACATCACTGATCCAATTTGAGATTTATGCTAGTTCCAAAAGCCTTTTTTTGTTTTCCAGTAAAATAATCTTATTTTATTAATTGTTGCCCATTTGGTACAGGTCAAGGCACAATACTGCAAAGAACATCCTGGAGAGTGTGCGGAGTGTCTACTGTCAGGGTGAGAGGCAGCAAGAGAGGCAATAATGCACTGCCATCGATTACTGGGGCTCAGGCAAGTTCCCCAGCTGGCTTTATAAATGATGCTAATGAAAAGAAAGCCAATTTGAGCTTCATTTTAGCTGCTAGTAACAGGAAAAGAGGCATCACAAGGTGGTGAAATAACAACCACTAATTTGGGCATAAGTAAAAGCAAACTTGACTGAAGGCCAGAGGCAGAGAATCAGACCACAACACTTTTTTTCAGGATAAGCCACCACTCCAAACTGGTCATGAGGAGCAAACACTCTGACTTTATTAACCTGGTATTTAAGTATCCATAAGCCAAATGACTGTTACCATGCTTTGATGGGATGGCCTAGGCATTATCTCAAAGGTTTAATTGAAATTAAATTAGACCCTTGCAATTACCCAACTCATTTGGAACAGCTGAGAGAACTCAGACTACCACTGCTTCAGCAATGGATACTGACTTGTGTTCTCCTTGAACCACTTCTCCAGCAAACCTCACGTTTCAGATCATGCAATGACACAAAAGGGTACTTTGGAGAAAAGAGGGAGGCAAAACTGTTGAGCACAAACCTGTAGTCTTGTCTGAAGGGCCTGGACAGTAAGCAAGCCATTCTCCTGCAATCCTTCTGCAGCAGCAACATTATGTTTATAATTTTTACCACTCTGCAAAACCAAACCAAGCCAGTGAATTAATTAAAAGGCTGAAAGTAAGGCACAGGCTATCACACAGCATAAGGATATGGGGGCAAACACAGAAAGGCAGCAGAATTCTTGTGCTTTCTAAAGGAAAAACCCTCTGCAGGCAATTAGGGTGATGGGACCCCAGGGCAAGACTCAATTATGCTAAGTAACAACCTCTGTGGCTTTCATGAACAGTTCTTAGCCAAAAAGTAAGCACTGTAGCAAACCTGTTACATGTGAGGCATTTTCAGCTGCACTGCTTTCTTTTCCCAAAAGCAAGTTGATGCTATCAAGGAAGCAGGATCATCTCTTCAGAGAATTTATGACTATATTCAGACTTGAGGGCCTTTCACAGCAGAGCTCTGGCTTTGCTGAGTTCCCACTGCAGTAAGCACATACTGAGTAGCTGAGATGAGGCAGGCTGCACTTACTGCATAGCTGACTGCTCCAAGATCTGTTATTGTGAATGTGCTCAACACCTCTGCACTGGAATCATCCCTGAAGAGCAGCAGCAGCTGCTCACTTCCAGAGCCGATGAAGTCATCCACCAGCACACACTTCACATCTTGCCACTTGGAAGCCACCTAGGGCAGAAGAGGTTTAAACAAATACAGATGGCTGAGCTCTGGCACTGCTGAAGCTTGCTTTCTGCACAGAGGCAGCCTGGTCAGGGGTGTACAGTGTAGTACTGGAAGCCATCTCAGGCTCTCACTCTCAGTTCATCACCCAGAGCCTGAGTTACCTCTGGTTAAAACCAGGCTTTGCCCTCTAAAGATTGCTTTGCACAGTACAGGGGACAGAGGAGATAACTTTTCAGTGTACTCAAAGAGATGAAGAGCTGAATTCTCTAACATTTGTTTACAACCAATAACAGTTGCAAAGTACCTAAAGACATGGTACCTGTGGCACTCAGAGATATCTTTGTTGTATTGCTCTCTTAAATATGTTGGGGAGGCAAAGACAAATTTGCACAACAATGCTGCCAACCAAAGAGGAGGTTCTGCAAGTCTTCTTGAGAGAGGACTATAAACCCTGCAAGTTAACTTTACCTCTTCCTGACTTTAGGAAACAAAAGGCCTCTTCTTGTCATTTCCATGAGACAATACTTTTTCTTACTAGGAAGGGAAACTCAGAAGGCTTTTAAACTTACCAGTTTAGTTTCCCTTGAGCACAAATCCTGTAGGCACACTTGTAACTACCTTAGCTGTGCAAGCTCTTCCACTAGGGAAGGTTTCAAGCAGCTAATAAATAATAGAATCCCAGGTTTATATTCAGGTGTAAGAAAGCAAAACAATCTGATACTTTAGAGAGGTAGTTTTTACAGAAGGAACAGTAACAGACAAACATATCTAACCATGCCTGTCTTCAGATGCAGAAACTCCCACAAAGCCAATCTGAACAACCCAAAGCTACAGCAGTGATACTGCAGGGAGCTGATGAAAGCCACAAATACCTGCAAGCTGCCTCTCTTCTGCACAGCACAGACATTTCCAGAGGCAAAAGACACAATGAATAGCACATCACTGCTGCTGGTTACAGCTGCTTTCACTGAGTATGGGTCCTCATAAGGAAGTTCACAAACACCTCTGGGCAGCCCATCTTGGAACCAGATCAGCTGATTCTTGTGAGTGATGGCCACAAGTGATGTCCGGAGCTGCTTTCTCAAGGTCTCACTCTTGCAGACACAGACAGAGGACACCACCCTGCCATAAGCATGGGGCATAAAGCATGTGCCAGGCAGCATCTTCTGTGCTCTGACTGCATAGCCAAACAACTCACTACCCCAAATGGCTCTGTCTGAAGTGGAAAACTCAGCCTCAGCTTCGCTCTCTGTCAGGCAAGCAGTTCTTATTCCTAAGACAACAGGGCCTTCCTCCTCAATTTCACCTGTCCACACGACAGAAGAAAGCTGAACAGGAGCACTGAGGACTGTGCAGGTGCTGGCAGAGATGTAGAAGAGCTTGCTGGCATGCCTCCACAGCACTGAGGGGCCACCAAACAGGTTGATGTCTTCTTTCAGCTCATAATCCAATTTAAACTGAAAGGACTGCTCAAACTGGTTGGAGCTGTGAAGTAACAGCAAAAGGTATTTGACAACATTGTTCCTTTTTCTCTTTTTCATCAAAATGCAGGGGAGGATAATCCCAGTTCTGGAATCTGTCGTGCAGCTACAACAAATTATTTCCATTTTCAAGGGACTGCCATGCACACTGAATGCTCCAGAAGACTTCTGAACAAAGAGCTTAGTGTCTCTGTTGAAGGTCATTCTCCTGACACATAAATCCACTGTTTTATCAGCTACTCCCTCCACATGTTTTGGGTGTGACAGCTGAAATATGAGGACTTCACCATTGTAGGACAAGAACTGTTCTTGCTCACTCAGCAGCATCTTTATTTATCTTTTATATGTTCTTCTACAACACAACTGGGTGCATCTCTATTTTTGTCAGGATTACTTCTCTGCTTAAATTTTAACCTATCTGGATGTTTTCCACCTACAAAAGTGAAAACAACAACAACAAAAATTTAATAATTTTGGGACAAGCTGAAGGAATGTATCCCTAAGAGTAAGAAAAAAAAATCTACATTGCAAAGCAGTGACATAGGCTTATTCAAGAATATGAGGCCTGTATATGCTCTAATCTCACCGAGTAAAATGAAGTTAGACAATTTTGTATTGAGGGATGTAACAGAAACACCACAGAGTTGCTTTCAAGCCATTTATTTACCAAGGCATAGATTAGCTGCTGATAAACTGCTGCAAGATATAATACAAGCTGAAAGAAACCAGACCAACTCATAGACACTGTTTGTGTGATTGCATTGAAGCTCTTACCTCCACAAACATACTGAGTGGACTGGAAGGCAATGGTGCTTTGAATTCTTGCATTTAAGAGCCTCTGCTCATCTGTAGGCTTAATAAAAATTCCGGGTTCGTTCAGTCATTCGTGGTTAAACTTATACAGCCTCTTTAAGGAGAAAGTTCTCTGAAGAAGAGTTTATTCTGTCGCCTCCCCCAGACAAGCCTCCAGGGACGCAGAGCAAAGCGCGGCTGCCTCAGCTTTCACTCATTACACGGTGACGCCCCCCGCAGGGCTGCCTCCCTCGGCCGCCTGAGGCCCAGTTGAGAAGCTCTAGCAGCAGCCCCCACGCCCCTCACACCCTCGGCCGGGTCTAGTCGCACCGAACAGTCCCACGGTGCTAAAAGTGGCTCAAGGCCTGAGGCGGCAGCGGGCCGCGGCCCGGCTTCCACCCCCAAATGCCGTTGACAAGCATTGACAGCGATTAACGCCCTCCCCACTCGGTCCGGCAATGAGAGAGCAACAGCGAGCGCAGACTCAGCACCGCCAAGATCTTACCCGGCTGCCGGAGCCACCCGGCCCCCAGCCGTGCTCCGGAATCTGCGGGGCAGGGGGGAAGCAGAGAGGAGCGGCCTCCCGCCGCAGAGAGCATGCCGGGAGGGGCCGAGCGGCGCCGTTCCCCAGCCATTGGCTGCGCCGGCGCCGCGGCGCTGTCGGCGTGGGGCGGGGCCTAGCTCGCGTCACGTGCCGCGTGCATCCCCACTCGCAGCTGCTGCTGGCGCGGGCCCTGCTGCTGGCACTGGCGGCCGGGCCGGACCGGACCATGGCCGAGGTGAGCGCTCGTCCTTCTCCTGCCTGCTTAGCTGCCTGCCGGGCTGCCCTGCCGTCCACCCGCCGGCACTGGCATTGCGGCTGCGGGTCAGGCGGCGCCAAACAGGTGAGGGACTGGGACTGTCTCGGGCCTTGGCTTTTCCCTTCCTTTCACGTCCTTCCTGTTTCTCGTTTCCCCTCAGCAGCGACAGGACAAGGCTTCGCTGAGAAGTGAGACCAGGCGGCGTTTCGAGGCGGAGTACCTGCCAGGTGAGCTGGGGCGTGTGGGCTGGGGGCGCTGGGCCGGGCGCGGTGCGTGGGGCTTTCCCGGTGCAGCGTTTGTATTGAGGGCTCTGTGTCCCCGCGTCCCAGGGTGAGTGCCTGTTCTTGCCTCTTCCTCAGGTGGCTGAAGCTGCGGGCTGGGCATGGTGCACAAAGCAGGAGGTTTTCTCTCTTGGCTCTTGGTGCTCTCTTCTGGGTCGCTGTCTTGGGCAACAAGGGACGTCGGGGCAAAGGTCTGGGTTATTTTGACTTGTGGTTGTGTTTGGTCGGCTCTAGTGTGGGGTCTGGGATACTGCTGTGCTTGGTGCTGCCTGGACATATAGGGGGATAGGGAAAGAAGAATTCTGATCTCAACCAGTTTTTCAGCTGCTTTTTTAAAGTAACTTGCCTTTCAAATGCATGTTGGCCTGAATTGAAACACTGCATTCAACTCCATTTTTAAGTGCAGATGTTTGTAAACTTGTCAGTGAAGGCCTGGAGGTGCTTGGGATGCCTAGGGCAAAGGGAATGACCAAGGTAAACCTAGAGGATTTCATTTTGTTTCAAGATTGATTTGCATTGGTTATGGTAAAGGAATATATGGTAGTGCAGTATATTAATAATTGCAACAAGCAGTACATTTTATTACGACTGAAGACTTTCTATTAAAAACATGGTTTCTCTCTTATTTGAAATGCAAATGCAGTAAGAGGCAATAGTTTACGAGTCACCTGCATGTCCTTTAATATAAGTCTCAACTCTGTGCGCACACACACACGCTTTGGTGTTCTTGATCAGAATCATAGAGGTTACCTGGTTACCCTTTTTACTGAAGGGCTGCACACTTCCATGGCTTCCTTGTGACTGGCTGGAGCACTTCTCATGTGATCCTGACTCTTGGTACAACTTTGTCTCACATGATTGCTTTGTTGACCTTCCTAAAGGGAACTTCGTTTAGGGAACTTGAGCATCTCCCCTGTGAAGAGAGACTGAGAGCTCTGGGGCTGTTTAGTCTGGAAAAGAGAAGGCTGAGAGGGGGTCTATCGATGTATATCAACATCTGAGGGGTGGGTGTCAAGTGGAGGGGGCCAAGCTCTTTTTGGTGGTGTGCAATAATAAGCCAAGGAACAATGGAGACAAACTTGGAACAGAGAAGGCTCCACCTCAACATGAGGAGAAACTTCTTTCCTGGAGCAGGCTGCCCAGAGAGGTTGTAGAGTTTCCTCCTCTGGAGACTTTCCAAACCCACCTGGATGCATTCCTGTGCAGATTTTTGGTGATCCTGCTTTTGCAGGGGGCTTGTAGTGGATGATCTGTGGAGGTCCCTTCCAACTTCTAACATTCTGTGATTCACTGCCTTGGTCAGCAGTGACCTGTATTTATGGCAGCATTACTCGAATAGTGCCTTGAGGAACAGGGAGCTTGTTTCATTATTTGGTATCTCTGTGTCAATGAAGATGACTTCAGCAGCTTTAAAGCTCATGCTGAGGAAAGTGAGGGATCAGTGTTAAATTATAAATTCTCTTGTCTGCTAATGTTATTAGTTAATATCTGTATTTCTCTATGACAGATGATTTACTGTGCCTTGTGTTCTATTATCTCAGAATCTCATTAAAAAATTACTTTGGAAAGCCTTGAGCTGCTTTGGCAATTGCTGCTGAAAGGGAGTATTAGCTTTGCAATTGGCCCATCCCTTGCAATCTTGGAAGTGCACAGGTTTCTCTGGTGTCATGAGGCCCCTCTTGGGCTGTGTGTTCCAGCCATTAAACTAATTGGATGCTGCTGTAAGGTGAGCTGTAATCCTAGCTGCAGTATTTCGTACACATGTTCTCAGTAAGCCCATTTTTGGGTCATGGTTCAGGGCTCTTAGCCCTTTCAAGAAAATAGGATTAGGGTGTTGGGTTTTTTTTTTTTTGAGTTTACATTCTTAAGTCTCTCCCTCGAATTTAGGAATGCCACCAGCAAATTAATGGTGTCATGCCCCCTTCAAGTGTAAAAACACCAAGGTTTCAGTTCTCTTCTGGTCATTCAGCCTTTGCTGTGTGTATTTTAAAATGTAGGGAGGGCTATGGAGGGTCATGTGAGTTTTGTGTTGTGAAGGTTTTTGTGTTGCTTCCCATCCAGCAGCTTCATCCTGCTTTCAAAACACTGAGGAACTGATGCTTTCTGTGAGAATCTGGGGTGGGCCTCCACAGAGTGAGCCTAGTTCTGTTCACAAGTGGGCTGCAAATGTTAACATTTGAGTGAAGCTTTCAGGTGATTTAGTTTCTGGGGGTTGTAGCTACCACTGTTTTTATTTTCCCTTTGGGGAAAACTGTTCCTGATAATTCTAGAGCCTTGGTGTTTGTGTTATGAAGTGGCTCTTCCATATGAAAAGAGTCACAGGTACTGACTGCTGTCCTCCCCACCCCATCCCCTCATGCAGGAAGCACTGGCAGTGGTCATACAGTAAAGTTTGCTTTTGTTCAATGAAAGCTTACGAGGGCTCTGGGATCCTGACTTTTGGTTGCAATTTTTTATTGGCAGTACACAATGGTTCAGAGTAAAACAGGCTATACAAAAATACAGAACTGGATCAGAAACTAATATTGACCTGCCATAGTCAATCCAGGTGGGAATGTTTCACATCAAAGTTACAACCAAATCCCAGGCTGCAGTCCTGACAGTTGCCAGGCTGGAATGGGAGAAGTTCTGCTGAGCTGTTGGAAAGCACCAGCCATGTGTTTTCTGAAGCAGACAGCTGTGTCATTTGTATGACCAAGGAATGGCTTTAATGGTTGCTTTCCAGCCTGCAGTGTCACACACCCTTGGTGGCTCATTTCCCCAAAGCTTGCACAAGAACTTCCTCGCTGAGGCTGTGCAGCAAATGTGGGCATTGAGGAGCTGTGGACGGAAAGCTTGGCTGTGTGAGAGCTTTACCTGCAAAGCAGTGTTTGCTGGGAACTCAGCTCTGGTCCTGGTGTTTCCAGTCAGTGTTTTGGCTGTATTTGAACTACAGCTCTGGTGAGGAATGTTTATCCCTAGCAATTAAAAGCATCTTTCTGATGCTGAAAAGGTCCTGTTGGTGCAGCAGCCTAGCAAATGCTTTCTGGTGTGGCAGATGCACAGACTCCTTGGCTATTTTGGACTCATTTCTGCTTTGTCTGTTTGGACTCTTTGTGGGAACTGATGTAAATGATTTGTGTGGTGTCAGGAACAAGGAAAACAAAAGGTTCTTTTTCTAGGACTGGCTGATACTAACAATGTGTTCTAGCAAACAGTCTTCAGTGCATTTGTATTCTTCAGAGGATTTCTAAAATTAGCTTTTATTTCTATTTTAATATTCCGTTGGAAGTTCTAAATCATCAAATTTTGGTGGATTTTTTTCCCCATTCGACAGGCCTTTTCCACACTTCCTTTTACATATTTACCATTTCTTATTGCCTGCGTCCCATGCCTCTCTCCATTCACATCCTCTGCTTTTCTCCTTTAGGCAAAGCTTAATTTTCATTAAAAGGTTTTGCAAGACAAATTTCCCTCTGCAATTACAAACACTAAACATCATGATGCTTTGTGAGTCAGGAGCAAAGCTTGGTTTTTTTTAATTGGCTAATTGCAAGTGACATTTTAGATGTAGGGAGCATTCTCTACAAAAATTCATGTGGCTGCCAGAGAAAACTCTTAAATAATGTTTTGAATAGCTCTGTGTGTGTTTATGCTCTGAAGAATCTGTTTTCTCCAGTTGTTGGCTTTCACAGTGAGAAATGCTGGAAGCACCAGATAGGAAACATACAGGCAGGATAAACACTGTGCCTTTAGAGAGAGCTGTGTGATAGTAGTGATTGAGCTTTCTCTTGGAACTGGTCCTGTTGGTCACTGGGAGTGTTCAGCTTTGCTGCAAGTTCAGACTGATCACAGTTTGTGAAAGGATACTTCATTTGATTATTGAGTTCATTGAAGTAACTCCTTGTTGGGTGGACATAGTTTGATGTTCTTCACCCCATCCCTGAATGGATACTGATCTTCTGAAATTGTTTTCAGTTTCTTGCCAGTTTCCTAATCCAGCAGCTGAAGGTACTTCCCTGAGCAGAGCTTAATGTGGGGCACCAACAGCCCATCAAATGAGTTTTTTTTTCTAGCCAAGGTCAGAGCAGTGATTATGACCATTGCAGAGCTGAGTCCTCCTGGATGAAGCAGCTCCAGGCAGCAGTTAAATTGCATTTCCCCAGTTTCATGTACAGTGAAGTGTGGGATTTTCTCTATTCAGAAGTATGTGGTTGCCATCCCTGCTTGGCTTTGAGCAAGACTTGTTCTGTAACATTTAGTCTTTAGATAGGACTCCTCCCTTCAGGAGAACTCTTCCTTGCAGCCTGGGAATTCAGTACTTGTATAGATGAAAGTAGTGTGGAGCTTAGCTGTGCTGCCTGTTCTTTGTTCCTGGAGTCTCTCTTCTACATTCTTACTCAATATTCTCAAGTTTGTTACTTTTCCCAGAGCATGAGTGTCAGAAGGAAACACAGCAGTGCAGCATTGGTCTGCTGGTAATGCAGCAGGTACTGAGAAACAGAAGAGAAGGGATGGCACAACCTGTGCACCACATCATTTCATGAGTTCTTCCACTGACAGTGGTGCAGCAGAATTGTGTTCATTCAATTTTCCGTGATGCTGGAGTTCTTCTCAGGGCTGTTGTCTTTTCATTAGAGCATAGTAATTACATTGTAGTTTCACTGTGAATTTGTCAGCTTGAAGACAAATATTAAATGGCAGGAGAAAAAGAACAGGAAGTCAAGCAATAGAAAGAAGTCTTTTGCCTTGACCCCAAGTGTTAAATGAGGGAACAAAAGTACCTTGAAGTAGCTGTTTTTAAAATAAGGGTAAATGAAATTAAGACTCTCAGACCTGATCAGTCTTTCTGCTCACTCTATTTTTCCTGCAGGGCTTTTGGCTAAGGGCATGAGGAGAGCTGGTTTTGACTTCTCCTTGCTGTTGTCACCTCTTCCCTCGTACATAAGTTAGAGCTGGATTCGAATGCTGTGGTAAAGATCACGTTTGCTGAGCAGGTTCCTTCTCTGGCTTTTCTGGCTCTGAGGCTTGCTCAGCTCCTGCACAACTTACCAGCTGAACAGAAAAGTCCTGCAGTGTCCTGGGTTTGTCTCTCCCACTGGCTGTGGGGCTGTTCTGGGACGTATTTTTGGCCTTTCTGATCAGAAGCAGCTGCCAGTGCTGTTCCTCCTGTTACTTTGGAGGCAAGCAGAGTGTGTTCCAAAGGCTTTATCAAATTCTGCTTGTTATGGACTTAGAGATGCCCTTTTCCCTAAGCAGGGGATGACCAAACAGTGTCTCAGCATCTTACTGCCTCTTCTACAAGTGTGAAGTACCAAGCCCTTAATTTTTCTAGTGGGAAAAGCATCAGGATGTGTTTGCAGGTACCTGAGGTGGCTAGGCTTGGAGGGTGCCTGAGGTGACACGCTTCAGCTGGATTTCCATTTGAGTGCCCCTCAAATTCTGATTCCTTTTTGGCCTTTTAATCGTTGTGCTGCCTATGTTTAAATTGTTGAGAACCCTAAAGGTTCTCTTTCAACTAATTCTGTTTTTACTCCAGAAATGGCTAATTATCCAGTAACTGCAGTCAGGTGTTCCATGAGTGATCTAAAATTCAGGTTATTTCACATCATGGTTTGAAAACACATTTCCAGATGTGTATAGAATTATGAGAAATCTGACAAATCTGAAAGGAGTTCTCTGAACTGACATTCTCAATAACTGGATGATTGGAGGGGCTCCAATATCAAAGCAGTTCCATATCACTGCTTTGTGAGATAAAACACCCTTCTGCTGGCTTCATATTTCATCCTAAATGTTACTTAATTTTGTAGCAAGAACTGGTAAGGTTAAGAGCACTGCTGTTCCACCAGTCTTATGTCAATGAAATGCTGTCACCCTGCAAGTACCTGTGAAGGCAGGATCTGAGCAGTTGGTCCTGGCCTGCTGTTGTGGTGTATATGTGAATTTGGGTTGCTTATGTTGGGATTTTTTGTGGTGGTGTGCTGTGGCTGTGAGTAGCTGTGTGTGGCTTCAGTAGCTGTTGTGTGGCACAGCTGGGATGCCATGGCTGGGAGAGGCCAGTGCTGGCTGCAGATGTGCTGTACACAGCAGGATCTCTGAAGGAGCTCTAGGGTGGGGTGCATGTCACACAAGGAAAGGCTGAGCAAGTTATCTTTGCAAGTTGTCAGAACTTGACTGGGAAAGGTTCTTAGTGGCCTGCTTGAACCTGGGAGTTAGCCTTGCTGTGAGTAGAAGTTGAAACTGAGATGACCTGCAGAAATCTTCTCCAATGTCATCTTTTTGTGATTCTAACTCAAAGCCTAAGTGCTGTTACCATTTCTCAGGAAAACAGCCCCAATAATGATCATCAAATTTCAGATGAGCAGTTGAGACTTTACAAAATTTAATACTCCAGATTTTTGCAATTTGTTCCATCTGTGCTTGACGTGGAGCAACAGAAATTAACCAGCATCTCAGACTTGTGCTGAGTGTTCACAGAATCACAGAATACATCTGTTTGGAAGAGACCTCAAAAGTCATCCAGTCCACTTTATTTGGCTTATCCACTGGAGAGTTTTTGTGGGTTGGAGGCTTTTGGGTAGAAAGAAGCAAGTAGGGGACTAAGATGAAAGGAAAGGGGCCTTAGGCACAGCTAAGGAACAAGATGAGGTCCTGGGATGGGATCAAAGGAAGGAGAAAGTTGAAAGCTGATGAAGGCACCAAGTAGGTTGAGTAGTTGCACTCCCCAGTGCATCTCTTCACATTCAACTCTAACAGCCTATGGTGGAGGAGGCATTTAGCACAGGTTATGTTGCCTCCTTGGACAGGCAGAGTGTATGAAGGAAAGCCAAGTGACATAGGTCCTGTCTTTGTATGTAGACTAGAAAACCAGAAGTGCTGGCAGAGTTCACTGGTGTCTGTCTTCACATCTGCTGCAGAGCTAAGGTACCTTGACTGAAATGCTTCACCCTAACCAGCCAGGCACAATTCTAAGTCGCTTGCCAGCTGTTTTTATTGTGGTGCCCTGAAAGTAGTTGTTTTGAGGCTCTTGTTGCAGAGGAAGGAGAAGTCTTTCGAGTATGTGAAAATTAACATCTATTTTATTCACAGCTAGGCTTAACCTTTTTCTCATGCTATCACAGTGAGTCATTCCAGAGCTCTGGGGAGGTTTCCTCGAAGTGTATCAGCGCTAGTTGACTTCAGAAGCCTTTGTCTGTCATGGGCTCTTGATTTACGTTCCAGTTATGCAGGTTTCTCACAGAGGAGCATTGATCTTTAACCGGAGCCTCAGTTTAAGCATATCAACAATAAAAATAAGCCCATTTAGGCATATTACAAACTTTACTTTAAAAAAACCAAAACTAAGGAGTAGCAGCAACTCCTGAAGCACTTGCTGAAGCATGTATCCTGTTGTGCTGCTGCTAACCTGCTACCAAAGGAGTGCAGTCAGCAGAACGTGGATCCTTAGACTATCTACTAATATTAGTATATAGTCTATGTGTACTGGTACATAGACTATTATTAGTGTGTAGGTACATTAGCATGGACTAGACAATAACTGAATCCACCTCTTAGTCTCTATTAGCATTGTCTAAATGGTCAGCATAAGTACACATGGTAATAATTATGGAGGAATTTGGGGTCATTACATAACCTTGGGTTTAGAAATATGCCACCTGCCCTGCCCAGGCTTGCTCATATTTTCTTTGAAGAAGAATCACAAAATATTTCTGTGGAGAGAATCCTCTTGCAGTACTCCTGAAAACTATCAGAGCAGATCAGTGTTTGTAATCAGCTTCTCCTGGTGTGCTTTGCTGGAGGTTGAGGCTGTCTGGGGAGTCCTGTGTGCCTAGTAGACACTTTTTGGAACTTATCGATCTCTTTGTAGCAGATGCTGTATCCTTACAGTCCTTGCTTTGTTTGCTAGATAAATCAGATAAATATGATTCTAGAGACGTGGAAAGGCTTCAGCAAGACGATCAGTGGGTTGAGAGCTATTTGATCTGGCGCCACGATATCGTGGACGACACCTTGAAGATGATTGATGAAAGCTTTCAGTGGAGGAAAGAGTACACAGTTAATGGTAAGCTATGGTTATAATGGTTTGCTGGTGTGTGTTGCACTCCTGTTGGCCTACAACTGATTTCTACATGTGGCTTCCTTGAGCATCCTTTGAAGATGATGTAGGTGCCACTGAGCTGAAAAAAGCTTCTGCTCATTTAAAACCCCCAAATAACAACTGTTGTGTTGATGTTGACCGGTCCTGTCCTGCTGCCCCTGTGCCTGTTGGAAGGTTCAGAGGAAGGCAGGCAGGCAGCTCTCTCCTTTGTGGGTTTGCTGCAATGGAGTCCTTAAAAATGAAGCAAAGAACAAAATCCACAAACCCCAGGGCTCTGTTTGTGGCTGCACTGCTCTGGCGACAGATCTTACTTTGTCCCGTGAGATTGTGTTGAGAGTGAACTGTGTCTGCAGGACTCCACAGCCCGAATCAAAGGGTGGAGCAAGAGGGCCTTCAGACCTCAGTAAAAATTAACATTTGCAACATTTGTTCTTGCATAATAACTTTAATTCTTATTCCTCTCTAAGTGGATTAAACTGTACAGCAGGAGAGGAAGCAGTAACGATTTCAAAAGAGCTCAGTGTTTGCATTAGTTTAGTAAAGGCCTTGCAGAATGGTTTATAGAAACATTTTTGTTATTTGCTACCAGCCTCCTGCATTTCTAGGGACTTCTCTTAATGAATTTGCAATGTGATTATTAATGCTTGCTGAAATGCTCTCTCCTTTGGCTTTGCAGACTTGGCAGAATCTGTCCTTCCCAAATGGTTGTTTGAAATCGGTGCTGTCTTCCTGCATGGATATGATAAAGAGGGCTACAAGCTGTGTAAGTCACACACAACATCCTATTTGCAGTCATTAATCAGTGGGGTTTGTTTCCAGCATCTTATCATCCCTTCTGAAAAAACAATGTAGCAAAACCAGAAGTAGCTAAATATTAGCAACTACTGTTGTTAACTGTGAGGAGAAGCTGGTGAGTGAGAACCTCTGGATACAGGAGTGGAGTGAGGGAACTTAGCAGTTTTCAGAAGTCAGAACTCTTTTTCCTACTGCTAATGCAGCTTGGCTCTGCTGCTTGGGGGTTTTCTTGGGGGTTTGTTTTTTTTTTTTTTTCCACTTTTTTGATGCTTTTGAAATCCTCAGGAATAGTGTGGACAGCTGAGAAGTGTTGAGAGAGCAAACGCCCAAGTTATGTGGCTATAAAGAATAAAATTTGTAGGGAAACAGTAAATGCTGCCAGGATGCTCCTGTGTTGTGTGTATCAGATGGTCAATATGTTCTGTAAATGAATCTCTTCTAACATCTCTCATATTTACTTTTCATGAAGATTAAATCCTATGAGGCAACAGAGGCTTTTTAAACAAAGCACTCCCGAGGCTTTCCAAGCAGTGATCTTGAGCCTTTTAAAAAAAACAAAGCTGTGATTCTGCTTCTCCTTGCTTGACAAGGGCTGGTTTGTAGCATGCATAAGGCAGCAATCCAGTCTGTTACAAGGATGACTGCTTCACACTCCAGCAGGATTCTTTTAATCGCACCATGAAAACATACTGCTTCCCTTGTAAGGTCTCAGTGCTGTGTGAAAGATTGCTGCTTTCTTATGCTTCGTGAGGTTTTGGCCTCCAGGGTAAGTATTCAAGGGTACATGGTGCTGAAGCCTGTCTGTAGCATTTGGAAAGCTGAGCATTGCTGTGCTGGGCTGCTCAGGTTGGAGATACCAAGGGGAAGTGAGTACAAAAAGACTTTTACATTAGAGCTTGGACTGAGAAAGTTCTGAATTGTTCTGTGACCAGAATGTGTGAGTCAGGTAAATGATGATTTGCAATTTGTTGCCATCTAAACATGGGTAATGGTTCAGTTTTCCACACTTGAAGTGTTCCTTCTATGAATGCTAGCTGGGCTGGAATATCTGACATGGCAATGCACATTCAGAGCTAGGAGGTCCTGCTTGGTCAGCATTTGAGAACTTCTGGGCTATGTGCTCCATTCTCCTGTTCTGTAAAGTGGACCTCTTCAAGCACAAAGGAGCTCTTCAAGAACTGTTGGTCGCTCCGCAAGAATCCTGTGTTTGGATAGAGCTCTTTGTGAAGCGCTGAATTCACTCCAAGCTGATCTGCTGTGCTTTTAAAAAGCTGCTTTCTGTACACGAGCCAAAACATTTTTTTAGTTCAATTGGAAGCAAAAGACTTCCCAAGTCTGGGGAGGAAAACACCAGTCTGTCCATGCAATTGGGTTTCAGAGCATGGCTGGTTGTGGTGGTGTAGAGTTACCAACAGTAAAGGCTGCTCTTTGTAGTGCTGCCTGGAGGATTTCTTTAACCAGTTCACTGTATAATCAGTAGTTTGGTTTCAGACATTTCTCAGAAGCCTGTTACTTTGAAACATGCTAATTTTAATGGAAAAAACTTTATCTGGCTGACTCCCTTCTTGCAGAAGGCTATATGTATGGCTTTTGTGTATACACCATTGCTCAGTTTATTTGGAATAGTCTGTTGCTTTTTATATAATCCATGATGTGTGTAGAAGTAGTTTTTCAGGAGGTGTCAACTACAAAAACCTAATCAAAGAAACAATTCCATAAGACAATACTTAAAATGTATTCAGAGCATAAAAGCCTATCTGAGGACCATGTTGATGTCATGTGGAAGTATGGAATGATGATAGCCTGGATGAAAAGTGGTCCTTAAATGCATGGGAAGTATTTCTGCACTCTTCCCCCGTGCTGTAATTCTTTGTATTGTCAATCTTGAAAAAGTTCTGATATGAAAATGAGAGCAAGGAGAGGAGGCTGTGGAGAGGTAATCCGCTGGGTTTGTTTGGCCCTTCAGTGGTCACACAATCAGTCCAGGTGTGGAATACCAGCCCAGGGGTGAATGTCAGTAAATCCTGTACAGTTACTTGCATGCTTCCTGTTAGTTTGGAGCTCTTTTTTTTCAGCTTTTGTGTGTTTTTTTTTTTTTTTCTTTCTTTTCACAAGTTTGGTTCAGAGTGAAACACCATGTAAGAGATCCTAAGCAGCAACTTGAGAAAAAGAAACTGGTAGCTTTTTGGTTAGAACATTATGCAAAGAGAGATCATGGAAAGCCCTTAACAGTGGTATTTGACATGTCAGAAACTGGGATCAGTCACATAGTAAGTATTGTGTTTTTCAGATTGCTTTCTGCATTACCCCTGTGTCCCTAGGAAGAAGGAGTCTGTGCAGCCCTTAACAGCTACCTGACAGTTGCTAACCTCAGTGGTGTGTGGAGCTCTCCTCGTGGCACAAGCAGGTTGCCTAACTCTGTTGTTAGCATTAACTGTAAGCCTTGTGCAGCACACTAGAAACTGGCTTTGAGTTTGGCTGAGCCAAAGGCTGTGGAGCAGCTGCTCACCAGCTGGCTTTGTCTTGGGTGATCTTAGTAGAATTTAGTTTTTCAGCACCTAAAAGGCAATGGGCTGAGCCATTTCTATAATGAGTACAGCTGCTGCCAGTTCTTCAACAGCTCCGTTTTCATTAAGAGTGAAGAGTGGGAAAATGGGGTAATGGTGAAGCATTAAAACCCTTGGTGGCTGAGATCTTTGGTCTGTGCTAACATGGCAGCACCTTCAGCTGACAACTCTGGTTCTGTCTTCCCATCCCCCCTGCTGTCTCCTGTATATTTCAAATGTTCCCTTCTGAAGTCCCTGCATGCATCTCTCTCCAGCCATTGAATTTCATTGTGAAGAGAGCAGCTGTCCAAGGAGGCATTGCTCTCAGTGTTCATCTTAACCAAGCTTTTTGCTAACCTGATAATGCAATTCTGACACTACTGTGGCAAAGAAACCTAGTTCCTTTGGCTGCCTTGCATATGCAGGAGGAAAGGAGGTGTCTGGATGTCAGCAGATGTGGTGGAATTCTGAATTGTAGGCCTCCCAGACTCAGCTTTATACGTGGTCAGAAATACCTTCACTCCCTTTTCAGTTCCTTGCCCAACCTGCCAGCTTTGCTGCAAGCTGCTTCCTCCAAACCTGACCTTACCTAAGCAAGAGACTCCCAACGTTTTATTCAGACATTTAACAAAAGTTCTGATGCATTTCCTGGTGTCCCCTAGGACTACAGACTGAAGGAGGAGCAATGTAGATCAGTCACCTCTGTGTGATCGTTCCAAAGGTTGCCATTAGAGCTGTGAATTGTAATGATTTGAAGAGCAGGATTTCACCTCTGCTTTGGACATGGAACTGCAGCATGGCAGGAGCCAGAAGGAGCTATTCCCAAGAACTATTTCCTGTTTGTAGGGCAGGGTGGCATTGCTGCTGGGCTGAGCTGGGGATGCAGCTCATTGTGATGCTTTTCCACTGTTGTGCAGGAACACTCTGACCTGCTGCAGGAGGCCAGCACTTGCCTTGGGTTTATTCCTTGTGGGCAGCTGGATCTCAGCCTACAAAACCTACGAATGAATGCAGTGGGTTCACTTCTTTAGTCGTGTACTGTAGCAAGCTTGAGCTGGGGATCTTTTGCTGCTGTCTATCCATACATTGGATGTGTCAACACCTGCGTGAGGCCAGAGTGGTGCTTAAGGCACAGGCCTTGAGGGCTGTCTGTCCATTCTCCTAAAGACCACACTGGAGCTCTGGTCCCATGCAACAAGCACAAAGGCTTGGAATTGCCTTGCTGTGAAAAAGCAGCTTGGCTTGGGTTCATGGAGCATGCACTGAAGCAAACTTCCTAGTGTCTTTAAGGCCCCCAGAGATACAACCTCAGCAAGAATTGGAATATCAGGAGTATTTGTAATGGCTGCTTCTAGCCATATAGAGGAACTGATAAGTGGTCCCAAAGTGAGTTTCTGAGCAATTTTTTCAGAGCATGCCAAATGTGGTTTTTTTCCATTGCCATCTCCTGTGTCAGCTTTTATCACTGGTGTGCAGCAAGGGAGTCCTGCAGCTTGTGTTTGGTTGCACTGCTTCAGGTAGCTGGGATAGGGGCAGTTACTGAATGGGCTGCTGGAATTACAGATTTAAGTAATGGATCCATTCTCCTCCTATCTGATAGTGCTGGTGTGGGGTAGGCAGTGGAATCAAGAGCAGCATCCCTGGTGCCTGCATGGCTCCCTGTTTGTGCAAGGAAGCTGGAGATACTGCAGGTGGTAAAGGCAGCAGCCAGATGAGAGAAAGGCTTCTGCCTCTGAGGGCACTAAGCTTTCACTTAGCTTCTAGTTACCCACCTTACTGAGAGGAGCAGCTTCCAGGTTCTGGGGAATCTCATGAGGTTCAATATGGCAAGTTTCAAGGAGTTTCAGGGTGTTTAGTACTTCTGCCTTGCAAGGCTTTAAGCTGCTGTCAAGCTTCTGTGCTGCTAAAGGTTTCTCTTCCTGCTGCTGCTCTGCAGTAGTTCCGATCCCCAGCTCCCTGCATTGGTAGTAGATCTGTTGGCTTCTTTCTGAGATCAGAGGCCAAAGCCTGACTGTAGCCCTGCAGCAATATAAGGAGGTGGAAGGCATTGCAGTGAGGTTGGATGGTGTTTGTAGTCATACAGCTAATTCCAGGGAGTGCAAATTGTGCTGCTCAGTGAATGCCTCCCTGAGCCTGTGCCTACTGTGCTGATCTCTGCTGTGTCACCTCTGCTCTCGTTCTAGGACTTGGATTTCGTTCGGTTCATCGTCAACTGCTTCACAGACTATTACCCAAACTTCCTCAGTAAGTACTGCCTGGCACACCCTGGGCACTGCAGGCCTGTGTGGGGAGAACACCTCACAGTGCTGCAGATGATGGGCAGCCCAGGTCATTGCTGCCTGTGCTTTGTGGTAGCTGCATGGAACACAGAGGGGCTCCAGGTTTGGGATGGCTTTGTGCTGGTAAGTCAGCACAGCTTCACCCTGTAAAGAAACTCCACAAAACCCAACTCTCTTTCCATAATTCAGATTCAAAACTGATTTAAGCATCTGCTAGAGCTGAACTGGTCTCGTTTTGCCTTTCCTCCTTGGTACTTGGGTGGAAGCTTTGCAGGCTTGGATGGTACTTGGTGTCCATTAGGAATCTTCAGGAGACAAAGGATAAAAGTCTGTAGAAGTTTGGAGGCGGCAGGGGAGCAAGGCTTGTGCCTGCCTGCTAGTTTTTGTGAACAGGCAAACACCAAACAGTTTTGGATAGCTCCTCTTGCACCAGTTCTAAATTCTGTACAGTAGCTACTTAAACTCTGCATATTGAATTCAGCTTGCCCATCAAAGCTCAAAATGTTGAGCAAGTACCAAACTTCAAGGCAAGTACAATGTATGCTTCCCTTAAGAGGAAAATGTTGGCATGCTTCAACTTTTCAGATTTCTCTGCTAAAGCAAAGCTTGGGGGAAATGTAGCTTTGCAAAGACTCTTGCTGCTTGTCTCTGGGGGAAGAGGAGTGCCTCAGCTTACTTGTTAAGCTTTTTTTCTCCTGTTCAGTAGTTGTTCCCCATACTAAAGCAATGAAGGTGTCTGTCACTGAGCAGCCACTCCTTGCATGCCTGTAGTTGCTGTGCTGCTTTTGGAACAACCTGGCATTCAGATGGTTTCCTTTTCTTTGTCTCCCCAGCAAAGATAGTGATCTTTGAGATGCCCTGGATAATGAATGGTGAGTCCTTGGATTTGTTGTTTCCTTTGGGTGTTTTTAGATCAGGACAACTTTTTAAACTAGCAGAGGGAGGAACCCTTTCTCTTCTCAGTGTAGGTACAAGTGGGTGGAGTTTTAGATGTGCATCTGTGAGTCTGTCAGGTCCTAGGCTGCTTCTGGTCTTCCTTCCAGCACTGTGTTGGGTCATGCTTGGGATAGAGTTCCTGTTCATCCTGTTACCTTTTAAAGCTTGGAAGACTGGACAGTCTGTTAAAGCTGGAGTGCACAGTTTTGAGAGATGGATGCTGACATTCTGTATGGTTTGATGTGTGTGCTTAATTATCTTTAATGATGTCCAGGAAAAAACCACTAGTCCTATATTTTGAGCATAGGAACACATCATTTTATGCTGGCTTTCTCTTTCCTGTGCATCCCTGTTTTCCCATCACTGCACTAACCAGGGTGTCTGCAGATGCTCTGTAGCTGTAAGTAAGTGTCCTTCAAAACAGCAGAACATCTCAGCCAAGAAGAGTACATCCAGAACTCTCCCAGCCTTTCCCTCATATGTGGAATACAATTGTCAGGGTTGGAAGGGACCTGAAGGCTCATCCAGTTCCAACCCCCCTGCCATGGGCAGGGACACCTTACACCAGAGCAGGTTGCTCACAGCCACATCCAGCCTGGCTGCAAAAACCTCCAGGGATGAGGCTTCCATCACCTCCCTGGGCAACCTGTGCCAGTCTCTCACCACCCTCATGGGGAACAACTTCTCCCTAACATCCAATCTGAATCTCCCCACTTCTACTTTTGCTCTCTTCCCTGCAGTCCTATTACTCCCTCACACCCTCCAAAAGTCCCTCCCCAGCTTTCTTGTAGCCTCCTTCAGATACTGGGAGGCCACAGTGAGGTCTCCTGTCCAGGGGAGCGTGTGTTCATTACACATCTGCTCTCTAGAGAAAGCTCTTCCTTGCACACACTGCACACCCAGCTCACCTGTGCCTCTTGCTTCTTGCTCTTCCAGCTGCTTTCAAGATTGTGAAGGGTTGGCTTGGCCCAGATGCAATCAGCATGCTGAAATTCACCAACAAGAGTGATGTCCAGGAGTACATCAGTGGAGAGTATCTGCCCCCTCACATGGGTGGAACTGTGAGTACCTGAACGTTTCGTGGCTCCTCTGTGAGAAACTGAGACTTGGCTTTGTAACCTTCACCTGTGGGGCTGAGAGTGGGTACTTGGTGGGTGTGGAACTTCTGGAAACTGTTCTGCTAATAGAAATTTCTAAAAACTATTAATATGGAAGAGGGTAACTTGGAGAGCTTGATACCTGGCACATCTGCAGAAGGCATTGCTCCAAATAATCTCAGTCTCTTGCAGTGCAAGTGGGTATGTTCTCTGCTTTCACTGGAAATGACTTAGATTATTTTTTGTCTTTATAGAGGTCTGGCAAACTGGTTGAAGCCTCATTCTTCCTTCAACTCTTTCTCTGTCCCTCCTGGTGAATTGGAGATGGTGCTGATTTATGAAACAAGTTTTGTGAACAGGACATGGGCTTCATGGCCCTCTGCTCAAGGCTGGTGCAGTCGAGACAATCCTGCTGCAATTAGTTTTGTCTTTGCTCTCAGCCTGCATTTTTAAGATATGTATAGAAGATTGTTTTTTAGGAGTGTATGAGAGCTGCAAAGAGTGTGCTGCATGGATCCTCTTCTAGTGCAGTGCAAACAGCAAAACAGCAGAAGCGTTTGCACAAGCATTTGCAGAGCTGGGAGATCAGTTTGCACAACCTTCATGGAGGAGTTTGCAGCAGGAGGATGTTTTTCTTTACCTTTTTTTGTAGACTATCTGTGGCAGTGCAATTAGCCCCCTGTAGATGAACTATTTCTACTTGTTCTTTCCTTTTGGTTTTGTTTTTTTTTTTCCTGAAGTGTTTTTGGAGTTACAGCAGTAACAGTACAGAGAAAGGGAAGACCCTGCTTCAGCAATAGCAGGAGAGGTCATGTTCCTTTGTATGTAAACTGAAGGTGGAGTTCTGGTAGCCAGAACGTAATGAAACTGGTGTGGGGAACATAAAGCACTGAGGTTTGTATTGGACTGAAAGTAGCAGCCTTTAAAGAACTGCTTTTGTGTATGATTCTTGAGTAAAAACCACTCCTTTCCCTCTGCTGCTCAGCCTCCCCAGGCTTCTGTCAGAACTCCCTCACGTTTAAGTTGAAGTTGCTGAAGTTCAGGAGTGAGCATAGAAGGGCTGCTGGTGCTTGAATTGGCTTTAGTGAAGATGAAGCAGTGGGCTTGGGCCTGGCTCCCATGGTCTTGTGCTCTTGTTGCAATAGAGGGCAGAGTTCTTGTCCTTCCTCTTAGAGCTGAGTGGCTGCTGGCTGCTCTTCAGACCATCTCACAGCTGTGCCTTTAAAGAATGAACTCCTGGCTTTGCTGAACATCCTTCTGGAGGGTCTGGTTCAGCACATGATCTTAGAGTTGTCCTTTAACCTGTCTGGGGCCTGCAGGGTTTCCTTACCAGTTAGTGATTGTTGGCCAAGGTGTCTCCATGTTGCCCATCCAAGAGCACTGACAAGTTCCAGAATCACGGAGGCAGGCTACCCAAACCTTTTTGTTGGCAGTGACAGAAATAAATGTGTTGGGTAGGGACAGACTGGCTTGAGAAGAGCTGCAAAGGGCTTGAGTCTCATAAACCCAGCTCCAGCTGCCTGGTGAAGCCCTGCATGAGGAACCAGCAGGTGCTTTGGCTAAGGACTGACTGGGTGGGCTTTTGGCCCCAGAACTGTCAGCATCTGGAAGCACTGCCAGCAAACACTGCAGAGTTGTGCTGGGGATCTTCCCAGAGAGCTCCCCAGCACACACAGTAGAGCAGGACTTGGCATCTCTGACAGCAAGGGCATCTTCCATGGCCACAAGCACAACTTCCTGACCTCTCAGAAGCTCTTTTCTCCGTGTGGTTAGCTTTGGCTCCTCTGGAGGCAACTAGATAGTGCCTTCAGCACTGCTGGTGGTGTCAGGCCTCTTCTCTGTGCTTTTTAAAGGCATTTCTGACTTGCACAAGTTTATTGCCCTCATTTTCCACTGAGGTGTGTGTTGGGTTTTTACCTCCTCGTTCTTTGTCATGTTTGATTTCCACACACTTAGAAACAGATCACCTGCACTCTGCTGGTGGCAAGTACAACGAAGAGCACAGCATAGCTGCACCTCCTTTGTGCTCAGTACGGCACCATGAGCAGACTCTTGGTGCCTTTCCTCTCTTTCCCCTGCTAGGATGCATCTTGGAAGAGCCAGATGTAGACAGCTGGTGGAGTGGGTCTCTGGCTAGGTGCTTGAGGGAGATCCTGGGAGTGTAAGAGCAGAGGGATCGAGGTGTCCAAGGGGTGTGTTAGAGACTAGCTTTGGAATGAACACACAAATCCATCTTGGAAACAGAATTAGTCATGTTCAGCTTGGAGCCACTGACTGCTTTGCCTAATCAAGAGAACTGTTCTGTGTCTGCATCAGAAGCCTTCAAGCTCCAGTCTCTCAGTTGAGTTATCTTTGTTTTGTTTTCACTGGCTCAGGGTCACGCCAGGGATGAATCTGAAGCTTTCCTTAGTGTGAAAATCCTTCTGTGAACTGTGAGCCAGCTGGGAAGGGAAGAAAATTACTTGCTTGATTTTAGACAACTTGTGGGTGAAGCTGTCTGCAGAGCACCAAAAGTGCTAAGACTAATTATGGAAAACAGGAATTTGGATTGCTGCAGGACTTTGAAGCACAAACTTGAGTTCTACTCAAGGCCTCATCAGTCTGCTGGCTGTGGCTACTGCCCTCCTGCTAAGCCAGAGGAGCTGCACACCCTGTACCTGACTCAGAGCTCTTGCCCACAGCATACAGAGATCTCTTCATAGCAGCTTCTCAGAACTGCCCAAAGCAGATCTAGGAATGAGCTAATGATAATCTGGAATAGCAAGGTCAGGGGCTGAGAACCCACCCCCTGATGACTGCAGTAAGCAATGGCACTGTGTCAGTGCTTTCCTGGATTCCCAGTCTGGTTTGTCCCACAATCTGCCCTTCCCAGGATATTGCTGGTGTAGCAGTCACATTCCTAGGGCATGTTTTGGAGTGGGCAGGGAGAGTAGTTGTGCAAGGCTGATACACACACACTGCACTGCAAGCAGGGGCACAGAGAAGGGTTTCAGATGCTGTGGTTACCACTTTTCCTCTTTCAGAGGTGGGTGTAGGCCCAGTTCCCCTCCCCTGGTGCTGGTACTGAGCAGTGTGTGCAGCTCCAATGCTGTGCTCTTCACTGGGCTCTCTGAATTGCTAGCCCAGAGCTTCTCTTCTTGGAAGTGCCTTCTGCAGCCCAGCAGCCTGAAGTCAAGACATCACTGTGTGCTTGGCGTGGGATTTCATAACCACTGTGCACACAGCCTGGCAAAGGGGCACTGCCATGATGAAGTTGTCTGCTGCAGAGAGATCCCTGTTTTCAACTCTGTTCCTAACACCGTAATAAATATTTGAGGCTATTAAGAGAACTTCTAATGAGCAAAAATGTTTGGGTTTTTAAGCATTTTTCCAATGGAAAAGGTACCTTTAGGGTAGCAGCATCCAGCACCTAAGTATGCTGCTTCTACATCACTCAGGTCCCTTGGGTATGGTATTGAATTTGGTATCCCAAAAGCTGAGGTCTGGGCTACAGGATATGTTCGAGGTGCACACAGCAGGTTCAAGTGCACAGGGGTGCCCCTCAGAATGGATCACTGAAAGTTGCAACAAAGAGTTAGTGGCACTGTCTCTGTAGTAACCCCAATAAACCACAGCAGCAGCTGGAGAAGGCTCTCATCCTCCTCAATAACTGCTCTTCTCCAAACCTTGTGTTCTAGGATTCCTTCAAGTACAGTTACCCTCCACTAGTGGATGATGATTTTCAGACTCCCCTGTGTGAGAATGGGCCCGTTACTAGTGAAGATGAGCATGAGAGTAAAGAAGAGATAGAGGCAGACACCAAGGAGCCTGGGGAGCTGAATGAAGAACCAAACCCCAGCCAGAAAAAGGTATCTGACTCTGAAGGCTGAGCAGTACTAGCTGAATGGTTTCAGAGTGGCACAGGAAGCACAGTTCTTGTTTCTGGCCTGACTTTTGCTTTATGTTTACTTTTTAACCTTTGTTTTCTGCTCTACAGTTTGCCAAAAGAACTCAGTAAGCCTGCAGAGGCTGCTTGCAGTCCAACTTCTTGTCTGTCCAGACCAGTCTTGTGCTTCTGAATGAGTGCAATGTGGACCAAATATTCAGTGTCTCTGGAGTAGAATAAGCTGTGCAGTAGAATTCAGAAGGTTTCTGTCTTCTGCTGTCAGCATTATGACTCCCTCATTGGTGGCTTTTTAACCTTGGCTCTGTGGTGATGCACCTCTGAAAGGACATCTGGCTGTCTCAGCTGCTGAGCTCAGTACCTACCTGAGAAAGCAGGAACACTGAAATATTTGCACTTTCCTGCCTGTTAATTTCCCTTCCTCAGTTACTGACCAAATCTCAACAGGCCAAAGGTTTAATTTAGTGTCAGGGACAATGTGTCCCTCTTCCATCACTCCAGTTTGGCAGTGTGCTCTTCCTGCAGTGGTGCTTGTTCTGCAGGAGTCCAGGTGAAGTGGTGATCCAGAATATGCACTGCCAGCAGGGACACCACTCTTGGAAAGAGTAGAGAAGTTCTGAGAACACAGCTGGATCTGCAGAGCCACACATTCAGTGCCACAGCTCTGGACTGAACTGTTAAACTCCTGCTTACTGGAGCAGCTTGCTCCAAAGTTGTTGTTTGGGTTTGATTTACTGCTTTACACTTTTTGTCACAGAATGGTAGGGGTTGGAGGGGGACCTCTGGAGATCATCCAGTCCACCCCTCCTTTGAGCACAGGATAATAATCCCATAGCTCTCTAACTGTTCAAATGTTCTTTAATAAGGCCACCTCTCAAACTAGCAGACTTCAGGTGCCTCCCAGGATGGGGACCTTGGAGCAGATGATTTCTGAGGTCATTTCCAACCTGAGCCATTCTGTGAAGTGATTTGTGTTTGTCTTCAGTACTTCTGTACTCCCAGGCTTTATCTGCAGACTCTTTTAACACTAAGAATGTATCAGATGTATTTTACATGTGTGTGCCTCCCCTTACCCCAGAGAGCAGCCTGGGTAGTCAGTGCCTGTCCTGTAGGTGCCTTTTAACCTCAGTGTGTGCTGCTGTCATACTGTCACTGGGAGTTTGTTAGCTTTCTGTAGGATAAAGCCTGACACATAATTAGTGCCTGCAGCTGCACACCAGCCTTTCACCATAACTGTAACCATTGTGGAAACATCAAATTGCTGGGTGGTCTCTGTTATCAAACCTTTTCTAGTCACATTTTGCATTCCAATTACCAAATCTCTTTTCTAGTCACATTTTGTATCCCTTGCATTCCCATTCTCCTCCTTTACAGAAACTCCAAAGAAATGAAGACCATGCAGTTTAAGTGGAATAAAAGCAAGGCTGAGCACACTGTTGCCACCTGATCTGGAGTTATTATGTCCTTAATTCTTTGTTTTCTATGCCTGCTCTCCCCCTGACATTTTGCACTTAATTCCACCTTCCTTCACTGTACAGACCTGCCAGCATCTCTTTCCATAGTGTAATAGGAGGAGAAGCCTCAGCAGCTGAGATCCTGCAGCTTTGGATGCACCACTTAAATCCCCATTGTTTCTTTAAGCTCTCCAAGCCTGCAGAGTTCATCCCAAAGCAGATGTGAGCAATGCAATAAAGTGTGGAACTGTTGCCCTGTTTGCTTGTGTTCTGTTCAGTGTGGCAGGGATTGTGCTGGGCTCTCCGCTTTGACTGAAAAGGTTTGTGGTGGAAGAATAACATCACTGCTTTGTAATCCTAAATATGTGCAGTTCTGTGACTTAACATGTCTGGAGCTTTCAGGAACAACCAGCTGAGGCACCAGGAAAATGTCAGCTTTATTTCATGCACATTGAATACATTCTGTAACCTACAGCAAATCCTTCTGTTTCAGTGGGCTCCAAGCAGCTTCAGGGCACACAGATATTAAGCTTGTTCTGCCATAGAATCCATTGAGTTAAGCCTCCCCATGTGTTTGAAGTAGCTGCATGATTGTGTGTGGTGTAACCCTGCTTTCTAGTTAATCACTGTAACTGTCATTTCTACTCAGATGAATTCTGTAGAGCAAATTTCCAAGTCAGAGGAAACTGACAAAACAGAGACCAAACCCAAAAATGCCAAGAAAGCATTAACCACTTTTAAAGGACCTTTGTTGCACATCAGGTAATGACCCTTTCCTTCACTGTTTGTTGAATGCCTTGGGCACTTGAGTGCTGGGGGAGTTGATTTGGGAAACGAACTCCTTTTGCAGCAGCCTTATAGGAAAACAAGTTCTGAACAGCCTCTTAGCAATGCTCAGGGCTATGGTTTGGGTTTCCAGGCACTTGGTGAACCCTTTGCTCTCAGCAGAGGCATGGTTTGCTGCTGATCACCAGCTGGACACTTCCTAGAGTGGCAGAAGCAGTCCCTGGCTCCACTTCTACTGAGGGTGTCACTGGGTTGAATTAAACCTGCACTTAGCTGCAAGAGCAGCAGTTGCTTGGCATTGCATGGACTTGAGAACAATGCAGCTGCTAAGCTCTGTGCTGGATTGTTCTGAATGGGGATGGTGCACATGTCTAGACTGGTGGCTTGCACCAGTTAAACAGTGACTGAGTCCAGTTAATGGTGTGGCAGTGCTCCAGGTGCCCTGTCTGCTCAGCAGGGTTTTGTCACCCAAGGTGTTCACACCTTGCACTTGGTTCCATTAAAGCAGAAAAGCAGCCACATGCACTTTTGCTCTGTGTTGCCTTTCAGGTTAAAATGCTTGTTCAGAAACTGATGTGGATATTAATTTTTATTTTCACTTCCAATTTGCTATTAGAGGAATGAAGAAAATATCTAATTGCTAAGTAATTCCTTAGCTGATCTTGTAAGTGCTGTACTGAAGTGGTTCTGGAATGGATTTGAACAGTGACACTTGTATGTGTGAAAGCTCCCTGGGTTTGAAATGAAAATTACCCTCTAGTCCTCTGCAAAAACCTCCTCTCTGCACCTTCCTTTCTCATATGCAGGGCAAAAGCACATCAAAGTATGGTGCAGACTTCCTCTGCCTGTAACAAAAGCACAACACCCCTAAAACCAGAACCAAAGAACACAACTCCAGCCAGAAACAACAGCACCAACCCACTCACAGGACCTCTCTTCCTTACTTCCTGCTCTTGCAGCCAAGTGTTGGAGTTGATGGAAATTCTAGGAGAGACTCAACTCCAGTCAAGTAGGGAAGTGCTAATGCTTGCGTTCTGCCAGTCCTGCTGCCCCTTGCCCCATGTCCCATGCTTTCAGGGTTCAGCATTTCCAGTTCACTCTTGGCAGGCTGGGCAGTTGGGGCTCTCATTAACATCTCCAACTGTGCAGAAGCTAGAAGCAATTTTCAGGTCCCTGCAGTCTTTCTCAGGACACTAAACTGAACTTTACTGGACTAAGGGCTTGGAAGGAGATGATCTTTCAGGTCCCTTCTAACCCAAGCCACCTGGTGCCTGTTATAACTAGTCACAGCCACCTTTCTTGGGGCCTAAGCTCTGCCAGTACCATTAGCTTGTGTCCTCCCTGATGCCAGCAGTGCCCTGTGAAAGGAGCAGCCTTGAGCACAGCTGGGAGCTTGCGCTGGCAGCCTCTCTGTGCCTCTCTAACTGCTGCTGCAGAGGACTCAGGGAGGCCTCCTTACATCCCCTTGCCTGGCACTGCTTGGTACCTGGTTCTGATACGTGACTGGAGCAGAGTCCTCGTGTTCTGCTGTCTCTCGTGTTTGTAGCCATTCTCACCCTCCCTGTCCCTGGGTTAGGCCAGCATGGCATTGCCTTGTGCCCCTTGCTGTGGAGGACTGGTCTGCAGTGGCCTCCCTGCTCAGTGACTCAGTTTATTTGGTGACACAAAAGCAGCTGCAGGGCTTACCCCCCCTCCACATCTGGGTGACAGAAGTGTCTCTGTAAGAGTGGAAAGGCTCAGGTGTTGACTTCAAACCAAACAGCCCCAGGAGCTGCTCACCACTCAGCCCTGATGCTGGGGAGCTGCTTGGTTTCACAGGTGCCCAGCCCAGTCCTGGGGGCAGTGCTTGTGGGTTTGGGGACTTTTAATATCCGCAGTGATGGGACAGGAAAGATCAGTCTGTGGTGGCACTGCTCCTTCCCTGAGTCCTTCATGTGGCTTGCTTTGATGCTAGCTACTGTCTGTCTCATGTGGCTCCTCTTGCCCTTGCTGCAGCATGGCATGAAGGTAACCCAGGCACACTGAAGCTGCAGCCCTTCCTGTGCCTGCTGCTGGTGGGTGCTTGAGAACTGGGGAAAACCCTGAGAGGAGTGAACACAGTGGAATCTGTGTAAACCCAGCAGCTTCTTGCTTCACCAAGCATGTTCACTTCTTGCCCACAACAACACATTAATAAATAAATCAAGGGGGAAGGGATTTGCCCTGTGACCAGCCTCATGCCCTGTAGCACACAGGCACTCCCAGGCACTCACCACTGCTTGCAGCAGGGCCAGTCAGGCTGGCCCCACAGCACCAGCTGCCCTGCTAGTTGGTTTGAAGTGAGAGCAGAAAGGATTGGCACTGTGCAAGGAGGTGTTCTGAGGAGGGGGGCCAGCTGATGTGAAGTTGGCAACCCGAAAAAGGGAGGTGGGGAGGAATGGAACCTTTGGTGTGATGCTCTGTGTCCAAAGGATGCAGTCCTGGGCTGGTGCTGCTGGCTGCAGTGGGAGAACACAGGCTGGCACCTGGGGCTGGAGGTCCCTCTCAGCTGCTGCTGTGTGAGCATGGCCCCTTGGCCTGGGGGTGCTCATCTGAGTGCCTCTTCCAAGGTGAGCTGTGGGTGTGACATGGTTTCAGAGGCCTTCTGCATGGCTCCCTGAATTGCACAAGGACATTAAAGACAATAATAAGTGGTTTTGTGCATGTCCCCAGGAGTGTGTGCAGAGGGACTCATGAGCACAAGTGAACTGAGCTGTGCTGAGCTGGGTGCCACTGGCAGCTGTCTGCCTGCTTCCCTTAGGTGTACCCTGCACTGACCCCAGGCCAGGGCTGAGAGGTGAAGCCCCAGCAGTCACACCTCAGACTCTTCAGTGGCAGCACACAGGAGAGTGAAGGATGCTGGCCCTCCCCATGTGTCTCTGGAGGGGCTGCACGTGCTGCTGGCTGTGCTGCTGCTGCAGATGCTCTTCAGGTAGATGGAGCCAAGGGCAGGAATCAGCTGAGGCAGCCAGGTCCACTTGTGGTTGTGAGTCAACCCTGAGCTTCACTGCAAACTGTCTGCATTCTGTCCTCACAGCTCCTGGATGAAAAGCTGTAGAGTAGGGCTGTAGCTGTAGGGCTGGGAGGGCTTTTCTCCTGTAGCTGTGGCCAGGTGCTCTCTGTCATGTGCTGTCAAGCCAAAGGCACTAACTACTCTTTTTTCTCCTCTCTGGTCAGCCCAGCAGAGGAGCTGCATTTTGGATCCAAGGAGACAGGAGAGAAAAAATGTCTGATTGTTCTCACCAATGTCACCAAAAACATAGTGGCTTTTAAGGTGAGTGTTGCTGGTGGCCTGCTTTGCACCACTGAAAGAGTAGCTGCTCTGGGGGAGAAGGCAACAGCTCTCTGAAGCCTAGTTCTCAGTCTGAATCGGTTACTCTGTTGTGCTGTTGAAGCAGATCAAAGATACCTTCTGGCTGGCTTGGTGCCTGTGTCTCAACCCAGAGGGGACAGTCCTCAGAGCACTGGCTGGGGAAGAGCTGTGGGGATGGTTCTCCAGGCAGAGCCTAGTACTTGCTGAAAAACAAAGGCCTCATCTCATCTTCTGAGAGTTTTTCCCCACTGAAGTCTGGGCTGGGGGCAAGTTCAGGAGTGCTCCAAAATGCTGCAGAGGGCACTGCCTAAGGAGTCAGTACAGTGATGTCTGCTTCAGGAGCACTGCTCTGGCTTGCATCCTGGTTTGGTGTTCCGCTACCTTCTGTCTCCTCTGCACACAAACAACTAAAGTTAAAACTTCTAACACATGCTCCATCTGATATTCTTGATTCTTCTTGATTATGTATGCAAGGGAGGAAACCAGCTTGTGTCAGAAAAGAGGAGAGGAGTGGTGGGCAGGGGAAAGGCCAAGCTAGTGTCAGCTTGTTCCTGCAGAGTGAAGTCTTTCCCAGGCTCTGTGTGCTATGTCTTTAACAGTTAAGCTTTGGGGGATTTCAGCTGGTTATGGAACAATCACTTTGGGCAGATGTTTTACTCCCTCTGCTTGCTTGGTGTTTCTTGTTGGCAGGTGAGAACAACTGCTCCTGAGAAGTACAGAGTGAAGCCCAGTAACAGCAGCTGTGAACCTGGCACATCCCTGGATATCATTGTGTCTCTTCATGGTGGTGAGGGGACCCTGGCATGCTTGCTGAAACTCCCAACAGGCTGTCCTAGACACCAGCTTGTGTGTATGAGCCTGACCCCACTGCCTGCCTGTGCACAGGCTGCTGCTGCAGCCCAGGAGGCTGTCAGGCAGAACTGGAGTAACTGCCCAGGCACAGCCACTGGGCACCAGCAGCTGCTGGCTGCAGCCCACCAGGCCTTGTCTGGGCAGAATCAGGCACAGTGGCAGCTCCACACAAGGGGTTAGTCTGCAGGAGGCCAGTTCCCTGTCTCAGGGACAAGTGAGGTTGCTGGGAGTGCATTCCTGGCAGTGCTGGAGTCATTCAGCTGGAGCTGGGTCTGTTGAGATGAGGCTGTGGGGTCTGGGGGAGCTGTGGGCAGGATTGTTGAGCTCGAGAGAGCGACTCCAGTGCTTTGATTTCTGGTCAGGCAGTGGCCAGTGGCCTGCACAAGCAAGCTCTTGTTTAAAGCAGTGTGTTCCACCATGCTGCTCTGCACTTTGCAGCATTGCCCCTTCTGCCTTTCACCCAAGCTGCCTTGTTGTGTTTGCTTTTTGAGGACAGGCTTTGCAGCCTCCCTGCAGGATCGTTTCCTCATCATGGCAGCAGAAATGGACCAGGCCTCTGCAGCAGGAGCGCCAGAGCTGACTCAGTTTTGGAAAGAGGTTCCTAGGACCAAAGTGATGGAGCACAGGTGAGCAGAGCTTTCTTCAGCCACTGCCAGCCAGCTCATCTGTAGCACTTGCATGGCACAAGTGGAGGATTCTCCGAGCCGGGCTGGGTTCTTGCTGCCTGAAGCACACTCCTCAGGTGTCTGGCCTGAATAACTGATTAGAGGTGGGTTTAATGCAGAAGATGTCCTGGTGTCTGCACACACTCTGCTGTTCTTGCTGTGCTGGTGAAAAGGGGAGTAGAAGTGGATGGGTGTGATAACACATGGAGATAGCAGAGTTTTAATACTTTCTTTTGTGATAAAGAAGTGCCACTGGGCTTTCCAAGGAGAAACAAGCAAGGGAAGAAGATGTCCTGTACAGGACTGTTTGCTGGAGAGTCTAAAGCCATTGCATTGGTGCTGGGGAGAGTCTAAGCCATTGCATTGGTGCTGGGGAGAGTCTAAGCCATTGCATTGCTGCTGGGGAGAGTCTAAGCCATTGCATTGGTGCTGGGGAGAGTCTAAAGCCATTGCATTGGTGCTGGGGAGAGTCTAAAGCCATGGCATTGGTGCTGGGGAGAGTCTAAAGCCATGGCATTGCTGCTGGGGAGAGTCTAAGCCATTGCATTGCTGCTGGGGAGAGTCTAAGCCATTGCATTGGTGCTGGGGAGAGTCTAAAGCCATGGCATTGGTGCTGGGGAGAGTCTAAAGCCATTGCATTGCTGCTGGGGAGAGTCTAAAGCCATTGCATTGCTGCTGGGGAGAGTCTAAGCCATTGCATTGCTGCTGGGCAAACAGGAGTGCTGTGGGAGGTCTCTGTAACAGCTGACAGGTTTTCCTGTCTGTGCTGCCCATGTGTAACACTGAACAAGTGCCACTGGAAAATCAATTTCCCCTGCACCTTCAAATCCACCTGTGCCTCTTTTCTCTGCTGACATCATGCTGTCTCCCCCTACCTTCCTAGGATGAGTTCATTGTGGTTCTCTCTCAACCAGAACTCTCAGAAACATATCAGTGAGGTGCTGGTTTCTCCTGAAAAACCTTCATTTGATGTGTTTGTGTTTAGGCTGGGGCTGAGCTTGGCTTGGGCTGTTGGTTGGTTGGGTTTGGTTTGGTTTGTTTTTTTCATTTTTCTTTGCGGGAGGCAAGGGTTGGAGCTGCCTTTACCCTCCCACAGCCAAAATGAACATGGGAAAGGTATTTTTGAGAACTGATGCCTGAGTCTTGCTTTCTCTTTACTTCAGATGCATCTTTCCACTTCCCCAACAAAATCTATACCACATGAGTGCCCTTCAGGTTCCTTTCAGAAGTGTTTTAAGACACAGCCTGAAACAACAGGGAGGGATTGATGAAATTCCTTCCTCTCAGTGCAGCACTTCTCCTTACCCTCAGAAAATGCCAGCACTCTGCAAGGGACCTTTCCCAAGCAGTGGCCAAGCCTAGAACCCACAGCACTGTGCCATGCAGAGTAGGGCTTGTGTTGGAGAGAGCCTGCCTGGGACTGCCTTCCCAAAAGCAAGGTTCTCCCTGGGCAGGAGCCAGCTGCAGTCCCATGTCTGATCCTTCTGCCACCCCTCCCACTGCACTTCAGTGCTCTTCAGTCAGGAGTTCCCTAGACCAAGCCACTGCCAGTTTGGGGTTGGACCCTTCCAACCCAAATCATTCTGTGACTCTATAAATTGATCACTTGCCAGGTGTGCTGTGCAGAGCTTACTGCTGGACACAAAACCGGCCTGGGTTTGGTATTAAGCCTGGATTAAAGGCAGTGGTGAACAGGACTGGCCTTGTACCCATGTGCAGGACCTATCTGAGCAGGCTGCCCAGATTTTACTGCTTCTGTTCATCCCTTTTTTGTCTGGTCTCTCTGGAGAAGTCTTTGCACTTCTCTTTCCAGAACAGCCTCAGTTTAACCATTTCTTTAGCAACTCCATTCTGGCACTGAAGTGCCTTCCATGCTAGCAAAGCAGCTTCTGCTGTGTTTAGAATTTAGAGAGGATCCCACTGCCTTAAACTGTGGCTGGAGGTTCTTCTCCTGCATACCCAACTGCAAGAGGCAGACTTTATGAAACATGTGGTGGCTGAGGGTTGCAATGGAAGGGAAACCTTCAGATTTTGTTTGCTGTTCCATAAATGGTTGCACCTGCAGTGGTATTTGGCTGGCTGGCACAAGGTGCACTGGGTTCTGAGTCTGACAGGATGCAGATCTCTTCTGCTGAGCATGCAGGTAGGTCTGTAGCAAAAGCTGTCCAAATGGCAGCGGTGAGCCTGAGGAAGCCTTTCAAGACTGACTGCAGGAGTCATTAGGAACAGAAATCAATCAAAATAGATGAGAACGTTCCTCTAGTAACTATGAACTATACAATGTTACCTTCAAGTGATGATTTTTGGTGCTCATCTTTCTTCCTCTTCTACAGGCTTAGGTGTCACGTGGTGGAAAGCAGCAAGCCTTCTTCTCTGACACTGAAGGAGAGCACATTTAACACTCCAGCCAAAACCAACGAGGATTTACATGTGCAGGTGAGAGTGCTGGGGTTTGGGCACAGCTACAGAAGGTGGCAGAGGCAGGAAGCATTGGTAGCCAAGCCCACTGCTGCTTTGTCCCTCTGCAGAGCTCAGCATCTGAGAGCAGCTGAAGCAATGACAGTGATCTGATCACAGCAGTGGTTTAGCAAACACTGCCCTGGGTGCAGCTTGCTCCTTCCTCCTGTGCATGTTACACATCTGGGGTGTCACTGGGCCCCACTGCTCTCTTTTGCTTCACCTGCTTGCTGTGGGCAGTGTGGGCTGTACACAGCTGAAGAGCTGGAGCCCCACTGATGGAGCAGGGCCCTGAGAGTGTGCTGATAGGAGAGGTTTCACTAAGAGACATGGGGGATTCTTCTGGTTCCTCTGCTCTCCTGTTGCTCTCCTCTGTCTGTGCTGAGCTCAGTAACTCTGGCTCAGCAAGCCCTCCAAGTGCAGTGACTCTGGTTTAATGACTCCATTTGTCTTCCAGCTAACTCATTTACTGCAGATTAACAAAAGACTTCAGGAGCAGGTTGACCGCTGCCTCTGGTTCCAGCAGCTGTCACTTGTGCTCTCACTGCTGTCAGTTACTGTTGTTGCCTTCTGCTTCTACCTGGCCTATGTCCAGAGAAGCTAAAGAGAGCTGCTGTGCCCTGGATATGCTGCCTGCCATGGTTGGTTAGAGTGGGAGAGATGTCAGTGCCCTGCTGGGGATCTGGAGCTGCCCAGGTGAGGTCTGAGCCACAGCCACGAAGGAGGACACTTTGCTGAGGCCAAACATGAAGCACTGAGTGACCTGCAAGGGAGGCTGCTGGCAGGTGGCACCTGGAGCAGGGCATGAGGAAGATGGTACAGCTGGGATGTGCTTTCACTGTACAGCTCAACAGATGGGAGGAGGAAACCAAATGCCAATTTATGACTGTTTAGGTCTTTTCCCTCTAATCAACCACTTTAAACACAGTACTTAACTGCTTCTCAGCCTGTTCATCCTTGCTTTCTGAATTGCTCTCACAGAGGTGCAAGCAGTCAGCTTTCTGTGTTCCAAAGGTTCACCTGTCCAGGCAGGAAGATCTACAGAGATTCTCTGGTGCAGATAGATACTAATTCTATTTTGTGCCTAATTACACACATGCCCATAGAAAGGAAGGTCTTTGGTACTTCAGGCTCACTCCTTTGCTTCCATTGTTTCAGTTCCTTCTCTTTGTTCTTTTGCTGTGTGCGAAGTCCCTATAAATATGTCCTGCCAGCTAGCATACAGCCATGGGGACCAGGAGGAGAGCCCTGTCTGATTCCAAAGATACTAATGAGGTAGGAATGAGCAGACACTCTTCTTCCTGCTTTGCTTTGGAGCCTTTTGGGGAGCAGCTCTCAGTCAAGTTGCAGGAGGAGTGTGAGGGTTGGGGTGTGATGAGCTGTTCCTGATTCCTGGAAAGGCTGCTCAGTAGTCAGTGTATGAACAACTTCTGGTCTGTGCAGTATGCTCAAACTCAGAGCAGCCAAGGTCAGGAGGATCAGCTGTGGCTGAAAGCAGTGTGGCAGTGCTGTGTCTGCCAGCTCCCAGACCTGAGGAAGTGCTGTGTGAAGCTCAAGAGGGTTCCTTCTACTCACTGCTGTACATGAGTGCATTAAAGTGATGGATGCTCCAAAGGAGGCTGATGGCATCTTTCATACACTGAAATTTTCACTCCTAATGAGGTCTAGAACTCTCAAATCATTTCTCTGCTGGGATTAATTTTTGTTACAGATGGGTTCTGCCATAGACCATCCAGCAGTTGTCTGCTGACTTCAAGAGATGAGATTACTGAGGGCAGCCTGGGGCCACCCTGTGCTGCTGTCTTTGCTCACAGTGTCTGCAGTGTGGGTGCAGCCATCACTGCTAGGACCCAGAAGGGCAGGTTGAACAGCACCAAGGAACAGATGGACCTGTGAGGCAGCAGCCTGCTAACTGCCACAGCTCCCATCTCACAGGCAGGGCTGCAGAAGGGCTTGGGCCTTCCTGAGTTTACTCAGGGTTTGGCCACAGCTCAGTTTTGCTGAACTCTTCAGTAATCTCATTTCTCTTTGCTTCTCAGTGCTTTGTTTTCTTCACAAGCTGACAGCTTCTGCTGCTCACTGCTGGCTGTGAGGCTGCTGTTCAGTTTGCAGTCCCCTGCATGCCACTCCAGTGCCAGCAGCAGCAGTTGTGTCTGGTTGAGGAAGGTAACAGAGTTGTTTGTAACCTCAAGGTGGTGGTGACCATGCCCTCAAAATGCCCATTCCTCCATCTGAGTGGATCCAACTGCACTTTACTGTAAAACTGCAAGAAATCTATTCTTAGAGTCTCTGCCAATGGAAATTTGGATGTTTTGGTGCTTTGGTATATTTCCAGTATTTTATTACTGTTGGCATTTCCTTTGTATGATGAAGCAGATGGAGACCTTTTCTATTTTAATACCTTTTAGAAAAAGTTGCCAAATAAAGATGAGGAACTCTGTAGTCCTGTGTGGTTAGTCCTTTAAAAACAGCTTTGTCTCACTCTGCAGGGGACAATGGGTGATGAGTCCTGGTCTGTTGTGTGATGGAAGCTGTGGTATGATGGAAGGTGTGATGGCAGACATGGAGTTGGGTGCTCAGGAGTTCTGGGGGTGCCTGGCATAGCATCATGGCTGTGATAGTGCAGCTCCCACACCACCAATGGCTACTTCATCACACTGCCAACACTGACCTGGGTAACCTATTGGCACAGCACACAGGGGTGGGAAATCCGCAGCAGGGTGCAGGTGGCAAGAGGAGTTCCTCAGGCACCTGCACTGCCCCCACTGCTGGGTAACGGTGACTTGGGCAGTGGCATCCAGGGTACCCTCACCAGGTCTGATGACACCAAGCTGTGTGGTGCCATGGACTCGCTGGAGGGCAGGGATCCATCCAGAAGGATCTTGACAGGCTTGAGACAGGGGCCAGTGACAGCTGCAGGAGGTGCAGCAAGTCACAGGGCAGGGTCCTGCTGCTGGGGAGGGTAAATCACATGCACAGATCCAGCCTGGGTGCAGAGTGGGTTGAGAGCAGCTCAGAAGAGACCTGAGGGTGTTGGGTGCAGAGCAGCTCCCCAGGAGCCAGCAGTGCCCTCCTGCAGCCCAGCAGGCAGCTGTGTGCTGGGCTGCAGCCAGAGGAGTGTGGGCAGCAGGGCAGGAGAGGAGATTCTGTCCCTTGGCTCTGCTCTGCTCAGACCTCACCTCCAATCCTGCCTCCAGTTCTGGGGTCCCCAGCAGGAGAAGGACACAGAGCTGCTGGAGAGAGGCCAGAGGAGGCCACAAAGATGATGCAAGGGCTGGAGCAGCTCTGCTGTGAGCACAGGCTGAGGGAGCTGGGGGTGTGCAGCCTGCAGAAGAGAAGGCTCCAGGGGCACCTCAGAGCTGCCTGCCAGGACCTGAAGGGATCCTGCAGGAAGGCTGCAGAGGGACTTTTGCTGAGGGGGTCTGGAGACAGGCCAAGGGGGAATGGTTGGAAGCTGAGGCAGAGCTTACCTCCTGCAGTGAGGTTTTACTGGGAAACACTGAGCTGGTGCTGGGCTGCCACAGTCTCTCCTCAGGGCTGAATCCAGCTTCAGAGTGAGGTGCAGAGCCTGGCTGTAGACAGCAGGACGTGCTGGGAGGTGGCCTGAGGCAGGGAAGGAGTCACAAGCAATGGGCTAAGCTACATGGGCTGGAACAAGTTCAGCTGCAAAACATTTTTACTAATTACCTGGGCAAAACAAAGCAGAGCAGCTGGGGCAGCAGGAGCTGAGGGAAGGCAAAGCAGACAGCCAGAGCCACCTCCTGCATGCCCAGCTGGGTGCAGAGGCAGACCGGCACTGCACTGGCACCTCCCACAGCAGCCATCGATAACTGCAGGCCCCTGCGGTTCTGCTTGTGGCTTGCACTGGTTCCCCCTGGGTTCCAGAGTCAGTTGTTCACAGTCAGAATGAAATGGGGCTGGGGGCCGGTGGGCGGGGGGGGGGTTGTTAAATGGCTCCAATTTAGTTCTTGTAATGGAAGTGTCAGGCTTCAAAGGAGCTACTAAAAGCACTGCTAAAAGCAGCTGCTGGACTCAGCCTCGATGGGGAAAGGGGGAATGGAAGAGATGGTGCCGGTGGAGAGAGAGGCTCCACAACAGCACAGCTGAGCCCTGCAGTGGGGACAGGGGGAGCCCTTCGCTTGCTGACACCCAGGACGTGGCAGAAGTTCGTGCAAAGGGTATTTAGTTTCAAACTCTGAGGCCCTGCACTCCACACTGTGCTGGAGGTGAGCCACAGCAGGCTCCTCACCTCTGCTGGCCAGCTGGGGTTTGGCCCCCCAGGATGAGACCTGCCTTCTTTTTGCAGGCACCCAGCCTGAACTGCCACAACAGTAACGTAGCAAAGAGCTGAGATGAGCCTGGAGACGTGACAGCTGTCCCAGAGCAGAAGAAGAGGCAGGAACAAACTCGAAGAGAGGGACACTTGCAGATTCTTGCAGCCAGTGGAGCTGTAGACACTTGCTGTCCCTGACCACCTGCCCCACAGATCCCTGGTTGCTGGACTTGAGTCCTGCTCGCTGCATGGATCTGAGCAGCAGGCAGCTGCTGCCTCTGGTGGTGTGCACAGAGGAGCTGGTTCAGTGTCTCTGCACTGGCAGCCCAAGAGGCAGGCTCCCAGTCTGAGCTAGAGGTGTGCAAAAACACCAACCCCCTGAGTGCAGATGCTGGCACAGAGGGTTCACAGCTCAGCCTCTCACCCTCCATTCTTTAGTAGCTTGTGGGAAATGTCACCATCCCAGCCTTGTACTTTTTTGACCCCTGGTGCTTGGAGATATTCACTGCCCTCCAGCCAGGTGAAGCTCTGTGTGGTGCCATTCACAGGCAATCTCTGGCAGCACTCTACCTCCAGGAGCTGTGCTCATTGGTATTACCAAAGGGTACTCATTGCTGTGGTACTGAGATGGCAGAGGAGCAGGCTCAGTTGTGCTGCTGCACTTACCTGGCTCCCAAGCCATGAACAGCATCACAACTGCAAGTGAAACCCTCCTGCAACAGAGACAGTGCAGGAGGTGCAGAACAAAGGCTGCAACCTGTGCTTGCTGCAGCCATGCAGCCTCTCCAGGAAAGAGACAGAAAGGATTTCCTAATGGGGATTGTTCCATCAGGGGATTTGTAATAAGCCAGGGGGGTTAGTGCAGCTGGTGAGGTGCTTGCACAAGTCATGAGCCAGGCACCTGGCCCAAGGCTGGGAGGGGTGCTGGGTGCCTGGGGGGAGTGCTGGGTGCCTGGGGGGGAGGGGGGGGGGCAGTGCTGGGTGGCTGGGGCAGCAGAACTCCTTCTCCTCAACAGCTGAGCATAAAGGAAGCAATATCTCTGCAGCATTTTATTACGTAGGCAGGAATAAGAGCACCAAATAGCCCATGGGAATAGAACCCAAACTTTGCTGCTCCCACATGTCAGCTGACATGCAGCTTTGACTTTAGCTGTGAGGATCTGTTTATTCCTTAAGGAACAGCCAGGATGTGACAGCAGCAAGAGAAGGTGCACTTCCCAGTATTTGCTGCTCAAAATGCCTGACCTCAGCCTTGTCAAGGACTGCCTTAGGAACAGGGTCAAGATGAGTTACATTTTCCATCCCACTTTTTGGTTTTTCCCCTCAGAAGGATTGTTTTTTTCCCCTTGTGTAGCTGACAGTCATCCTTGACATTGATTGTCAGGTTGATTTCTATCACCAGGATGAGAGGCAGCTCCCTGAAGGGTTTGTCATTGCCTCTTGCAACAACTGCTACCATTGTCAGGAGCTGCTTCTGGCAGCCCTGCAGCAGAGCTGGCAAAGAGCTCTGACTTCCCCCTGCCATGGCAGGTCTTGGGCAGCACAGGGCTGTGCCTTAGTGACTCCTGAAAAGACCTCCCAGTGACTTTGTCCAGTGTTGAGGAGAAAGAGCTGGAGACAGAGGGAAGAGCAAACTTTGTGGAAGCTGAGGCTGGCTGCCAGCACTTGGCAGGGACTCCTTCACACCTCACAGCCAAGAGCTTCAACTTCATTCCTGATGCCAAGGGCTGGAAACTGCCCTCACTGCTTACCACTCTGCAGCTGTGCTGAGCAGCATCCATTGCTTACACACAGAGCTCTGTGACAGGCTCCAGACAGCCACTGCTTGGACTGCAAGGCACTCCTTCCCTCCCTCCCTCCCCTGAGCAAGGCTCTCCCTCACTTCCCTTGTCCTGGCTGGTGCCACCAAGCCCTTGCTGTGCCAAGCTTGAACAAGATCAAGCTGAAATATGACTCTGCAGCCTGCCTTACCCCCGAGGAGCTCTCCCATCAGGAGCCAGAGGCAGTGAACCCCTGAGGGCTGAATAGCTTCAAACACTCAGAACTCCTCTCTGGTCATCCTTTCTCACAAGTCCTCAGCCCCAGGCTGCAGCTGCAGCCCCCGGGCTGGCTGGGTGCTGTGTCCCCATGTTCTGCTTTGCAGCATCACTCTTTTTGCTCTTTACCCAGCAGACTCAAGCCCAGCACTATTCCATGTGTTCAGCTACCAAAACCTGAGGAGTCACCAAGGAAATGGCTTTCCAAGTCTTTTTATCCCAAATCCTGACCTAAATCTCACCAAAATGCAGCCACATTTCCCACAAATGGTGCCAGCAGCACCAGTTCCAAATGCTCTGATAAAGAGTAGTGCTGTAACCTCCATGGGCTGGAGTAAGCAGCAGTCAGGAATCATTGAAGGCTTCGTGCCCAGTGTCTCTGAAACACTACCAAAGGAGCAGCTGTGATCACAGCTGAACTAAGCTTCCAGAAGGCAGCCAAAGGAATTCCAAAAGCTCTCTCAGACCTGTTGGTCTAAGCTCTCTCTAAAAAACCTCAGCACTCTGAGGCTTACAAGGAAGTCTTTGAGCACCCTGTGCAGAGATCTAATGAGTTTACAGCACAGCCAGAGTTCTGACCTGAGGTAGGAAGGATGGAGTAGGCTGGTTAACAACATCCAACAGTGAGCCCTAGAGGAGCTGCTGCTTGGGATTATGACCTCTGTGCAGTCTGAGACACTCAGCACAGATTAAGCCCCCTTAGTTTGCAGCCTCAGCTGTAATGAGTCCATTCCAAACCCAGAGAATGCTCCGGGGGGCCCTACCAACAATAAAACTGAATCTCATTTTTATTTCAACAACTGGAAATTCACAGCCACAGTCTGGAGGCTGCCACAGCTGAGGTAGTGTCCCTGCACCAGCTGATCCTGCTCTCACTGGTCCTCACTTTATCCCAGTGGTCCTCATTTTATCCCAGTGGTCCTCACTTTATCCCAGTGGTCCTCACAGCACAGTCCAGTGGCCTCTGCCAGGCTCTGTTACTCCCCTCACTGGCACCAACCTTCTGCTCCTAGCTTTGCCCCATGGTGGTTGCTGCCTTGTGGGTGCAAGCAGAACTGTTCCCCTCTGTGTGCTAGCTGTGACCCTGACTGTCCCTTGGCTGTGCCCAGCTGGCACTTGGCCATAACAGTCAAGGACAACCCAAAGCCCCAGGTAACCCTCAGCCTTTCTGCAGGAGCAGACAATGATACTGCCTGTTCAGACCCTTTGTTCCCAGAGCTGAAGCCCAGGCTGAAGTCCCCAGCACATGAAGCTTAGCAACCACAGAGTCCTTCATAACCCTGAGCTGTGTACAGCTGGGAATTGCAGAGTGGCTGGAGCTGGAAGGGACCCTTAAAAGTCACCTGGTGCAACCCTCCTGCAGGGAGCAGTGATACCCTCACCAGAATCAGGTTGTTTACAGCCCTTGCATGTTTCCAGGGCTGGGGGATGTAGAGCCCATAAATAACCTTTCACCTTCTGCCCTTGTGATTGAAAGCTCTCCCTCTTGTCTCAGCTTTAAATGTAGAGGTAGGAGCCTGGTCTGGTATGAAACTGATTTAGCAGAGGCTTCTTCTCATGTCACTGGGAAGCCCAGTGATGCATCTGGCTTCTCAGCCCTTTGCTTGCTACAGGTACTCTTAGATACCTTCTCTGACCTGTCCTTTAACCCCCCAGGGACTCCCCTTAGCACCATGTGATCCACCCACCCTGGCTTTGCCAGCCTCCCCTCTCCCATGCTAATCCATCTGATGGCTTTCCAGCTGCTGCAGCCCACAGCCTAATCCAGTCCCAGCCCACAATCTGCTTTCAGTACTAGAGACCAGTGGCAGCCAGCTCCAAAAGTCCAATTGTTTCAGTGCCACTGGCCTGACCTGCCAGCCAGCCTCCTTCCTCAGCCCTGCAGTGCCCAGAAGCTCAGTGGTGGTGCTGGCCCAGCAGCAGCTGCAGTCTCAGCCACCGCACACCTGGGAAGCAAGCAAGAGTGGTTTGTCATTGTCCCTGCCTGCAAGCACTTGAACTCTGCACTAGCTGTTAACAGCTCTTCTGACCCTGTTGCCCTTGGTGCTAACATCCCCCAGGCTCTGATGTGACCACCCCCCAAGTGCAGCGTGAGGTCTGACTTCCCCATCAGGTGGCTAAGTGGAAGCAGTTTGCTCCTCCCCAGTCACAGCCAGGTTTTGGTGACTGCTCAGCATGTTCACCTCAGCAGGTGATGGCAGCCTGTGGAGAGCTGTCACTGCCTTAGCTCCAAGCCCTTGCTGGGGCTCAGTGCAGCATCTGCACTGCAAGCAGCAGCTCACTGTTGGGTTTTCTGCCTGTTCCCAGCCTCCAGCCAGCACAGAGGGCTGGCTCTGTGTGTCTGTGTGGCCATCCACGATGCAGACACAGAGGCTGGAGCCATGCACTCCAGGTGCTGTGGAGAGCTGCCTCAGTTCTGCCCCAGCCTCACCTGAGGGGAACACCTCCCTCGCCCTGCCTGAAGCTGTCTCTCCCCCACAGCAGCAACCCGGGGTTGTCCCCTTCCTGCTAGGGCTGCACTGCCTCCTGCCAGCAGCTTGGCTGCACCCCCAGCAGGGCTGCTCTGCCTTGCCACCCTCCTTTCCTTGGCACTGCAGAAGCCTGGCTGCCATATGCCAGGTGGCAGCATGCATCACCCTGCCCCGAGCAGGATCTGTATCTGAGCTGGCAGTGCAGAGAGTTGACATCAAGCCCCAGTGATCTGAGTGTCATGGCTCTGCCATGTCACCTGCCAGACGATGTTCCTGAATGGAGACCCTTCATCCCCACCAGATGGGCACTGCTGCAGACAGCAACCTCTGCTGCAGATAGCAGCCTCTGCTGCAGGTGCAGTCTGCTGCTGCAGAACAGTGCTCCCCCAGGAGGAGGGGCACTTCTAGCAGCTGAGAATGACAAACCAGATGGGCCTGGCCCTTGCTGAGGTCTGGGGCTGTCAGCAGTGACCCTGCAGCCTGCTCTAAAGCCTGGGCCTTTGCCTTGCACCAACCCACACAAGCAGAGAGCTGAAAAGTGTCATGCTGGAAATCTCTGGGACTTGTTACCTGAAAGCAGTGCACAGGCAGAGAGCTGAAATGTGTCATTCTGGAAAACTCTGGAACTCATTACCTCAAAGCAGTGCTGTGGAAATAAAGGGATTCTGGCCCTGATGACAGTAGGTAGCTCCTGTGGGCTGATGGAGACGTTTGCCAGGCTGAAGTGGGTTATTTTTATCAGGACTCTCTTCCCATTAGCACATTCCCTGCTGGCTTGGAGGCTTATATCTGTGTTGGCTTGGAGGCTCACACCAATTTGTTTTGCTACAGAATCAATAAAAATGAAAGCTCAAATGATAATTAAATCCAAGAAAGCCCAGCTGGAAAGCATGCAGAATTCCTCTTTTCTAATTAAAGTCTGTGCAAAGCACAGCTTCACAGGGGCACTAGGGAGGAGGGGAATGGAGGGAGCATGCTCCCACTAACACGTCTCTTGTAGCTGTCTTTCAGGCCAGACAAATCACTGCAGCATGGTCAGCCAGCAATGAACAGGCAGCAAGGCTCACAGGGCCTCCATTTCTTTGGGAAGGGGCAAGGTGAGGCTGAGAGTGGGAGTGTGTTCAGCATCTCTTGCTGCTGGGAGTGGAAACATTGCCAGCTAGCCTGCACACCAGAGAAGTTAGCAGGAGGTGACTCCAGTGGGCTCTGGATGCTGTCCACAGTGTGACTGGGAAGGTGCAGTCCAGGGACATCTCCCTCTCCAGGCTGGGCAGCAGCAGCTGCCTGCCACAGCTGCTGCTTTGGAGCCAACAAAGTGGTTTCTGAATAGGAAAAACCCCAATGGCTTTGGGTGAATTCACCCTGCCAGGCACTGCCTTCACCTCCTCATCATGCTTCCCCTGCAGCCACCAAGGAAAGTTGGTAGCACCCCTAAGGGGCCATCCAAGGAAGCCTCCAACAGCCACAATAAACCCAAAGAAATCTCACAGCAGAAGAGAGTAAAACACAGATAGGCACAACTGTGAAACAAGAGTCACAGAATGGCTTAGGCTGGAAGGGACCTTAGAGATCATCTGCTCCAATTTTACAGTGCAGACTGTCCAGCCAGAGTGTAAACAACACTTTCCCACTGGAGACACTGGAGCTTGGTCACCCCTGACAACCAGGGGCTGGGGCTCTGAATGAAGGACCAAGCATGCTTGTTCAGTCTGAGTTTGGGGCTGTAGCTGAAGGACCAAGCATGCTTGTTCTGTCTGAGTTTGGAGCTGTAGCTGAAGGACCAAGTATGCTTGTTCAGTCTGAGTTTGGGGATGTAGATGAAGGACCAAGCATGCTTGTTCAGCCTAGCTTGGGCTGTTCAGCTGTGTGCACTGACTCCATGACTGCTGGATCACTGATGCCTGGAGAACAGGGAGCAGGAGGAAGCTTGCTCTGGAAGGACAGAGCTGTGAACAGCATGGGCTCAGCTCTCAGCTCTGCTGTGTGATGCAGGCTCAGCAGCCAGCAGAGAAGCACAGAGGCAAAGCTGTCTGTTAGAACAAGGTTATTGAACCTGACAGAAGTGCTCTTGTGTCAGCATCAGCAGATATACAGTGGGGGAGTGCTGACGTGATGGGGAGAAGGAAGATTTTTGTTCCACTGCTTTCATTGCTGTTGAGCCCTTGGAAAAGTGAAGACCACATCTAGGGCAGCAAGCTTACCGTCCTCAGAAAGGAGAACCTGAGGCATGCTGTTGGGATTGATGCCACTTAGCTAAGTCAGACAGGAGCTGTGATGAGCCCCAGTGGAGGGCCCTTGCTGATCATCCTTCTCCAACCATGCTCTGGCACAGAGCAGCCTGCCCAGCCCAGTGTGCTGCTCTCTGCTAACCCCAGCAGTTAACCTTGCCAGGCTGAGGAGCAGGGCTTTGCATTTGATACTGTGCTCATTTCTACTCTTTGCTGTCAGAAACCTTCACATCTCCCCTCAGCCCCTGGCTCTGCATAGGGAAAGACAGATGGTGGTGGTGGATCCTTCCACAGCACAGCAGATGTTGTAACTGAGGACCCAAGAATTCTTCCAAGTTAATTAGAGTCTTCCACTGATTTGGATCCAAGGAGCAGTGCCTTGGCACTTCAGAGGGGTCTGCAGTCTTATTGGTACCACCCTGCCAGGTGAGATGCAGGTATGGTGCTGGGTTCTTCTAGGGCATCCTATGAGCTGACTTTGAGACAGAACAGGAAGGTGGTAAGTGGAGGTCAGCTCTTTAATACACCAGCCTGAAATCTTCAGAGCAAAAGCACCTTGGGCTGGTAGGGCAGGAGGGGCTGTGGCACACATGCTCCATACCCAATGCTCTTTTACTGTGGGGAGCCAAACTGTCTTTTGGCTTAATTCTCTGGCAGCTGAGCTTTCCACACACAAGGCCATGCACTATGAAATAGGTAACACCTTGCCCTTACTCACAAGGCACACCATCAGTGCTCAGGGGCTCTGTACCTTTTTCTTTTCCCCCACACTGGAGCAGTTTCAGAAGCTCTTGGTTTTGCTACAAGAGGAAACCAAGCATGAGTGACGTAGCCAGGCTCTAGGCCAGGCTGGGGTTGGCCCTCCCCAGCTGCAGGACAAGCAGCTTGTTTGCTTGCACATACCAACAACTAAAGATCTGGAGTAAAATATCATCAAGAAATGCATCCCAAGTGTGTGAGAGAAAATGCTGCTGGCTACTGCCTGTGTGATGCAGGGAAGTGCCCTGCACGGCTTCACTGTCTGAGGATGTGAAGCACCTAAGGACATGAAGCAAAATACCTGAGTGTGGGGATGTAGATGAAGGATCTTCCAAAAGATTTTTTTTTCCTCTGTAAATTTAACTATCAAATGGCTCTGTAGGACATTAAACCTCCTAAGAGGGAAGAGGGAAGTGGTGTCCTCAGCTTGCCTCTTTACCAGAGGGATCAATAGAGGAAGCACAGGGGGTGTGGTTTGATTTGGTTTGTTTTTTTTCCTTTCCTTTGAAGCACAGCTCCAGTATTCCAGGGCTTCAAGGTGGCTACCAAGAGTATTGAGGCTTTCTCCACACAAGGAGCCACGTGGAGGAAAGGGCAACAGGAACAAGTTGCACAGGGGAAGGTTTCACCTTGTAGAAGAAAGACATTTTTTACAGGGAGACAAATCTGTGAGTGGAACAACTCCCCCAGGAACGTGGCAGAGTCCCCATCACTGGAGGTTCTCAAGATGAGATTGGACAGGATGCTGGATGATACCATCTGGGCATCCTTCCCTTCCAGCTCCACCAGTACCGAGGAAAGTCAGCACTGGTGTGCTCCTGCTGAGGTAGAGGCCACTGCAGACAGTTCTGGATTTGAAGCACAGCCTAAGCAAGAAGGCACAACCTGATCTGCTCCTCCTCAGCAGTCTGCTACTGCTCAGACACCAGAGGGCTGATCCTCTCTGCTCACTGCTTAAGACAGTGAAAAGCTGAGGATCGTGTGAGCAGCTGCTGAAAGGGGGATTGGTAGCTGAAGGAGCTGGAGGACAGAACCTCGTGGTGAGGTAGGGGCTGTGCTGTGCTGGAATAGAAACTGATCCAGAGCAGGCAGCAGAACGGAAGCATGGTCGACACAGAAAATCAACTGCCCAGGGTCATCAACTTCAGGGAATAATGGAATTATTGAAGTTTAGTGAAGAGAGAGGATTCATTTTCCCAGCCCTTTTCCTGGGCATAAATCCTGTTCTGCAGCTGACTGATTGGCAGTCTGGGCACAAATCATCTGCTGCAGCTGATTGGCAGCCTGGACAGTGGCTCTCAGCCCTAGGTGCCTCCACATGCCCGAGTGGCATCTCCAGGGTTTGTCTCTCTGGCCCCTCAGTTGTGTCAGCTCCTGCTCAGCGTGGCTGAAGCTGCCCAGGGAGGTGCTGTAGTCACCATCCCTGGAGTTGTTCAAAGCCAGACTGGCTGTCATGGTGCAGTTGTCAGGAGGTGCTGGCTAATAGGTTAGACTTGGTGATCTCTGAGGTCTCTCCCAACGTGGCTGATTCTGGGATTTTGTAAAGCTAACCTCTGGCCCCTTCCACACAACTCCTGCACTTAGTCACTGTTTCAGCAGCAGAGACTCCTGCTACCTGCTGACTTCTCCAAGCCCAATCTCAGCTGCTGCACACCCGCACAGCTCCTGCACACCCACACAGCTGTTGCACATCCACACAGCTGCTGCTTTGTTTTCTCAACACCTGCCAGGTGCTCCACTCACTCTTGCCCCCCAGCCTTGCTCTGTCCCCATGCACACAGGAATGCTGCTGCAGAATCCACTGGACCCCACTGTTTGACCTCATTGCACACCAGTTTGTAGCTGCCAGAGTACAGAGAAGCCAGGAGGGGCTGAGACCCTGGGCCAGGGGTCAAGACATGAGGTTAGGCTGTGGGCTGGGGTTCCCAGGCTTAAGCAGGTCTTGGCTGAAAGCGAGACCCAATTCACAGCTCCTGCAGAGTGGGGCGTGCCCCACTTCCAGGAGCTTTTTCTCAGGCAGAGAACATTTTCATCTGCAAGTCCAAGGTCCTGTCTGGCGTGCCTCACTCTGGTGCCATCTGTCAGTGAGAACCACGAAGCTGATCCCCTTACCTGAACTCTGTTTCTTCAGGGTTTGTGGTTATTGTATTTTCAAACACTTTCCTCCTTCACCCACACAACTCTGCAGCTGTGGGATGCTCCTTCAGTGCCAGGCCAGACTCTGTTCCCCCACAAATCCCTGCTTGGTGCTCTGCTGTGTCCTGAGCTGTGCAGAAATTGGTGATGGATTTCAGGCTATCAGTGTGCTGGCATCACTCTCTGATGTGCTGACCAATATTGACTTATTTTATCTCAGCATTCTCCAGGCTCTCTACAGCTCTCTTATCACTTGTCCCACGTTACAAAGCCTTTGGGCTGGACCTAAGCTTCTTCCTATCCTTGTTTGTACAGTATTTATCACAGCAGAGCCCTGCACTGTGATCACTGCTCTTCAGTCCCTGGGGCTGGATAAATAACAGTAATAATGATAATGCTTTATTGCGAGTGCCAGCAAAGCAGCTCTCTGAATGAAAGCCAGGCAGCAAACACACACAAGTCCCTCCCAGCAGCCCAGCTTCCACTGCCAGCATTCCCATTCCAAACAGGGAATGCTCAGGCATGGCTGAGTGCTTGGGATGCTCTGAAGCAATGTGACTGTCAAGATTTATAGACTTCTCACTCCTCCATCTCTCCCAACCTGAGGATCACAGAGCAGTAACTGAAAACATTGGCAGCACCTGGGAAGCCCATCTGGGGTTGGGCCAAGTGTCAGATGGTTTCGCTGACCTAGATCGTGATGTCTGCAAGTCAAAAACATTGGCCTTGAGTACAGAATCACAGAACATTAGAGGTTGGAAGGGACCTCCAGGGATCATCCAGTCCAACCCTCCTGCCAAAGCAGGAGCACCCAGGGTAGTCTGCACAGGAATGCATCCAGGTGGCTTTGGAATATGTCCAGAGGAGACTCCACAGCCTCTCTGGCAGCCTGCTCCAGGGCTCTGGCAGCCTCACTGTTAATAATGTTCCAGAAAGGAGCAGTGGCTCCCCTCCCACTGGCCACTGAGAGGTTTGATGTGGAAATATTTCCCAGCTGTGCAGCAGCTCACCCCCAGCTCTGGCCTCTTGCCCTGTAGCTGAGGTGCTGCTGCTCCTTACCTTACAGACCAAACCCACCCTGAGCTCTGACACCCCACTGCACATGCAGGAAGGAGCAGAGAGTCACAGAAGATGATCCAAGCTCCTCACATGCCTCTGGTAAGCTGTCTTCAGGGAAAGCTGTTCTAGAAGGGATCTCTGTTAAAGGTAGGAAGCTGTAAAGAAGACAGACAGTGCCTTCTCCCTCAGTTACTCCCTGCACCAACACTGAGAGACTGGCAGAGCTGCCAGGACTCTGTGCTCATAAATCAGGCAGCATTTGGGAACCTTTGTTTCCCGGGTCTGAAATTGTTGCACTTGGCCATCACCTTCCCTTTTGGCTGTGCTGAATCATGACCATGTGGTAAGAACTAAGAGTGCTCTCTCTTGGAGACTTGGCTCCTGCTTTGGTGTTTTGCTGCTTTCCTCTCTCCTGGATGAAGTTCCTTTGGGCCCTTTTTGAGCACTGGCAGGGAAAGGGAGTGCACTCTGGTTCCATGTTGGCAGTGGTAAAGGTATGAAAGGAGCATGTGGGCCAGCGAAGAGCTCATCAGTAGTATGCACTGATCCCTTGAAGTGCTGAGGCTGCCCTTTGGAGCTGCTCAGGGCAGTACAGCCATCCTCCCTGTGGCACAAGGCTGTGATTTACCCCTTCTGACACTGACTGCAGGAGCAGGACATTCTACTAATGCCCAGTCCCTTGATAATGTGACTTCAACTTCCCTTCCCTCACCTGAGCCACAGGTACCCCCAGGGACTCTGTCTGTGCTCACAGCCCTGTTTGGAGCCTGCATGTTTAATGTAGGGAATGGTTCATGCCCTGCCTCTCCTGCTTCGTTAGCAGCACAGAGAGGGAGAGCAGTCAGAGTGCTTGGCTAGGCAAGAGGGGATCAAAGAGCCAGCCCTGGCTCAGGCAAATGTTTAGTATGCAGTAGTTGCAATTAATATCCACATCTTAATCACTTAATAGTCACATCTTCATCATTTAATCTCTGAAGGAGAGAGGAGCTGTACAGCAGGTCTGCCATAGGACTCTGCTGGCAGCCAGGTTTCAGGATTTCACTTTGCTCCTCTCTGACCCATGGACCAGCCAAGCATGGCTACAGCAGCAGAGTGGCACCAGCACAGGCAGCTGTGGACTACCTCATCCCCAGTGTCTGACCACTTGGACTGGAGCTGTACTGACAAACTAAACCAGGCCAAGGAGACCTCAGAGCAGCCTGCCAGGACCTGAAGGGGCTCCAAGAAGGCTGCAGAGGGACTGTTCCCAAAGGGCTGCAGGGACAGGAGCAGGGACAAGGGTTTGAAATGAGAGCAGAGCAGATTGAGATTGGATGTGAGGAACAAGTTGTGCAGCAGGAGGCTGCTGCAACACTGCAAGAGGTTGGCCAGGGAGGGAGCTGAGGCCCCATGGCTGGAGATGTTAAAAGTGAGGCTGGAGAAGGCTGTGAGCAAGCTGCTCTAGAGGAGGATGTCCCTGCTGAGTGCAGGGGGTTGGATGGATGCCCTCTGGAGCTCCCTTCCAACCCATTGTAGGATTCTGTGATTCTAACTCCTCAAGTCATCCACATGCAGAGGTAGGAGGCACCCTGCAGTCATGGGAGATGGGGGGGGGGTGTCCTTGTCCACCTTGCGCTGTGGAGTTTGGGTGTGCAGCCAGCTGTTAGGATTACTCTTCATGATGGAAGCTGCTTTCCTGAGATGGTGCTGCAGCTGCTACAAGTCACAGGGTCCCAGGAAGCTCTCAGACAGACAAACAGACAAAGGTATATCAAACATTCTCAAGACTGGTGCAGAACCACCTGATGCTGTGCTGCCATTTGGTCCCTCTTGGAGAGCCAGCCAGGGGATGCTGCGTGAGGGGCTGAGTGTTTGTGGCATCCAGAGGGTTAGCCTGCAGGGGGAAACAGCAGGCACAGTGCCAGGGGACTGCCCTCTGCTGGTACCTCCCCAGCTGCCCTCTGCTGTACCTCCCCAGCTGCCTTCTGCTGGTACCTCCCCAGCTGACCTCTGCTGGTACCTCCCCAGCTGCTCTCTTTTGGTACCTACTCAGCACTATGCAAACTCTGTCTTAAAAATCTTCTTACCAAAGTTTCCTGCTTCTAGTGGGAAATGAGGACTTGTAGTTTATTTATAAATCTGATTTATGATTCATAATGTCAGATATTAAAGAAAAGAGGCTGTGTCTGAACTCTTAATCTTCTCAGCTGCTAGCCTGGTAGGTTTTTCTAATGCAGGGTATTGATTGATGTTGTTTGTCTATTTGATGATAAACTCCTGAAATCAATTTGGAGCTAACTTACTACAAATTGGCTTTGAGAGTAGATCAAAGAAGGATTCCAGAATGACTTTCTTCTATTTCCTGTCATGACTGTCCAGTAATCTGAACACAGAGGATTTCAGAAACTGAGGGTAATTTAAAGTGGATCACTGGTGAGATACTTCAGGATGTTCACTGACAGATAGAAGTTAGTTTTGCATCTTATTTCTCTGAGGAACAGATTCCTTTCCATCACAGATTCCTTTGCATCACAGATTCTCCAGGTAGCCACAGAGAGCACATCCACACCAAGCAAGCCTGAAGCATCTCACCTGTGGGATGTTTCTGCAGCTTCACAGGACCACAGAATTGTTAGGGTTGGAAGGGACCTCAAGGTTCATCCACTCCTCACCTCTCTGCCCCACACTGTGCAGTGGCTCAGATCCCAGGGAGATGTCTCCTGTCCATGTCCTCTCTACAGTGTTTTGTTCCCCTTGCTTTCAACACTCTGCAGCCCAGGAGAGGGATCTATTGCACAAGGCAACCTCATTCAGCTTCTCCTCTCAGCAGGGAATGCCCTCCCACACTGACTACATGCAGGCCAGCCCCTGAGCTGCAGTGTGTGCTGTGAATGACGATGCAGATCCCCACTCATCCTCAGGAGGCAAGGGTTGCTCTCTTACCTGGAGGTGAGACAGCTTGGCAAGGCACACCAGCGACTGACTGAAGATGTGCTTTTGCCTCCTGCAAACGGAGGCAGTCTGAAGGCAGCCCCTCAGGTGAAGAAGGAGCTGAGGGAAGTGCTGGAGAGAGTCCATGGCAGAGCCCCCAGGCTGCTGCAGGCAGTGGAAGATCTCCCTGTGAGGCCAGGCTGAGGGAGCTGGGGCTTGGAGCTTGGAGCCTGAGGGCTGCCCTCAGTGCTGGGGAGAAAGATGTGCAGGGCAGTGTGGGGAGGACAGAGCCAGGCTCTGCTCAGGTCTGGCCAAGGACAGCACAAGGGGCACTGGGTGCCAGCTGGAGCAGAGGAGGTGCCAGGGCAAGAGAAGGGAAAGCTTTTTTGGCTGTGAGGGTGGCAGAGGGTTGGAGCAGGCTGCCCAGAGACGTTGTGGAGTCTCCTTGTCTGGAGCCATTGCAAAGCCCCCTGGCTGTGTTCCTGTGTGAGCTGCCCTGGGTGCTGCTGCTCTGGCAGGGGCTTGGACTGGCTGCTCTCTGGAGGTCCCTTCCAGCCCCTGCCATCCTGTGCCTCTGATCCTGTGGTATGGAGCTCTGTGTGTGTATGTCTGGGGGCTGTGGCCAGAGGAACACAGCTGTGCTAGCCCAGGTCACTGCTGCTCTCCCAGAGCACAGCACCTCCTGACTCTCTTTCTCTTCAGTAGCCTTTTTGCTGCCTCAGTGGAGACTAAGCTGGAAAAGTCCACTTTGAAATGACTGCGACAATTTCACTCTTTCCCAGCAGCTTTTTTTCTGCGCGTTGCTAAAAGTGGTTCTGTGATGCCTACCTACATCATTAACCTCCAGCCCATTCCAGTTTCCCTTTTTTAAGCCTACATCTGGTGCCAGCACACAAGGGTAGGATTAATCCCATTTAAAGTGTTATGCTAATGAGAAACTGCTGCTGCCCTTTCCTTTTCACAGGGGCTGTGGTTTGCAGGAATCTTTTTCACTTATCACATTTTAATTCTTCTGCTTAGTGATGTCTGCACTGCTCCTCTCCACAAAGCAGCTGCAAACTCGGCTCTGCTCTCTGTGGGATACACTTTGGTTCTCTGCTCCAAGGGAGCCTCCCAACAATTGTTCAGTCTTCTGTGAGGATTACAGAGGATGGAGACAAGATTGCCCTGAGTCTGTGTTTTCTGTGTGCTGCTGAGCTACAGACAGATGCAGTGAGAACAAACCCAAGGCACAAATGCATCCGGCACCAGCCCGCTCCCTCGCCTTCCCTGCGTAAGCCTTCCCCCTCTCTCCTCACCGGGGCACCTCTGTGGCTTCGTTGAATGGATTGGGAAAAGCTTGAGGCTCCGTCTGCAGCATCGGCTCGGGTTTACAGAGGAAACCGACAGCAGGGCTTGTAGAGAAGGGCTCAGCGGCAGAGGAAAAGGCGGGCCTGGAGAGAACACAGGAATGCCTTGCTGCACGATAAGGAGCAGCTGCCCACAGGTCCCCATGGGAATCAGCAGGGAACTGGCTCTCAGCACACCAGAGAACCCTGCTTGGGGTGGAAGCACAGCAGAGAAACAGGCAGAGACCATCCAGAGGAGTGGCTGAGCTGCCGTGGGACGTCTCTGTGATGCCTCAATGCAGCCCCTGTGGTAGGGGTGGCTGCAGCCTTTCTCCAGCCAGGGACTGAACTGCTTTGCTCTCATCACACAGCATGTGGGGGGCACTGTCTGCATGGGTACAGCTCGGGGCACTCGGCTGGGCTGGGCTGCTCTGGGATCGCCACAGGGAAGGTCTGGCTTGAGGGACATCTGAGCAAACCAGATCTGTCCACCAGACCTCCAGCTCCAGCTGCAGGAAGCAGACTGGGATTTCATCACCAACAGGCAGGGTTAGGAGCAGTGGTGGCACTGAGGAGTTTCTGGACGTCCTTATGCCATCGCTACTGGGACCACAAATTGACCACTCCAAGTCTTTTCCAGCCTGAGTGATGCTATGATTCCATCATCTTAAATTTCCTTATTAACTAGTGTCAAGATTTTGTATCAAATACATTTAATACCAGTAGAACCCCACAGTGTGTACATGGAAGTGCTCACCAAAAGCACACCTGTGACTTTCACCCTCAGTAGAAGTGGCTCAAGGTGTCTCCTGGTTTGATTCTGAGGAGCTGAGTTGGAGCTCCTGCATAAAAGTTCCAAAGGATGACTCACTTACTCAGGAATTACTGACTTAGTGATTGAAGAAAAGAAGGAAAAGCCCAACAAACAGGAACCAGGACTTCCATCCCCTGTATAGATAACCTTTGACTTTCTGTGAAATATTGCCATCCCCTGTCATCTTTAGATAGATAACCTTTGTATAGACAGGAGGAAACAGGGTTGCCTGTGTAAACCTCAACATCCCTCTGTTATTTTCACATTGATATATTTCCGAATAAGATAAGAAACATGGACTATATAAGTTTGTACTGAAATCTCTTTCGATACACAGGTCTTTTGGAGAGATCCTACCTGTGTCCAGCGCTGTAATAAAGGCATAATACAAGAAACTTACTGAGTTTCCTGTCCTTCTCTAAATCATTAGGAATCTACACCTCACTTAGGAAACTTATTTGGACCTTTGGGAGGCTCCTGTGGCCTTCACTTTTCCTGTGATCTTCACTTGGAAAAAAATTTCCTTAGGTCCTACCCGGCTAAGATGCTGCTGCCAGAGCTGTGTGGTGTTTGCAGTGTAGTGTGAAAGGTGTGTGGGACATGGCTGCAAATAGAGTCAAAAGTCTTGAAGATCCAAAGAAAGACAACAGAAAAGCTTGCACCACCTCTGTGACGCAAGGATGCTCTGTCCTGAACAGCTGAGGTATGGAGCGTGGAACACTCAGTGGAAAATGAAAGCGTAAAGCTTCTCCCAGGTGAGATTTTTCTCCCCCAGAATGTCTGTGCAAAGGAGCAGTAGGACACTGGCTGTGCCAGCCCAGCAGCACCACCTTGTGTGCCTGTGCTCACTTTGTTCCAGTGGCAGCTTTGCAGAGCTCTCAGTGCCTGCAGGGCTCCGTGCAGGGCTCCGTGCAGAGCAGGCTGCTGCACTGTGCTCTGTCTTGTCCATGAAAGCCTGAGCCCAATGCAGTCCTGCAGGAACTGATGTGCTCCCTATGGTCCTTTCACCTGCAGGCAGTGCTGGTGTGAGCAGCTTTCCATTCCCTGTCCCAAACTGTCACTGGCAGGCTGCTCTCAGGCTCAGAAGGTTTTTTTTCACAGGGGTATTATCACAGAATCCTAGAATGGCTCAGGCTGGAAGAGACCTCAGAGTTCATCTGCTCCAACCTCCTCACCATGCCCAGGGACACCTCTCAACTAGATTCAGCTGTTCAAGGCTGCCTCCAGCCTGGCCTTGAGCACCCCCAGGCAGGAGGCAGCCACAGCCTCCCTGGAAGCCTGTGCCAGACTCTCACCACCCTCACACTCAAGGACTTCTTCCTCAGCTCCACTCTAACCCTGCTCTGCCTCAGCTTCAAACCATTCCCCTTTGGCCTGACTCTAGACACCCTGGGGACAGCAGAACTGGAGGCAGGATTGGAGGTGAGGTCTGAGCAGAACAGAGCCAAGGGGCAGAATCCTCTCTCTTGCCCTGCTGCCCAGCACACAGCTGGCTGCTGGGCTGCATGGCTGAGCATGACAAAGGTAAGGTTTTGTTCCTTCCTTTTTGCCATTCTCCTCATGCTTTCTGCTGGTTCAGACCTTTCCCTTAAGCTGTGCTCAAATCCTCACAAGAAAGCCTCATTCACAGCTCCAACAAAGGGATTTTCTCTCTGAGGACTGTACTCAAGCTATGGTAGAACTAAGCAAAAAATGTATTGATAGTTGACCTCTGGACCCCCTCTATGTTACTGCTGACCTTATCTCCTGCAGATCTGTGCTGTGCAAAACCCTACTGGCAACTTTTGTTCTTTGTTGGCATAAAAAACACTGCAGAGGTTTTTTTTCACTTCCCTGTCATTTGTCATCTGCAGCCTTCTTTCCACCCCCTGAAATCCATCCCTCCTCTCTCTGTCCAAAGCAGCACAATGCCTATTCATCTCCCTTCTCAGGTTTTCAAGTCAGTCTTTTCCTGCCTTCTGAGATCCCTAGACAAAAATGAATAGCTTAATGTGGTGGGAAAAAAAAAAAAAGGAAATTTCAGCCTTCATTCAATCCCACATTTGAATGAATAGAAGATGCACGTCAGGAAAAAACCCCAGAGTGGTCCCTGAGGCAGACAGCAGCACTCAGTGCCCAGCTTCTCAGGAGATGCCTCTGCCCACCTGTACCTACCTGTTAGAGCATCACAGAGCCACAGAATGGCTCAGGTGGAAGGGACCTCAGAGCTCAGCTCCTCCAACCTCCCCTCCATGCCCAGGGACACTTCAGCTGTTCAAGGCCTTCAACACCCCCAGGCAGGAGGCAGCCACAGCCTCCCTGGGCAGCCTGTGCCGGACTCTTACCACCATCACACTCAACAACTTCTTCCTCAGCTCCACTCTAACCCTGCTCTGCCTCAGCTTCAAACCATTCCCTCTTATTCTATTATTTTAAGGTTGGTGTTTGTTGGAGGATGGATGGAGCCTTGCAGGAAGGTCCAAAGGGAGGTGCAGAGAAGTTTTCTTGCCCTGTGTGCAGTGTCACCAAGGCAACTCATCACTGGCTGACTGCAGGACTCCTCTGCTCCAGCAAAGCTAAGGACCCACATTCATTTGTAGTGAATAGGAAAAGTACTCTTGAGGCTGCCTGCTCTGCTCGCAAGTTTGTTACCAATGCAAGGCCTATTAGTTTGTGCACCTCCAGCTCCCCAGGCACAGGGAACTGCAAAAAAAGGCATTTGTTGCTTTATCCATCACCCAGACTTAGCAGCTGTTCCATTCCTGGCTGCATCAGTGTGCTGCATGTGTGCTGCATGTGGCAGCCCTGTGCTGCTGCACTGCAGGAGGAGGGCTGTAGACAGGACAGGATAGGGTTTAGTAAATCATTTGAATTATCCTTCCTTGGGCAGCTGGCACAATATCAATAAGTGTATGGAAATGCCCAAACCATGACACTGGAGCTGCCTTTGGTCAGGTGTCTAATAACTCAGCTGTGGGACTTTGCCCTTCTGGATGCTTTCTGTGTGCCTGTGAGTTAAATTCAACATGCATGCACAGAACCATCGAATGGCTTGGGCTGGAAGGGAGCTCCAAAGGGCACCCAGTCCAACCTCTGCACTCAGCAGGGACATCCTCCACTAGAGCAGGTTGCTCACAGCCTTCTTCAGCCTCACCTTGAGGTGTGCAGATGGAGGCTATGAGCTCAGAGGCACCCTGCAAGGGCTCCCACAGCACTCACAGAATTACAGAGTTGCAGAAATAACCAGGTTGGAAGAGACCTTTGATATGATCAAGTCCACCACCTAATCAACTAAACCATGGCACTAAGTTCCTCATCCAGTCTTATCTTAAACACTTCCAGGGATGGTTTAAAATAAGACTGGATGAGGAACTCCAGCACCTCTGGTTTGTTCTCATTAGTGTTGAACTCACCAAACTGTGCTGCAATTCACTTGAAGAACCATGGAAAGAGAGCTACCTGCCTGAGATGTCTCTTAATCCTCTGTCTCCTGGAAATGTCCAGGAAGCAATGAAATGAAAGCATTAATAAGCGTGGAAATGGATGAAAACAAGAGGGTTTTGTTCCCTAACATAATTGCTGAGCTGATCTGCAGCCAACTGCTCTGCCTTTGTGGGTGGCGGTGATCAGAGTGCCTGCAGTACTTCACAGCTGTTCACAGCTCCTCCCGGCGGCGGCAAAAGGACACCACTTTGATTTAAAAGCTTCGGTCAAACTCGGCTTTCACTTCGCAGAGAGCTAAGGGAAGGTGAAAGATTCAAGAGGTAATGAGAAGAAAGCCCACTGGAGTCCAGGAGGCCATTTCTTTCCAGGGAGTCTGAGAGCTGTTTCATGTCCTCAGGACATTCTGATGAGGGGCTTCCCCCTCCCCACAGCTAGCTCTGCCTGCCTTGGAGATGAGGCTCCCATTTATCACTGCAGGATTTCCCAGCTGCATTATATCTGAATCTCATCTGTGCTCAGGAGGGAGCAGGCACATCAAGTCCAGCACGAACCAGTTGTTGCATCCTGCGCTTCCATTCCCACCTCTAACTGAGTCTAACGGCAGAGCTGTGTCAGGTGGATAAATCCAGGTGAATGGAGCTGTTAGGATCCCTATTCCTTGCTAGGATAAGATGTGTTCCTGCTGCACAGAGCTGAGGGCACACCTGAAGGTAATGCAGGGAGTCACAGGGAAGGTGAAGGAGAGGGGAGGCAGTACTGACTCCCCACACCCCTGTCTGGGCTTCCTCTCTGCTGAGTATTTAACAGCCATGCAGTGTGAGCTGTGAGGTGCTCCTGGCAAGGCTCACCCTGCACTCCACAACTTCATGGTTCCTGTAAGTTTTAGCCCATGGTCAACAAAGCAGAGAGGACTCACAAAGGAGATAGGCAGAAACTCTCTTCCCAAAGACTTTCTCCCTCATCACAGCACAAACCTAAGCTGTCTTATCTCTGTTTCCATGCCTGCAGGAGAGAAAGGGGGAAGTGCTGACAGAGGAGGGTGCAACATCAGGTAGCAACTGTCAAAAGGAGAAGAGCAATTACTAAGAGGTCCTTGGAGGTGTGAGTTTCTTCAGACAAGCAGAAGCTATGGCTGAGAGCACAGCCAGTCCTTGGGATCCTCCAGCTGGTTCCTGCCCCTACTAAAAGCTTCTTGTACAGCACTGGAAGAGCATTCCAGGTCCAGACCATAACAGTTTCCTAACTGATCATTCATTGTGGGGGCCTGAATTGTGTAGGAGCCTTTGGAAGGGGCATTTGCTCCTTCTGCTCTATTTTGCAGACCTCTCAAGCGGGGAGCAGCCAATCCTGCCTGCTCCCTCGGGAATGCTCTGTGCTAAAGGCTTGTGCAGGGCTTAGGTATGGCCAGGAGAGGCAAGGCAAGAACAGACTGGAGTCACTTCAGTCCAGCAGCCTCCAGGGGGGTCCCAGAGGTGTTGCTGCTGTGGACATTGCAGCTTTAGACCTAGAAGCTGCCTTTATTTGCTGGGCACAGAAGAGGTGGCTGAGACATGGGCTGCTGAGGAGCACTCTTCAGACACACAGCCTGCTCTGCTCAGTCTGATTCCTAATGTGCTTTCTGCAGTCTGCTGGGCACTGCTCATCTGGAGTTAACCTGATTCCCTCAAGGTAAAGGCTTTCACCTATTTACCTCTGCTCCAAAGCAAGGGAGTCCTCCCTCGTTCTGGCTGTCAGCTAAGATGCTGAGCTGCAGCCCCACTGCAGGAAGTCACAGGGAGTCAGCCCCTGCCTTGCCTTCAGCCTTCTGCTCTGCCAGCCCTTCAGGAACAAATGGTGCAGAAAAGGTCACACGGGGTGGTCACCATGGAGAGAACCGCATCAAGGGACTAGGAGGGGACTGTGCTAGTGGTGTGACAGGGCACAGAGAGGGGATTCCCAGGACAGCAGGCACAGTGAGGCAATCCTTAATCAAATGGGGCAAGGGATGTGGCTTCAGGGCTGCAGCAGGATCCTTGAGTCCTTCACATGGCCAAAGATCCCAGGTAGAACTCGTTTGTTGCATGGAACAAGGAGCCTGAAAGGGAAATGTGTTTCTGCTGATGGGTGAAGTGAGTCCTTCCAACTGCAGTCAGCACTGCTAAGGGCTTCATTCACAACACCCTGGAGCCCCCACAGCCTTTTCTTTGAGTTAAAGTGAAGGCAGAGAAGCTGGAGAGATTCCATGGTGAGAGGCACTGCTTCTGATGGCAAGGTTAGGAAAGTGCTCCTTGCTACACACCTCCAGCAAATGAATTTCAGAACAAGGCATGCCTGAAAAGACTCTTCCAAGGCTACCAGCCTTCCCCTTGCTCCCCAGCCTGCACTTCCCCACAATCATTTAGAGCTCTGCAGGCTCACAAGAGGTGTGACAGGTTTGTGTTTCATCACATCAACTCACTGCTGGCCTCTCTGGGAGCTGCGAAGGTTTCTTCAATAATGAAGAGCAGAATTCCAGGAGGCAGAGAGATATCTGACATTAATGGAGCTCTTACTGCTTCTCCCTAGGCTTCTTTGCTTCAGAAATGTCATTTAAGGCAGCAACACAAGAGAGCAGGCACGTTCCTGAACCTGTGCTGCACTGAGCTCTGAGCCAAGGGAGCAGGGTGCGGGCACAGAATGATTTTCGTGATGACTTTACCTGAGCAGTGGAGAACATAGAATCCTAGAATGGCTCAGGCTGGAAAGGACCCCAGAGGCAGGATTGGAGGTGAGGTCTGAGCAGAGCAGAGCCAAGGGGCAGAATCCCCTCTCCTGCCCTGCTGCCCACACTCCTCTGGCTGCAGCCCAGCACACAGCTGCCTGCTGGGCTGCAGAAGGGCACTGCTGGCTCCTGGGGAGCCCAGTGATGCCCAGGGGATGGAATTAGCCTTCCTGCCAGCTGTTTTGTTTCTCTGGAAGCATTTTTGCACCACAGACTGTTCCCCTCTAGCAGGCATCTTTCTGGACTGTCACTTTCTCCTCTAGAAACCTTTTTTTGTCTGCAAGAAAAGAAATGTGCTGCAGGAAGGATATGTTGCTGCCCCCAAATATAGGGCACAGAGCAGATGATCTTTCTTCTGATATGTCTCTTTCTATAGCCAATGTTGCCATGACAACTGCAGAGCAGAGTTGTCTCCTGAGGAGCAGATGCATCACTGAGGGCCTTTGCTTGCTAGGAACCTGTCCACCAGCCTCAGTCTCTCAGCAACAGCAAACACAAACACCACCCCCTCAATTTACTGCTGCTCACACACCTTCCTATGCAAAGGGCACAGTGCTTAGGGCAAGCTTTGGATTCCTCCAGCACTTTGCACTTCCCAGCCACAGAAGCTTTGCCAGCTGTGTGTGGGTGCAGAGGCAGCAGCGGCCGGGGAGCAGAGAGCTGCCCACAGCCTTCTCCCTGGTGTGATGCAGTAGATGGAGCAGGGCATGGTCAGAGGGCTGAGGGCAGCTGCCACTCCTTCAGATCCTCCCTGAGTCTGCTCCAACCTTTAGGTGACACCTTGCAGTGAAGAGAAGCAGAGGTGTCCTGAGTTACAGAAGCTCAGAACGTTAGGTTCCTTCCTCTCCTCAGGGAAGAACTTCTGCCTGCTGTCTGCATCCTTCGTGTCTCACTTGCAGCTCTCTAAGGCTGGGAGCAATCTACCTTCCACACTCCCACAGCTACTGTGAACAATATTTTATTGATGTCTGCAGGATGCTCCTAGCATGAAAAGAACCATAGGGTGGAATCCCTCTGTGACACAGAGGGAAGAGAGAGTGAGCTTATGCTGCATCTCACCAAGCTGCTGTGATGTCCTGCTGTAGTGCATAGGAGCTAAGGTAAGAGTGCTTTGACCTAGGGCTGGGAGAAACTCTCTGTTTCTAAGCTATTCATAAAGCTGTTCAGAAGTTAGTGAGGCTTCCATATTTCTGGTTGACTCCCATTAGTGTCTCCCCCTCATTCTGAAACTGACAGGGTCTTGCAAATTCCCTTGGGCATCCCAGCCCTCATGAGGATAAGCAGCTCACACCTTCCATGAAGTTTAAATGGTCAGACAGCAGCTGAGTCTGAGAGAAAACAGGCAACAGCAGAATATCACTACCCACCTCCAGGAAATTCAGGTGAAATAACTCAAAACAAGACCAGTGACCCCTGGGAGCTGTGTCCCATGTACCTCTGACAGAAGCATTAAGGCATGGATAATGCAGCTGTGCCTGCTGGTCTGTGACTGTCCAGTGCTGTGCTGCAGTGTTCAGGTCTGGCCTCACTGCCAAGACACTGAGCTTGAAACAGCCTCTGACAGTCACTGGGTGGGGAGCAGAACCTGGAGAGCCAAAATGGATCAAGACCCTGATTAGAGAGCTTCCTGACATGGGGTTTCCATCAGCAGAGCTCTGTCTGGGGCCATCCCTGAGGTGTTCCAGCAGCTGTGCACCTGGCACTTAGGGACAGGGTTTAGTGTCAGCCCTGCAGAGCTGGCTCAAGGGCACACATCAGCTGTGTGAGCTTCTGCCAAAGAGAGGATTGGCTGACTCCTGCCCCCTTCCCTGACCAGCCTGGATGTGCTCTGAGGCACACAGAGCACAGAACCTTAGCCCAGAAGTGGCTGGAACCTTACCCAAGGCGTGGCTGGAACCTTACCCCAGGAGTGGCTGGCTTGGTACTCAGGCAACCTTTGCTTAAGCAGTGCTCAGTATCCTGTGCTTCCCTTTGGGGTGTCTGTGCTTGCTGAACTACTACTCTGTGTTGTCTCTTTGTTGAACAACTACTTTGAGTTGTTTGTGTTTGCTGAATAACTACTTTGAGTCGTTTTTGTTTGCTGAACAACTTTGAGTTGTTTTTGTTTGCTGAATAACTACTTTGAGTTGTTTGTCTTTGTTGAGCAGCTACTTTGAGCTGTGTTTGTTGCACAACTACTCTGTGTTGTCTGTGTTTGCTGAACAACTACTTTGAGCTGTGTTACACAACTGTTCTGTGTTGTCTGTGCTGAACAACTACTTTGAGCTGTGTTTGTTGCACAACTATTCTGTGTTGTCTGTTTGCTGAAACAACTACTTTGAGCTGTTTGTTGCACAACTACTCTGTGTTGTCTGTGTTTGCTGAACAACTACTTTTTGAGCTGTGTTTGTTGCACAACTATTCTGTATTGTCTGTGTTTTCTGAACAACTACTTTGAGCTGTGTTTTTTACACAACTATTCTGTGTTGTCTGTGCTGAACAACTACTATGAGCTGTGTTTGTTGCACAACTACTCTGTGTTGTCTGTGTTTGCTGAACAACTACTTTGAGCTGTGTTTGTTGCACAACTACTCTGTGTTGTCTGTGTTTGCTGAACAACTACTTTGAGCTGTGTTTGTTGCACAACTACTCTGTGTTGTCTGTGTTTGCTGAACAACTACTTTGAGCTGTTTGTTGCACAACTACTCTGTGTTGTCTGTGTTTGCTGAACAACTACTTTTTGAGCTGTGTTTGTCGCACAACTACTCTGTGTTGTCTGTGTTCGCTGAACAACTACTTTGAGCTGTTTGTTGCACAACTACTCTGTGTTGTCTGTGTTTGCTGAACAACTACTTTTTGAGCTGTGTTTGTTGCACAACTAATCTGTGTTGTCTGTGTTTGCTGAACAACTACTTTTTGAGCTGTGTTTGTTGCACAACTACTCTGTGTTGTCTGTGTTTGCTGAACAACTACTTTGAGCTGTGTTTGTTGCACAACTACTCTGTGTTGTCTGTGTTTGCTGAACAACTACTTTGAGCTGTTTGTTGCACAACTACTCTGTGTTGTCTGTGTTTGCTGAACAACTACTTTTTGAGCTGTGTTTGTTGCACAACTATTCTGTGTTGTCTGTGTTTGCCGAACAAATACTTTGAGCTGTGTTTGTTGCACAACTACTCTGTGTTGTCTGTGTTTGCTGAACAACTACTTTGAGCTGTGTTTGTTGCACAACTACTCTGTGTTGTCTGTGTTTGCTGAACAACTACTTTGAGCTGTTTGTTGCACAACTACTCTGTGTTGTCTGTGTTTGCTGAACAACTACTTTTTGAGCTGTGTTTGTCGCACAACTACTCTGTGTTGTCTGTGTTTGCTGAACAACTACTTTGAGCTGTGTTTGTTGCACAACTACTCTGTGTTGTCTGTGTTTGCTGAACAACTACTTTTTGAGCTGTGTTTGTTGCACAACTACTCTGTGTTGTCTGTGTTTGCTGAACTACTTTTTGAGCTGTGTTTGTTGCACAACTACTCTGTGTTGTCTGTGTTTGCTGAACTACTTTTTGAGCTGTGTTTGTTGCACAACTACTCTGTGTTGTCTGTGTTTGCTGAACTACTTTTTGAGCTGTGTTTGTTGCACAACTACTCTGTGTTGTCTCTTTGCTGAACAACTACTTTTTGAGCTGTGTTTGTTGCACAACTACTCTGTGATGTCTGTGTTTGCTGAACAACTACTTTGAGCTGTGTTTGTTGCACAATGTGTTGTCTGTGTTTGCTGAACAACTACTTTGAGCTGTTTGTTGCACAACTATTTTGTGTTGTCTGTGTTTGCTGAACAACTACTTTGAGCTGTGTTTGTTGCACAACTACTCTGTGTTGTCTGTGTTTGCTGAACAACTACTTTTTGAGCTGTGTTTGTCGCACAACTACTCTGTGTTGTCTGTGTTTGCTGAACAACTACTTTGATCTGTGTTTGTTGCACAACTACTCTGTGTTGTCTGTGTTTGCTGAACAACTACTTTTTGAGCTGTGTTTGTTGCACAACTACTCTGTGTTGTCTGTGTTTGCTGAACAACTACTTTTTGAGCTGTTGCACAACTACTCTGTGTTGTCTGTGTTTGCTGAACAACTACTTTTTGAGCTGTGTTTGTCGTACAACTACTCTGTGTTGTCTGTGTTTGCTGAACAACTACTTTCAGCTGTGTTTGTTGCACAACTACTCTGTGTTGTCTTTGTTTGCTGAAAAATTACTTTGAGCTGTGTTTGTTGCACAACTACTCTGTGTTGTCTGTGTTTGCTGAACAACTACTTTGAGCTGTTTGTTGCAAAACTACTCTGTGTTGTCTGTGTTTGCTGAACAACTACTTTGAGCTGTGTTTGTTGCACAACTACTCTGTGTTGTCTGTGTTTCCTGAACAACTACTTTTTGAGCTGTGTTTGTTGCACAACTATTCTGTGTTGTCTGTGTTTGCTGAACAACTACTTTGAGCTGTGTTTGTTGCACAACTACTCTGTGTTGTCTGTGTTTGCTGAACAACTACATTGAGCTGTTTGTTGCACAACTACTCTGTTGTCTCTGTTTGCTGAACAACTACTTTGAGCTGTTTGTTGCACAACTACTCTGTGTTGTGTGTGTTTGCTGAACAACTACTTTGAGCTGTGTTTGTTGCACAACTACTCTGTGTTGTCTGTGTTTGCTGAACAACTACTTTTTGAGCTGTGTTTGTTGCACAACTACTCTGTGTTGTCTGTGTTTGCTGAACAACTACTTTGAGATGTGTTTGTTAACAACTACTCTGTGTTGTCTGTGTTTGCTGAACAACTACTTTTTGAGCTGTGTTTGTTGCACAACTACTCTGTGTTGTCTGTGTTTGCTGAACAACTACTTTTTGAGCTGTTGCACAACTACTCTGTGTTGTCTGTGTTTGCTGAACAACTACTTTTTGAGCTGTGTTTGTCGCACAACTACTCTGTGTTGTCTGTGTTTGCTGAACAACTACTTTGAGCTGTTTGTTGCACAACTACTCTGTGTTGTCTGTGTTTGCTGAACAACTACTTTTTGAGCTGTGTTTGTCGCACAACTACTCTGTGTTGTCTGTGTTTGCTGAACAACTACTTTGAGCTGTGTTTGTTGCACAACTACTCTGTGTTGTCTGTGTTTGCTGAACAACTACTTTTTGAGCTGTGTTTGTTGCACAACTACTCTGTGTTGTCTGTGTTTGCTGAACTACTTTTTGAGCTGTGTTTGTTGCACAACTACTCTGTGTTGTCTGTGTTTGCTGAACTACTTTTTGAGCTGTGTTTGTTGCACAACTACTCTGTGTTGTCTGTGTTTGCTGAACTACTTTTTGAGCTGTGTTTGTTGCACAACTACTCTGTGTTGTCTCTTTTGCTGAACAACTACTTTTTGAGCTGTGTTTGTTGCACAACTACTCTGTGATGTCTGTGTTTGCTGAACAACTACTTTGAGCTGTGTTTGTTGCACAATGTGTTGTCTGTGTTTGCTGAACAACTACTTTGAGCTGTTTGTTGCACAACTATTTCGTGTTGTCTGTGTTTGCTGAACAACTACTTTGAGCTGTGTTTGTTGCACAACTACTCTGTGTTGTCTGTGTTTGCTGAACAACTACTTTTTGAGCTGTGTTTGTCGCACAACTACTCTGTGTTGTCTGTGTTTGCTGAACAACTACTTTGATATGTGTTTGTTGCACAACTACTCTGTGTTGTCTGTGTTTGCTGAACAACTACTTTTTGAGCTGTGTTTGTTGCACAACTACTCTGTGTTGTCTGTGTTTGCTGAACAACTACTTTTTGAGCTGTTGCACAACTACTCTGTGTTGTCTGTTTGCTGAACAACTACTTTTTGAGCTGTGTTTGTCGTACAACTACTCTGTGTTGTCTGTGTTTGCTGAACAACTACTTTCAGCTGTGTTTGTTGCACAACTACTCTGTGTTGTCTTTGTTTGCTGAAAAATTACTTTGAGCTGTGTTTGTTGCACAACTACTCTGTGTTGTCTGTGTTTGCTGAACAACTACTTTGAGCTGTTTGTTGCAAAAATACTCTGTGTTGTCTGTGTTTGCTGAACAACTACTTTGAGATGTGTTTGTTGCACAACTACTCTGTGTTGTCTGTGTTTCCTGAACAACTACTTTTTGAGCTGTGTTTGTTGCACAACTATTCTGTGTTGTCTGTGTTTGCTGAACAACTACTTTGTGCTGTGTTTGTTGCACAACTACTCTGTGTTGTCTGTGTTTGCTGAACAACTACATTGAGCTGTTTGTTGCACAACTACTCTGTTGTCTCTGTTTGCTGAACAACTACTTTGAGCTGTTTGTTGCACAACTACTCTGTGTTGTCTGTGTTTGCTGAACAACTACTTTGAGCTGTGTTTGTTGCACAACTACTCTGTGTTGTCTGTGTTTGCTGAACAACTACTTTTTGAGCTGTGTTTGTTGCACAACTACTCTGTGTTGTCTGTGTTTGCTGAACAACTACTTTGAGATGTGTTTGTTAAACAACTACTCTGTGTTGTCTGTGTTTGCTGAACAACTACTTTTTGAGCTGTGTTTGTTGCACAACTACTCTGTGTTGTCTGTGTTTGCTGAACAACTACTTTTTGAGCTGTTGCACAACTACTCTGTGTTGTCTGTGATTGCTGAACAACTACTTTTTGAGCTGTGTTTGTTGCACAACTACTCTGTGTTGTCTGTGTTTGCTGAACAACTACTTTGAGCTGTGTTTGTTGCACAACTACTCTGTGTTGTCTGTGTTTGCTGAACAACTACTTTTTGAGCTGTGTTTGTTGCACAACTACTCTGTGTTGTCTGTGTTTGCTGAACAACTACTTTTGAGCTGTGTTTGTTGCACAACTACTCTGTGTTGTCTGTGTTTGCTGAACAACTACTTTGAGCTGTGTTTGTTGCACAACTACTCTGTGTTGTCTGTGTTTGCTGAACAACTACTTTGAGCTGTGTTTGTTGCACAACTACTCTGTGTTGTCTGTGTTTGCTGAACAACTACTTTTTGAGCTGTGTTTGTTGCACAACTATTCTGTGTTGTCTGTGTTTTCTGAACAACTACTTTGAGCTGTGTTTTTTGCACAACTGCTCTGTGTTGTCTGTGTTTGCTGAACAACTACTTTGAGGTGTGTTTGTCGCACAACTACTCTGTGTTGTCTGTGTTTGCTGAACAACTACTTTGAGCTGTGTTTGTTGCACAACTACTCTGTGTTGTCTGTGTTTGCTGAACAACTACTTTTTGAGCTGTTTGTTGCACAACTACTCTGTGTTGTCTGTGTTTGCTGAACAACTACTTTGAGCTGTGTTTGTTGCACAACTACTCTGTGTTGTCTGTGTTTGCTGAACAACTACTTTGAGCTGTGTTTGTTGCACAACTACTCTGTGTTGTCTGTGTTTGCTGAACAACTACTTTTTGAGCTGTGTTTGTTGCACAACTACTCTGTGTTGTCTGTGTTTGCTGAACAACTACTTTTGAGCTGTGTTTGTTGCACAACTACTCTGTGTTGTCTGTGTTTGCTGAACAACTACTTTTTGAGCTGTGTTTGTTGCACAACTACTCTGTGTTGTCTGTGTTTGCTGAACAACTACTTTTGAGCTGTGTTTGTTGCACAACTACTCTGTGTTGTCTGTGTTTGCTGAACAACTACTTTTTGAGCTGTGTTTGTTGCACAACTACTCTGTGTTGTCTGTGTTTGCTGAACAACTACTTTGAGCTGTGTTTGTTGCACAACTACTCTGTGTTGTCTGTGTTTGCTGAACAACTACTTTTTGAGCTGTGTTGCACAACTACTCTGTGTTGTCTGTGTTTGCTGAACAACTACTTTTTGAGCTGTGTTTGTTGCACAACTACTCTGTGTTGTCTGTGTTTGCTGAACAACTTCTTTGAGCTGTGTTTGTTGCACAACTACTCTGTGTTGTCTGTGTTTGCTGAACAACTACTTTGAGCTGTGTTTGTTGCACAACTACTCTGTGTTGTCTGTGTTTGCTGAACAACTACTTTGAGCTGTTTGTTGCACAAATACTCTGTGTTGTCTGTGTTTGCTGAACAACTACTTTGAGCTGTGTTTGTTGCACAACTACTCTGTGTTGTCTGTGTTTGCTGAACAACTACTTTTTGAGCTGTGTTTGTTGCACAACTACTCTGTGTTGTCTGTGTTTGCTGAACAACTACTTTGAGCTGTGTTTGTTGCACAACTACTCTGTGTTGTCTGTGTTTGCTGAACAACTACTTTGAGCTGTGTTTGTTGCACAACTACTCTGTGTTGTCTGTGTTTGCTGAACAACTACTTTGAGCTGTGTTTGTTGCACAACTACTCTGTGTTGTCTGTGTTTGCTGAACAACTACTTTGAGCTGTGTTTGTTGCACAACTACTCTGTGTTGTCTGTGTTTGCTGAACAAATACTTTTTGAGCTGTGTTTGTTGCACAACTACTCTGTGTTGTCTGTGTTTGCTGAACAACTACTTTTTGAGCTGTTTGTTGCACAACTACTCTGTGTTGTCTGTGTTTGCTGAACAACTACTTTTTGAGCTGTGTTTGTTGCACAACTACTCTGTGTTGTCTGTGTTTGCTGAACAACTACTTTGAGCTGTGTTTGTTGCACAACTACTCTGTGTTGTCTGTGTTTGCTGAACAACTATTTTTGAGCTGTGTTTGTTGCACAACTACTCTGTGTTGTCTGTGTTTGCTGAACAACTACTTTTTGAGCTGTGTTTGTTGCACAACTACTCTGTGTTGTCTGTGTTTGCTGAACAACTACTTTGAGCTGTGTTTGTTGCACAACTACTCTGTGTTGTCTGTGTTTGCTGAACAACTACTTTGAGCTGTGTTTGTTGCACAACTACTCTGTGTTGTCTGTGTTTGCTGAACAACTACTTTTTGAGCTGTGTTTGTTGCACAACTACTCTGTGTTGTCTGTGTTTGCTGAACAACTACTTTGAGCTGTGTTTGTTGCACAACTACTCTGTGTTGTCTGTGTTTGCTGAACAACTACTTTGAGCTGTGTTTGTTGCACAACTACTCTGTGTTGTCTGTGTTTGCTGAACAACTTCTTTGAGCTGTGTTTGTTGCACAACTACTCTGTGTTGTCTGTTTGCTGAACAACTACTTTTTGAGCTGTTTGTTGCACAACTACTCTGTGTTGTCTGTGTTTGCTGAACAACTACTTTGAGCTGTGTTTGTTGCACAACTATTCTTTGTTGTCTGTGTTTGCTGAACAACTACTTTTTGAGCTGTGTTTGTTGCACAACTACTCTGTGTTGTCTGTGTTTGCTGAACAACTTCTTTGAGCTGTGTTTGTTGCACAACTACTCTGTGTTGTCTGTGTTTGCTGAACAACTACTTTTTGAGCTGTGTTTGTTGCACAACTACTCTGTGTTGTCTGTGTTTGCTGAAATACTTTTTGAGCTGTGTTTGTTGCACAACTACTCTGTGTTGTCTGTGTTTGCTGAACTACTTTTTGAGCTGTGTTTGTTGCACAACTACTCTGTGTTGTCTGTGTTTGCTGAACAACTACTTTTTGAGCTGTGTTTGTTGCACAACTACTCTGTGTTGTCTCTTTGCTGAACAACTACTTTTTGAGCTGTGTTTGTCGCACAACTACTCTGTGTTGTCTGTGTTTGCTGAACAACTACTTTGAGCTGTGTTTGTTGCACAACTACTCTGTGTTGTCTGTGTTTGCTGAACAACTACTTTTTGAGCTGTTGCACAACTACTCTGTGTTGTCTGTGTTTGCTGAACAACTACTTTTTGAGCTGTGTTTGTCGTACAACTACTCTGTGTTGTCTGTGTTTGCTGAACAACTACTTTCAGCTGTGTTTGTTGCACAACTACTGTGTTGTCTTTGTTTGCTGAACAACTACTTTGAGCTGTGTTTGTTGCACAACTACTCTGTGTTGTCTGTGTTTGCTGAAAAACTACTTTGAGCTGTGTTTGTTGCACAACTACTCTGTGTTGTCTGTGTTTGCTGAACAACTACTTTGAGCTGTTTGTTGCAAAACTACTCTGTGTTGTCTGTGTTTGCTGAACAACTACTTTGAGCTGTGTTTGTTACACAACTACTCTGTGTTGTCTGTGTTTGCTGAACAACTACTTTTTGAGCTGTGTTTGTTGCACAACTACTCTGTGTTGTCTGTGTTTGCTGAACAACAACTTTTTGAGCTGTGTTTGTCGCACAACTACTCTGTGTTGTCTGTGTTTGCTGAACAACTACTTTGAGCTGTGTTTGTTGCACAACTACTCTGTGTTGTCTGTGTTTGCTGAACAACTACTTTTTGAGCTGTGTTTGTTGCACAACTACTCTGTGTTGTCTGTGTTTGCTGAACTACTTTTTGAGCTGTGTTTGTTGCACAACTACTCTGTGTTGTCTGTGTTTGCTGAACAACTACTTTGAGCTGTGTTTGTTGCACAACTACTCTGTGTTGTCTGTGTTTGCTGAACAACTACTTTGAGCTGTTTGTTGCACAACTACTCTGTGTTGTCTGTGTTTGCTGAACAACTACTTTTTGAGCTGTTTGTTGCACAACTATTCTGTGTTGTCTGTGTTTTCTGAACAACTACTTTGAGCTGTGTTTGTTGCACAACTACTCTGTGTTGTCTGTGTTTGCTGAACAACTACTTTGAGCTGTGTTTGTCGCACAACTACTCTGTGTTGTCTGTGTTTGCTGAACAACTACTTTGAGCTGTGTTTGTTGCACAACTACTCTGTGTTGTCTGTGTTTGCTGAACAACTACTTTTTGAGCTGTGTTTGTTGCACAACTACTCTGTGTTGTCTGTGTTCGCTGAACAACTACTTTTGAGCTGTGTTGCACAACTATTTTGTGTTGTCTGTGTTTGCTGAACAACTACTTTGAGCTGTTTGTTGCACAACTATTCTGTGTTGTCTGTGTTTGCTGAACAACTACTTTGAGCTGTGTTTGTTGCACAACTACTCTGTGTTGTCTGTGTTTGCTGAACAACTACTTTGAGCTGTTTGTTGCACAACTACTCTGTGTTGTCTGTGTTTGCTGAACAACTACTTTGAGCTGTGTTTGTTGCACAACTACTCTGTGTTGTCTGTGTTTGCTGAACAACTACTTTGAGCTGTGTTTGTTGCACAACTACTCTGTGTTGTCTGTGTTTGCTGAACAACTACTTTGAGCTGTGTTTGTTGCACAACTACTCTGTGTTGTCTGTGTTTGCTGAACAACTACTTTTTGAGCTGTGTTTGTTGCACAACTACTCTGTGTTGTCTGTGTTTGCTGAACAACTACTTTGAGCTGTGTTTGTTGCACAACTACTCTGTGTTGTCTGTGTTTGCTGAACAACTACTTTGAGCTGTGTTTGTTGCACAACTACTCTGTGTTGTCTGTGTTTGCTGAACAACTACTTTTTGAGCTGTGTTTGTTGCACAACTACTCTGTGTTGTCTGTGTTTGCTGAACAACTACTTTGAGCTGTGTTTGTTGCACAACTACTCTGTGTTGTCTGTGTTTGCTGAACAACTACTTTTTGAGCTGTGTTTGTTGCACAACTACTCTGTGTTGTCTGTGTTTGCTGAACAAATACTTTGAGCTGTGTTTGTTGCACAACTACTCTGTGTTGTCTGTGTTTGCTGAACAACTATTTTTGAGCTGTGTTTGTTGCACAACTACTCTGTGTTGTCTGTGTTTGCTGAATAACTACTTTTGAGCTGTGTTTGTTGCACAACTACTCTGTGTTGTCTGTGTTTGCTGAACAACTACTTTTTCAGCTGTGTTTGTTGCACAACTACTCTGTGTTGTCTGTGTTTGCTGAACAACTACTTTGAGCTGTGTTTGTTGCACAACTACTCTGTGTTGTCTGTGTTTGCTGAACAACTACTTTTTGAGCTGTTTGTTGCACAACTACTCTGTGTTGTCTGTGTTTGCTGAACAACTACTTTTTGAGCTGTGTTTGTTGCACAACTACTCTGTGTTGTCTGTGTTTGCTGAACAACTACTTTGAGCTGTGTTTGTTGCACAACTACTCTGTGTTGTCTGTGTTTGCTGAACAACTACTTTGAGCTGTGTTTGTTGCACAACTACTCTGTGTTGTCTGTGTTTGCTGAACAACTACTTTGAGCTGTGTTTGTTGCACAACTACTCTGTGTTGTCTGTGTTTGCTGAACAACTACTTTGAGCTGTGTTTGTTGCACAACTACTCTGTGTTGTCTGTGTTTGCTGAACAACTACTTTGAGCTGTGTTTGTTGCACAACTACTCTGTGTTGTCTGTGTTTGCTGAACAACTACTTTTTGAGCTGTGTTTGTTGCACAACTACTCTGTGTTGTCTGTGTTTGCTGAACAACTACTTTTTGAGCTGTGTTTGTTGCACAACTACTCTGTGTTGTCTGTGTTTGCTGAACAACTACTTTGAGCTGTGTTTGTTGCACAACTACTCTGTGTTGTCTGTGTTTGCTGAACAACTACTTTTTGAGCTGTGTTTGTTGCACAACTACTCTGTGTTGTCTGTGTTTGCTGAACAACTACTTTTGAGCTGTGTTTGTTGCACAACTACTCTGTGTTGTCTGTGTTTGCTGAACAACTACTTTGAGCTGTGTTTGTTGCACAACTACTCTGTGTTGTCTGTGTTTGCTGAACAACTACTTTGAGCTGTGTTTGTTGCACAACTACTCTGTGTTGTCTGTGTTTGCTGAACAACTACTTTTTGAGCTGTGTTTGTTGCACAACTACTCTGTGTTGTCTGTGTTTGCTGAACAACTACTTTGAGCTGTGTTTGTTGCACAACTATTCTGTGTTGTCTGTGTTTGCTGAACAACTACTTTGAGCTGTGTTTGTTGCACAACTACTCTGTGTTGTCTGTGTTTGCTGAACAACTATTTTTGAGCTTTGTTTGTTGCACAACTACTCTGTGTTGTCTGTGATTGCTGAACAACTACTTTTTGAGCTGTGTTTGTTGCACAACTACTCTGTGTTGTCTGTGTTTGCTGCACAACTACTTTGAGCTGTGTTTGTCGCACAACTACTCTGTGTTGTCTGTGTTTGCTGAACAACTACTTTGAGCTGTGTTTATTGCACAACTACTCTGTGTTGTCTGTGTTTGCTGAATAACTATTTTTGAGCTGTGTTTTGTTGCACAACTACTCTGTGTTGTCTGTGTTTGCTGAACAACTACTTTGAGCTGTGTTTGTTGCACAACTACTCTGTGTTGTCTGTGTTTGCTGAACAACTACTTTTTGAGCTGTGTTTGTTGCACAACTACTCTGTGTTGTCTGTGTTTGCTGAACAACTACTTTTGAGCTGTGTTTGTTGCACAACTACTCTGTGTTGTCTGTGTTTGCTGAACAACTACTTTTTGAGCTGTGTTTGTTGCACAACTACTCTGTGTTGTCTGTGTTTGCTGAACAACTACTTTTGAGCTGTGTTTGTTGCACAACTACTCTGTGTTGTCTGTGTTTGCTGAACAACTACTTTTTGAGCTGTGTTTGTTGCACAACTACTCTGTGTTGTCTGTGTTTGCTGAACAACTACTTTGAGCTGTGTTTGTTGCACAACTACTCTGTGTTGTCTGTGTTTGCTGAACAACTACTTTTTGAGCTGTGTTTGTTGCACAACTACTCTGTGTTGTCTGTGTTTGCTGAACAACTACTTTTTGAGCTGTGTTTGTTGCACAACTACTCTGTGTTGTCTGTGTTTGCTGAACAACTACTTTGAGCTGTGTTTGTTGCACAACTACTCTGTGTTGTCTGTGTTTGCTGAACAACTACTTTGAGCTGTGTTTGTTGCACAACTACTCTGTGTTGTCTGTGTTTGCTGAACAACTACTTTGAGCTGTGTTTGTTGCACAACTGCTCTGTGTTGTCTGTGTTTGCTGAACAACTACATTGACCTGTTTGTTGCACAACTACTCTGTGTTGTCTGTGTTTGCTGAACAACTACTTTGAGCTGTGTTTGTTGCACAACTACTCTGTGTTGTCTGTGTTTGCTGAACAACTACTTTTTGAGCTGTGTTTGTTGCACAACTACTCTGTGTTGTCTGTGTTTGCTGAACAACTACTTTTTGAGCTGTGTTTGTTGCACAACTACTCTGTGTTGTCTGTGTTTGCTGAACAACTACTTTGAGCTGTGTTTGTTGCACAACTACTCTGTGTTGTCTGTGTTTGCTGAACAACTACTTTTTGAGCTGTGTTTGTTGCACAACTACTCTGTGTTGTCTGTGTTTGCTGAACAACTACTTTTTGAGCTGTGTTTGTTGCACAACTACTCTGTGTTGTCTGTGTTTGCTGAACAACTACTTTGAGCTGTGTTTGTTGCACAACTACTCTGTGTTGTCTGTGTTTGCTGAACAACTACTTTGAGCTGTGTTTGTTGCACAACTACTCTGTGTTGTCTGTGTTTGCTGAACAACTACTTTTTGAGCTGTGTTTGTTGCACAACTACTCTGTGTTGTCTGTGTTTGCTGAACAACTACTTTGAGCTGTGTTTGTTGCACAACTACTCTGTGTTGTCTGTGTTTGCTGAACAACTACTTTGAGCTGTGTTTGTTGCACAACTACTCTGTGTTGTCTGTGTTTGCTGAACAACTACTTTGAGCTGTGTTTGTTGCACAACTACTCTGTGTTGTCTGTGTTTGCTGAACAACTACTTTTGAGCTGTGTTTGTTGCACAACTACTCTGTGTTGTCTGTGTTTGCTGAACAACTACTTTTTGAGCTGTGTTTGTGCACAACTACTCTGTGTTGTCTGTGTTTGCTGAACAACTACTTTTGAGCTGTGTTTGTTGCACAACTACTCTGTGTTGTCTGTGTTTGCTGAACAACTACTTTTGAGCTGTGTTTGTTGCACAACTACTCTGTGTTGTCTGTGTTTGCTGAACAACTACTTTGAGCTGTGTTTGTTGCACAACTACTCTGTGTTGTCTGTGTTTGCTGAACAACTACTTTGAGCTGTGTTTGTTGCACAACTACTCTGTGTTGTCTGTGTTTGCTGAACAACTACTTTTGAGCTGTGTTTGTTGCACAACTACTCTGTGTTGTCTGTGTTTGCTGAACAACTACTTTGAGCTGTGTTTGTTGCACAACTACTCTGTGTTGTCTGTGTTTGCTGAACAACTACTTTGAGCTGTGTTTGTTGCACAACTACTCTGTGTTGTCTGTGTTTGCTGAACAACTACTTTTTGAGCTGTGTTTGTTGCACAACTACTCTGTGTTGTCTGTGTTTGCTGAACAACTACTTTGAGCTGTGTTTGTTGCACAACTACTCTGTGTTGTCTGTGTTTGCTGAACAACTACTTTTTGAGCTGTGTTTGTTGCACAACTACTCTGTGTTGTCTGTGTTTGCTGAACAACTACTTTGAGCTGTGTTTGTTGCACAACTACTCTGTGTTGTCTGTGTTTGCTGAACAACTACTTTTTGAGCTGTGTTTGTTGCACAACTACTCTGTGTTGTCTGTGTTTGCTGAACAACTACTTTTGAGCTGTGTTTGTTGCACAACTACTCTGTGTTGTCTGTGTTTGCTGAACAACTACTTTTTGAGCTGTGTTTGTTGCACAACTACTCTGTGTTGTCTGTGTTTGCTGAACAACTACTTTGAGCTGTGTTTGTTGCACAACTACTCTGTGTTGTCTGTGTTTGCTGAACAACTACTTTTTGAGCTGTGTTGTTGCACAACTACTCTGTGTTGTCTGTGTTTGCTGAACAACTACTTTTTGAGCTGTGTTTGTTGCACAACTACTCTGTGTTGTCTGTGTTTGCTGAACAACTACTTTGAGCTGTGTTTGTTGCACAACTACTCTGTGTTGTCTGTGTTTGCTGAACAACTACTTTGAGCTGTGTTTGTTGCACAACTACTCTGTGTTGTCTGTGTTTGCTGAACAACTACTTTGAGCTGTGTTTGTTGCACAACTACTCTGTGTTGTCTGTGTTTGCTGAACAACTACTTTGAGCTGTGTTTGTTGCACAACTACTCTGTGTTGTCTGTGTTTGCTGAACAACTACTTTGAGCTGTGTTTGTTGCACAACTACTCTGTGTTGTCTGTGTTTGCTGAACAACTACTTTTTGAGCTGTGTTTGTTGCACAACTACTCTGTGTTGTCTGTGTTTGCTGAACAACTACTTTTTGAGCTGTGTTTGTCGCACAACTACTCTGTGTTGTCTGTGTTTGCTGAAAAACTACTTTGAGCTGTGTTTGTTGCACAACTACTCTGTGTTGTCTGTGTTTGCTGAACAACTACTTTTTGAGCTGTGTTTGTTGCACAACTACTCTGTGTTGTCTGTGTTTGCTGAACACTACTTTTTGAGCTGTGTTTGTTGCACAACTACTCTGTGTTGTCTGTGTTTGCTGAACAACTACTTTTTGAGCTGTGTTTGTTGCACAACTACTCTGTGTTGTCTGTGTTTGCTGAACAACTACTTTGAGCTGTTTGTTGCACAACTACTCTGTGTTGTCTGTGTTTGCTGAACAACTACTTTTTGAGCTGTTTGTTGCACAACTATTCTGTGTTGTCTGTGTTTGCTGAACAACTACTTTGAGCTGTGTTTGTTGCACAACTACTCTGTGTTGTCTGTGTTTGCTGAACAACTACTTTGAGCTGTGTTTGTTGCACAACTACTCTGTGTTGTCTGTGTTTGCTGAACAACTACTTTGAGCTGTGTTTGTTGCACAACTACTCTGTGTTGTCTGTGTTTGCTGAACAACTACTTTTTGAGCTGTGTTTGTTGCACAACTACTCTGTGTTGTCTGTGTTTGCTGAACAACTACTTTGAGCTGTGTTTGTTGCACAACTATTCTGTGTTGTCTGTGTTTGCTGAACAACTACTTTGAGCTGTGTTTGTTGCACAACTACTCTGTGTTGTCTGTGTTTGCTGAACAACTACTTTTTGAGCTGTGTTTGTCGCACAACTACTCTGTGTTGTCTGTGTTTGCTGAACAACTACTTTTTGAGCTGTTTTTTGCACAACTACTCTGTGTTGTCTGTGTTTGCTGAACAACTACTTTTTGAGCTGTGTTTGTTGCACAACTACTCTGTGTTGTCTGTGTTTGCTGAACAACTACTTTTTGAGCTGTTGCACAACTACTCTGTGTTGTCTGTGTTTGCTGAACAACTACTTTTTGAGCTGTGTTTGTTGCACAACTACTCTGTGTTGTCTGTGTTTGCTGAACAACTACTTTGAGCTGTGTTTGTTGCACAACTACTCTGTGTTGTCTGTGTTTGCTGAACAACTACTTTGAGCTGTTTGTTGCACAACTACTCTGTGTTGTCTGTGTTTGCTGAACAACTACTTTTTGAGCTGTGTTTGTTGCACAACTATTCTGTGTTGTCTGTGTTTGCTGAACAACTACTTTGAGCTGTGTTTGTTGCACAACTACTCTGTGTTGTCTGTGTTTGCTGAACAACTACTTTGAGCTGTGTTTGTTGCACAACTACTCTGTGTTGTCTGTGTTTGCTGAACAACTACTTTGAGCTGTGTTTGTTGCACAACTACTCTGTGTTGTCTGTGTTTGCTGAACAACTACTTTTTGAGCTGTGTTTGTTGCACAACTACTCTGTGTTGTCTGTGTTTGCTGAACAACTACTTTGAGCTGTGTTTGTTGCACAACTACTCTGTGTTGTCTGTGTTTGCTGAACAACTACTTTGAGCTGTGTTTGTTGCACAACTACTCTGTGTTGTCTGTGTTTGCTGAACAACTACTTTGAGCTGTGTTTGTTGCACAACTACTCTGTGTTGTCTGTGTTTGCTGAACAACTACTTTTTGAGCTGTGTTTGTTGCACAACTACTCTGTGTTGTCTGTGTTTGCTGAACAACTACTTTGAGCTGTGTTTGTTGCACAACTACTCTGTGTTGTCTGTGTTTGCTGAACAACTACTTTTGAGCTGTGTTTGTTGCACAACTACTCTGTGTTGTCTGTGTTTGCTGAACAACTACTTTTGAGCTGTGTTTGTTGCACAACTACTCTGTGTTGTCTGTGTTTGCTGAACAACTACTTTTTGAGCTGTGTTTGTTGCACAACTACTCTGTGTTGTCTGTGTTTGCTGAACAACTACTTTTTGAGCTGTGTTTGTTGCACAACTACTCTGTGTTGTCTGTGTTTGCTGAACAACTACTTTTTGAGCTGTGTTTGTTGCACAACTACTCTGTGTTGTCTGTGTTTGCTGAACAACTACTTTGAGCTGTGTTTGTTGCACAACTACTCTGTGTTGTCTGTGTTTGCTGAACAACTACTTTGAGCTGTGTTTGTTGCACAACTACTCTGTGTTGTCTGTGTTTGCTGAACAACTACTTTTTGAGCTGTGTTTGTTGCACAACTACTCTGTGTTGTCTGTGTTTGCTGAACAACTACTTTTTGAGCTGTGTTTGTTGCACAACTACTCTGTGTTGTCTGTGTTTGCTGAACAACTACTTTTTGAGCTGTGTTTGTTGCACAACTACTCTGTGTTGTCTGTGTTTGCTGAACAACTACTTTTTGAGCTGTTTGTTGCACAACTACTCTGTGTTGTCTGTGTTTGCTGAAAAACTACTTTTTGAGCTGTGTTTGTTGCACAACTACTCTGTGTTGTCTGTGTTTGCTGAACAACTACTTTTGAGCTGTGTTTGTTGCACAACTACTCTGTGTTGTCTGTGTTTGCTGAACAACTACTTTTTGAGCTGTGTTTGTTGCACAACTACTCTGTGTTGTCTGTGTTTGCTGAACAACTACTTTGAGCTGTGTTTGTTGCACAACTACTCTGTGTTGTCTGTGTTTGCTGAACAACTACTTTTTGAGCTGTGTTTGTTGCACAACTACTCTGTGTTGTCTGTGTTTGCTGAACAACTACTTTGAGCTGTGTTTGTTGCACAACTACTCTGTGTTGTCTGTGTTTGCTGAACAACTACTTTGAGCTGTGTTTGTTGCACAACTACTCTGTGTTGTCTGTGTTTGCTGAACAACTACTTTTTGAGCTGTGTTTGTTGCACAACTACTCTGTGTTGTCTGTGTTTGCTGAACAACTACTTTTGAGCTGTGTTTGTTGCACAACTACTCTGTGTTGTCTGTGTTTGCTGAACAACTACTTTTTGAGCTGTGTTTGTTGCACAACTACTCTGTGTTGTCTGTGTTTGCTGAACAACTACTTTTGAGCTGTGTTTGTTGCACAACTACTCTGTGTTGTCTGTGTTTGCTGAACAACTACTTTGAGCTGTGTTTGTTGCACAACTACTCTGTGTTGTCTGTGTTTGCTGAACAACTACTTTGAGCTGTGTTTGTTGCACAACTACTCTGTGTTGTCTGTGTTTGCTGAACAACTACTTTTTGAGCTGTGTTTGTTGCACAACTACTCTGTGTTGTCTGTGTTTGCTGAACAACTACTTTTGAGCTGTGTTTGTTGCACAACTACTCTGTGTTGTCTGTGTTTGCTGAACAACTACTTTTGAGCTGTGTTTGTTGCACAACTACTCTGTGTTGTCTGTGTTTGCTGAACAACTACTTTTGAGCTGTGTTTGTTGCACAACTACTCTGTGTTGTCTGTGTTTGCTGAACAACTACTTTGAGCTGTGTTTGTTGCACAACTACTCTGTGTTGTCTGTGTTTGCTGAACAACTACTTTGAGCTGTGTTTGTTGCACAACTACTCTGTGTTGTCTGTGTTTGCTGAACAACTACTTTGAGCTGTGTTTGTTGCACAACTACTCTGTGTTGTCTGTGTTTGCTGAACAACTACTTTGAGCTGTGTTTGTTGCACAACTACTCTGTGTTGTCTGTGTTTGCTGAACAACTACTTTTTGAGCTGTGTTTGTTGCACAACTACTCTGTGTTGTCTGTGTTTGCTGAACAACTACTTTTTGAGCTGTGTTTGTTGCACAACTACTCTGTGTTGTCTGTGTTTGCTGAACAACTACTTTTGAGCTGTGTTTGTTGCACAACTACTCTGTGTTGTCTGTGTTTGCTGAACAACTACTTTTTGAGGTGTTTGTTGCACAACTACTCTGTGTTGTCTGTGTTTGCTGAACAACTACTTTTTGAGCTGTGTTTGTTGCACAACTACTCTGTGTTGTCTGTGTTTGCTGAACAACTACTTTGAGCTGTGTTTGTTGCACAACTACTCTGTGTTGTCTGTGTTTGCTGAACAACTACTTTTTGAGCTGTGTTTGTTGCACAACTACTCTGTGTTGTCTGTGTTTGCTGAACAACTACTTTGAGCTGTGTTTGTTGCACAACTACTCTGTGTTGTCTGTGTTTGCTGAACAACTACTTTGAGCTGTGTTTGTTGCACAACTACTCTGTGTTGTCTGTGTTTGCTGAACAACTACTTTTGAGCTGTGTTTGTTGCACAACTACTCTGTGTTGTCTGTGTTTGCTGAACAACTACTTTGAGCTGTGTTTGTTGCACAACTACTCTGTGTTGTCTGTGTTTGCTGAACAACTACTTTTGAGCTGTGTTTGTTGCACAACTACTCTGTGTTGTCTGTGTTTGCTGAACAACTACTTTGAGCTGTGTTTGTTGCACAACTACTCTGTGTTGTCTGTGTTTGCTGAACAACTACTTTGAGCTGTGTTTGTTGCACAACTACTCTGTGTTGTCTGTGTTTGCTGAACAACTACTTTTTGAGCTGTGTTTGTTGCACAACTACTCTGTGTTGTCTGTGTTTGCTGAACAACTACTTTGAGCTGTGTTTGTTGCACAACTACTCTGTGTTGTCTGTGTTTGCTGAACAACTACTTTTTGAGCTGTGTTTGTTGCACAACTACTCTGTGTTGTCTGTGTTTGCTGAACAACTACTTTTTGAGCTGTGTTTGTTGCACAACTACTCTGTGTTGTCTCTGTTTGCTGAACAACTACTTTTTGAGCTGTGTTTGTTGCACAACTACTCTGTGTTGTCTGTGTTTGCTGAACAACTACTTTGAGCTGTGTTTGTTGCACAACTACTCTGTGTTGTCTGTGTTTGCTGAACAACTACTTTGAGCTTTTTGTTGCACAACTACTCTGTGTTGTCTGTGTTTGCTGAACAACTACTTTTTGAGCTGTGTTTGTTGCACAACTACTCTGTGTTGTCTGTGTTTGCTGAACAACTACTTTGAGCTGTGTTTGTTGCACAACTACTCTGTGTTGTCTGTGTTTGCTGAACAACTACTTTTGAGCTGTGTTTGTTGCACAACTACTCTGTGTTGTCTGTGTTTGCTGAACAACTACTTTGAGCTGTGTTTGTTGCACAACTACTCTGTGTTGTCTGTGTTTGCTGAATAACTACTTTTGAGCTGTGTTTGTTGCACAACTACTCTGTGTTGTCTGTGTTTGCTGAACAACTACTTTGAGCTGTGTTTGTTGCACAACTACTCTGTGTTGTCTGTGTTTGCTGAACAACTACTTTTTGAGCTGTGTTTGTTGCACAACTACTCTGTGTTGTCTGTGTTTGCTGAACAACTACTTTGAGCTGTGTTTGTTGCACAACTACTCTGTGTTGTCTGTTAGCTGAACAACTACTTTTTGAGCTGTTTGTTGCACAACTACTCTGAGTTGTCTGTGTTTGCTGAACAACTACTTTGAGCTGTGTTTGTTGCACAACTATTCTTTGTTGTCTGTGTTTGCTGAACAACTATTTTTGAGCTGTGTTTGTTGCACAACTACTCTGTGTTGTCTGTGTTTGCTGAACAACTACTTTTTGAGCTGTGTTTGTTGCACAACTACTCTGTGTTGTCTGTGTTTGCTGAACAACTACTTTGAGCTGTGTTTGTTGCACAACTACTCTGTGTTGTCTGTGTTTGCTGAACAACTACTTTTTGAGCTGTGTTTGTTGCACAACTACTCTGTGTTGTCTGTGTTTGCTGAACAACTACTTTTGAGCTGTGTTTGTTGCACAACTACTCTGTGTTGTCTGTGTTTGCTGAACAACTACTTTGAGCTGTGTTTGTTGCACAACTACTCTGTGTTGTCTGTGTTTGCTGAACTAATTTTTGAGCTGTGTTTGTTGCACAACTACTCTGTGTTGTCTGTGTTTGCTGAACAACTACTTTGAGCTGTGTTGCACAACTACTCTGTGTTGTCTGTGTTTGCTGAACTAATTTTTGAGCTGTGTTTGTTGCACAACTACTCTGTGTTGTCTGTGTTTGCTGAACAACTACTTTGAGCTGTGTTGCACAACTACTCTGTGTTGTCTGTGTTTGCTGAACAACTACTTTGAGCTGTGTTTGTTGCACAACTATTCTGTGTTGTCTGTGTTTGCTGAACAACTACTTTGAGCTGTGTTTGTTGCACAACTACTCTGTGTTGTCTGTGTTTGCTGAACAACTACTTTTGAGCTGTGTTTGTTGCACAACTACTCTGTGTTGTCTGTGTTTGCTGAACAACTACTTTTTGAGCTGTGTTTGTTGCACAACTACTCTGTGTTGTCTGTGTTTGCTGAACAACTACTTTTTGAGCTGTGTTTGTTGCACAACTACTCTGTGTTGTCTGTGTTTGCTGAACAACTACTTTTTGAGCTGTTTGTTGCACAACTACTCTGTGTTGTCTGTGTTTGCTGAACAACTACTTTTTGAGCTGTGTTTGTTGCACAACTACTCTGTGTTGTCTGTGTTTGCTGAACAACTACTTTTGAGCTGTGTTTGTTGCACAACTACTCTGTGTTGTCTGTGTTTGCTGAACAACTACTTTTGAGCTGTGTTTGTTGCACAACTACTCTGTGTTGTCTGTGTTTGCTGAACAACTACTTTGAGCTGTTTGTTGCACAACTACTCTGTGTTGTCTGTGTTTGCTGAACAACTACTTTTTGAGCTGTGTTTGTTGCACAACTACTCTGTGTTGTCTGTGTTTGCTGAACAACTACTTTGAGCTGTGTTTGTTGCACAACTACTCTGTGTTGTCTGTGTTTGCTGAACAACTACTTTTTGAGCTGTGTTTGTTGCACAACTACTCTGTGTTGTCTGTGTTTGCTGAACAACTACTTTGAGCTGTGTTTGTTGCACAACTACTCTGTGTTGTCTGTGTTTGCTGAACAACTACTTTGAGCTGTGTTTGTTGCACAACTACTCTGTGTTGTCTGTGTTTGCTGAACAACTACTTTTTGAGCTGTGTTTGTTGCACAACTACTCTGTGTTGTCTGTGTTTGCTGAACAACTACTTTGAGCTGTGTTTGTTGCACAACTACTCTGTGTTGTCTGTGTTTGCTGAACAACTACTTTTTGAGCTGTGTTTGTTGCACAACTACTCTGTGTTGTCTGTGTTTGCTGAACAACTAATTTTTGAGCTGTGTTTGTTGCACAACTACTCTGTGTTGTCTGTGTTTGCTGAACAACTACTTTTTGAGCTGTGTTTGTTGCACAACTACTCTGTGTTGTCTGTGTTTGCTGAACAACTACTTTGAGCTGTGTTTGTTGCACAACTACTCTGTGTTGTCTGTGTTTGCTGAACAACTACTTTGAGCTGTTTGTTGCACAACTACTCTGTGTTGTCTGTGTTTGCTGAACAACTACTTTTTGAGCTGTGTTTGTTGCACAACTACTCTGTGTTGTCTGTGTTTGCTGAACAACTACTTTGAGCTGTGTTTGTTGCACAACTACTCTGTGTTGTCTGTGTTTGCTGAACAACTACTTTTGAGCTGTGTTTGTTGCACAACTACTCTGTGTTGTCTGTGTTTGCTGAACAACTACTTTGAGCTGTGTTTGTTGCACAACTACTCTGTGTTGTCTGTGTTTGCTGAACAACTACTTTTTGAGCTGTGTTTGTTGCACAACTACTCTGTGTTGTCTGTGTTTGCTGAACAACTACTTTGAGCTGTGTTTGTTGCACAACTACTCTGTGTTGTCTGTGTTTGCTGAACAACTACTTTTTGAGCTGTGTTTGTTGCACAACTACTCTGTGTTGTCTGTGTTTGCTGAACAACTACTTTGAGCTGTGTTTGTTGCACAACTACTCTGTGTTGTCTGTGTTTGCTGAACAACTACTTTTTGAGCTGTGTTTGTTGCACAACTACTCTGTGTTGTCTGTGTTTGCTGAACAACTACTTTGAGCTGTGTTTGTTGCACAACTACTCTGTGTTGTCTGTGTTTGCTGAACAACTACTTTTTGAGCTGTGTTTGTTGCACAACTACTCTGTGTTGTCTGTGTTTGCTGAACAACTACTTTTTGAGCTGTTGCACAACTACTCTGTGTTGTCTGTGTTTGCTGAACAACTACTTTGAGCTGTTTGTTGCACAACTACTCTGTGTTGTCTGTGTTTGCTGAACAACTATTTTTGAGCTGTGTTTGTTGCACAACTACTCTGTGTTGTCTGTGTTTGCTGAACAACTACTTTTGAGCTGTGTTTGTTGCACAACTACTCTGTGTTGTCTGTGTTTGCTGAACAACTACTTTGAGCTGTGTTTGTTGCACAACTACTCTGTGTTGTCTGTGTTTGCTGAACAACTACTTTTTGAGCTGTGTTTGTTGCACAACTACTCTGTGTTGTCTGTGTTTGCTGAACAACTACTTTTGAGCTGTGTTTGTTGCACAACTACTCTGTGTTGTCTGTGTTTGCTGAACAACTACTTTGAGCTGTGTTTGTTGCACAACTACTCTGTGTTGTCTGTGTTTGCTGAACAACTACTTTGAGCTGTGTTTGTTGCACAACTACTCTGTGTTGTCTGTGTTTGCTGAACAACTACTTTGAGCTGTGTTTGTTGCACAACTACTCTGTGTTGTCTGTGTTTGCTGAACAACTACTTTGAGCTGTGTTTGTTGCACAACTACTCTGTGTTGTCTGTGTTTGCTGAACAACTACTTTGAGCTGTGTTTGTTGCACAACTACTCTGTGTTGTCTGTGTTTGCTGAACAACTACTTTTGAGCTGTGTTTGTTGCACAACTACTCTGTGTTGTCTGTGTTTGCTGAACAACTACTTTGAGCTGTGTTTGTTGCACAACTACTCTGTGTTGTCTGTGTTTGCTGAACAACTACTTTTTGAGCTGTGTTTGTTGCACAACTACTCTGTGTTGTCTGTGTTTGCTGAACAACTACTTTTTGAGCTGTGTTTGTTGCACAACTACTCTGTGTTGTCTGTGTTTGCTGAACAACTACTTTTGAGCTGTGTTTGTTGCACAACTACTCTGTGTTGTCTGTGTTTGCTGAACAACTACTTTTTGAGCTGTTTGTTGCACAACTACTCTGTGTTGTCTGTGTTTGCTGAACAACTACTTTTTGAGCTGTGTTTGTTGCACAACTACTCTGTGTTGTCTGTGTTTGCTGAACAACTACTTTGAGCTGTGTTTGTTGCACAACTACTCTGTGTTGTCTGTGTTTGCTGAACAACTACTTTTGAGCTGTGTTTGTTGCACAACTACTCTGTGTTGTCTGTGTTTGCTGAACAACTACTTTGAGCTGTGTTTGTTGCACAACTACTCTGTGTTGTCTGTGTTTGCTGAACAACTACTTTGAGCTGTGTTTGTTGCACAACTACTCTGTGTTGTCTGTGTTTGCTGAACAACTACTTTTTGAGCTGTGTTTGTTGCACAACTACTCTGTGTTGTCTGTGTTTGCTGAACAACTACTTTGAGC